>NC_057810.1:557605057-557958932 GCF_018294505.1 Triticum aestivum | reverse complement strand
GCTCCTTTGCGAAAAAGAAAGAAGAGAAAATAAAGATATGGAGCCCTATGGCTCGTTATTGCTTACCGGGAGTAGGTGCTGCACAAAGTGTCAGATAATACATGCAAAAAATGGAAAGCATGAAATTGACAGGATGTGTGGAGCACATGAGCTTTATTTATGCACGGGGTCTGCGCCCGGCTTTGTATAAAGGGTTACATGCAACAGCGGCAAGGCTTGTACAAAAGGTGGTTGCCGGAACAGGTTCCGGCAACCGAGCCTTACGGGTAAAACTTACGAAGATGCTCAATGTTCCAGGAGTTGCTCACCGGGAAGCCATCTTCGGTCTCAAGGCGGACGGCGCCTAGTGACTCGTTTCACCCGGTAAGGGCCTTCCCACTTCGGTGTCAACTTGTTGGAATTCTTGGCGGGCTGAACGTGCCGAAGAACAAGGCCGCCTTCCTCGAGACTTCGGGCATTAACTTTGCGGATATGGTAGCGGCGCAAAGCTTGCTGGTAGCGAGCAGCTCGTACAGCAGCCTGAAGACGGTCTTCCTCAAGGAGCAGCGCGTCATCTTGTCGCAGCTGCTCTTGCTAAAGCTCATCATAAGTGAGTACTCGAGGCGACCCGTATACGAGTTCCGTGGGGAGAACTGCCTCTGCTCCGTAGACGAGAGCGAAAGGTGTCTAGCCAGTGGCTCGATTTGGCGTCGTCCTGATCGACCAAAGAACCACAGGCAGCTCCTCGATCCAGTTCTTTCCGCACTTGTGCAGCCTGTCGAAAGTTCTGGTCTTGAGCCCGCGCAGCACTTCAGCATTTGCCCTCTCTGCTTGACCGTTGCTTCTCGGGTGAGCAACAGAAGCAAAGCAGACCTTGGCGCCAAGATCTTGGACGTACTGCATGAAGGTGCGGCTCGTGAATTGCGTGCCGTTGTCGGTGATGATCCTGTTAGGGACTCCGAAACGGCAAACAATCGACCTGAAGAACTTGACTGCTGACTGTGTTGTCACCTCCCTCACTGCTTCCACTTCCGGCCACTTTGTGAACTTGTCGATAGCAACGTACAAGTACTCAAAGCCCCCGATAGCTCGGGGAAAGGGGCCGAGGATGTCGAGCCCCCAGACCAAAAATGTCCAGGATAAAGGGATCGTCTGGAGAGCTTGAGCTGGCTGGTGTATCTGCATGGAATGGAACTGGCACGCTTCACACTTGGTTACTTGTGCAGTTGCATCCTGGAGGGCTGTTGGCCAAAAGAAACCTTGCCAGAACGCCTTGCCGGCAAGTGCTCTTGCGCAAATGTGGTGGCCACATATGCCTCCATGTATCTCCGCCAACAGCTCTTGTCCGTCTTCCCGGGGAATACACTTCAATTTCACACCGTTGAGTCTTCTTTTGTACAGTACGTCATCGACGAACTGGTATGTACTTGACTGCCGGGCTACTCTTTCCGCTTCTTCTTGCTCTTCGAGAAGCTCTCCTGTCTGAAGGAAATGGACAATCTGTTGTGCCCATGCTGGAGCTTGCGGCTCGACAACAAGGACCAAAGGCATATATGCTGCTGTGGGAACATCAGCTTCCACGGCAAGAACCTGCGGCTCAGCCGGAGCTTGAAGTTCCCCGGCAAGCTTGCCGGAGCAAAACTTGTCGGGAGCGTCTGCTTCAACGGAACAAACCCTAGGGCTTGCCGGAGCAGACTGCTCCTCAGCACTCTTGGTGTTGATCTTGGGGACCTTCATGGCGGCGGCTTCGGGGAGCTCTGCCGAAAAATAGTCATCAGAAATAAACTTTCTCTTCTTGCTCTTCCCAGTTGACGGTGTTACAGATGGTTGAGTCAGCTTGAGCACAAAGATCCCTGGTTCCACAGGTAACTTTAGGGCAGCGCACTTTGACAGGCCATCAGCGATGTCATTCTGAGCTCTCGGAACATGTTCCATCTGTAGGCCGTCAAAGTGCTCTTCTAACTTTCTCACCTCATCGATGTAAGCTTCCATCAATGGACTCTGGTAATCCTTGTTCACTTGGCGGACGACAAGCTGTGAGTCACCCCTGACAATGAGCTTCTTGATCCCAAGGTCTGCCACGATCCTGAGACTGGCAAGCAAGCCTTCATACTCCGCAGTATTGTTTGTTGCTTGTTCCTTGGGAAAGTGCATCTGGACCACGTACTTGAGGTGCTCTCCGGTGGGTGCGACAAGCAGCACGCCCGCACCGGCGCCTTGCAGCGAGAAGGCACCATCAAAGTACATGAGCCACTCTTTGCTTGCCTCCTTGACGGGGATGCTCGTTTCTGGAATTTCTTCATCTGGTGTTGGCGTCCACTTTGCTATGAATTCTGCCAATGCTCGGCTCTGGATAGTTGAAGTGCTTTCAAACTTGAGGCCAAAGCTTGACAGTTCCAGTGCCCACTCGACAATCCTGCCTGTTGCTTCTGGGTTCTGCAGTATCCTCTTCAGCGGAAAGCGAGTGACAACTGTGATCTCATGTGCTTGGAAGTAATGGCGCAGCTTTCTCGAGGCCATGAGAAGGCCGAAAAGCAATTTCTGCACTCCAGAGTACCTTGACCTAGCCCCCTGCAAAAGGGAACTGACAAAGTGAACTGGGCGCTGCACCATTTTCTTCTGCACCTGCTCATGCGCCTGTGCAGATCCACCCTTGTCGGGACCAGAGCTTGTCGGCGAAGCCCCCTGCTTGTCGCTGGATGTCTCTGCCAAGGTTGCTGGCTCATCGTCCGCCTCCCTCTCCTCTACTAACGCAGCACGAACCACTTGATTGGTTGCCGCTATATACAGCAGCAACTTCTCTTGTGGCTTAGGTGCGACAAGTATTGGAGTGGAGGACAGGTACCTCTTCAAGTCCTGCAGCGCAGCCTCCGCTTCCGGAGTCCATTTCATTGGACCTACCTTTTTCAATATTTTGAAAAATGGCAGGGCGCGCTCAGCAGACTTAGAGATGAACCTACTGAGAGCAGCCACGCAACCGGCAAGTCTTCGTACATCCTTGACGTGTTTTGGTGCTTCAATCTGCTCAATGGCCTTGATCTTGTCAGGGTTGGCTTCTATTCCCCGCTGAGACACGAAGAACCCGAGAAGCTTGCCGGAAGGGACTCCAAACACGCACTTCTCGGGGTTAAGCTTGAGGTTGATCTTGCGCAGATTTGTGAAAGTTTCATCTAAATCTTGGATCAGGGTTGCTTTGTCTTTGCTCTTGACCACTATGTCATCCATGTAGGCTTCTACATTCCTGTGCAACTGTGGCTCAAAAGCGTCATGGACTACCCTTGAAAATGTTGAACCAGCATTCTTTAATCCGAAAGGCATCCGTACAAAACAGTAGGTGCCATACGGAGTAATAAATGCGGTTTTCTCCTCATCCTCTTCTGCCATGAAGATTTGATGATTTCCTGAGTATGCATCAAGAAATGAAAGTAGATCACATCCGGCCGTGGAGTCAACAATCTGGTCAATGCGCAGCAAGGGAAATGGGTCTTTGGGACAAGCTTTATTAACATCGGTAAAGTCAATACAAAGCCTCCATTTCCCGTTCGCCTTGCGCACGACTACAGGATTGGCCAACCACGTGGGATGGAGCACTCCTCTGACAAGGCCTGCTGCTTCCAACTTCTTGATCTCTTCTGCAATGAATTCTTGGCGCTCCACTGCTTGTTTCCTGACTCTCTGCTTGACGGGCCGCGCATGAGGACAGACGACAAGGTGGTGCTCAATTACTTTCTTGGGAACACCGGGGATGTCAGACGGTTGCCACGCAAACACGTTGACATTCGCCCGCAGGAAAGCAACGAGCGCGCTTTCCTATTTAGGGTCGAGCGTGGCACTTATGGTGAAGGTACCACCAGTGCCGTCCTCCTTGGCGGACACCTTCTTGGTCTCTGGTGAAGCTGTCTTTGCCTTCTTACACTTGCCGGTGGAGCTTGATGGTGCGCCCTTGACGGTACCGCGGCACTCCGAAGAGATGCGCTTGCTGGAGTGGGCATCAGAGCTCTTGCCGGACTTGGTCTTCTTCTTCCCCCCGGGAGCTTCAGCGGCAAGTGTTTTGCGATCTGTTGCGGCTGCTGCTTCCCGGTAAATCTTGTCGGTGCAGATAAGGGCATCCTTCTTGTCACCAGGGACAGAGATGCCGCTTATCGGACCGGGCATCTTCAGCACGTTGTATGCATAGTGAGAGGCTGCCATGAACTTGGCGAGTGCTGGACGGCCGAGTATCCCATTGTAGGGCAATGGGAAATCAGCAACGTCAAAGGTGACCCTCTCAGTCCTAAAGTTTAGCTCGCTGCCAAATGTTACCGGCAACGTGATCTTCCCTTTTTGCTTGCTCCTTCCCGGGTTGATTCCTTGGAATGTACCGGTCTCTTCAAGCTCGCTGTCAGGGATCTGGAGCTTCTGGAGTACCGTGGAGGAGATCAGGTTCAAGCCGGCCCCGCCGTCAACTAGCATCTTTGTGACCTTGAGGTTGCGGATAGTTGGCGAAACCAACATCGGCAAGCACCCGACTGCAGTTATGCGATCAGGGTGGTCCTCAACATCAAAGATGATAGGCGTGCTGGACCACTTCAGAGGCTTGCGTGACTCAACTGGTGGTTCTGCTGCATTAACTTCCCGCACCCACTGTTTGAGCTGGCGGTGTGAAGTATGCAGAGAAGCACTGCCGTCAACGCACAGGACCTCTGTGGCTTTCTGAAACTCCTGCTCGTCGGCCTCATCATCATCCATGTCTTCATCTTCGTCTTCGTCTTCATCCTTGTCGCGGCCGCGGGGAGGCCTGTCTCCTTGCCGCTGCTTGGCCTTGCCGCGGCGCCCTCCCCGGCCGGGACGCTTCTTGCCGGATCCTCCAGTACCTTCTTGGGCCTTCTCCTTGTCGCGTCGCTCATACTCAGCTTTCTGCAGTTCAACAAGCTGCTCAACCTTCTTGCAGGTCTGGAGATCATGGCCCTTGGTGCGGTGGATCTTGCAGTACTGCTTGCCGGAGCCGTCCTGCTTGTCGGCAGCCACCACAGCCTCGCCGGAGCTACCAGCTTTGGCCTTCTCCGCCCCACCTCCGTTGCCAGACTGCTCGACGACTAGCACATCTTTAGCTTTCCTCTTCCTGTTGTTCCGCCGCCGGTTTTTCCTTGCCGGGGCGGCATCTTCACTGTCAGATCCTTCTGCTCCTGCATTCTCTCCGGGGAGTTTCCTCCCCTCCTCAACACGCGCACATCTGTCGGCCAGGGCATACAACTCACTAACGTCCCTGATTTTGCACATCGCCATCTCCTCCCTCATCCTATGGTTTCGCACGTTCTGATGGAACGCGCTGATGACCGCGGTAGGGTGGACGTCCGGGATGTTGCGCTGCACTTGGCTGAATCTCCGAATGTACTTGCGCAGGGGCTCTCCTTCCTTCTGGGCAAGCAGGTGAAGATCACTCTCCTGGCCATGAGGCTTGTGGCCGCCTGTAAAGGCGCCGACAAACTGATGGCACAAATCTGCCCAAGAGGATATGGAGTTGTCCGGCAAGTGCATGCCAGGACCTGACATTGGGCTTGAGCACCAGCGGGAAGTAGTTGGCAAGGATCTTGTCGTTGCGCCCCCCAGCGGCTTGCACCGCGATGGTGTAGATGCTGAGGAACTCCGATGGATGCAACCTGCCGTTGTACTTCTCGGGTACGTCTGGCTTGAAGATTTTCGTACTGGGCCACTGGACATGCCGCAGCTCACGAGTAAACGCAGGGCAACCTACCGCGTACGGCAAGTCGCCTGGTTCCCCTGGCGCATGCATGTCGACAGCGGGCCCAGCGCGCTGGTCTGATTGTCGCCGCGCTTCTCTTTGGTGCTCGATACGAGTACGAGCGTCCTCTTGCTGCTGTTCTTGAAGAACTTGGCGCTGATCGCGGCAAACTCGCGGATCCGACGATGCGGTGGAGTCGCTGTCGTGGTTGACCCGGCGAGTTGGCGATCTGGGCCTTCGGGGCGGAGAGTGCACGGTGGTTGCATCCCCACTGGTTTTGTCGCCATAGGCTCGTGCCTGGGCGTCTTGCCGCGGCTTCGATGTGCTCGGCTGCCGGGGAGTGTCGCCGTTCGCGAAGCCGATGAGACTCTGAATAGTGGCCCTCCAATCGTCGATCTTGTCCGGCGCTGGAGGGTAGTCTAGGGGCAGTTGGGATCGGGCGAACGCTTCTTCTGGAGTTTTTGGTGGCGGGGGCGAACGACGCGAGGAGCGGGATATGCTCGAACTTCTAACTGTGTTAGAAGGAGTAGCATCTCGTCCAGGCGACCGTGCCGCGCTCGTGCCAGCATGTTGGCGTGCATGCTGGCCTTGAGCGTCCCGGAATCCACCAGCTTGGCCTTGTTCCAACGCGCGTATGGTACTGCGGGCACCATGACGCTGTCGGTCCCGCACCTCCTGAGAAGGGCGCGGTGCGTGTACGGACGCCGAGGTTTGTGTAGCCTTGTCCTTGGACCTGGCAGCATCATGAGCTCCCTCATCGGCGCCCGTTCCTCCGCCGGCGTCTACCCCACCACCCGTTTGCTCCGGCGGTGGCGGGATCGACGCGGACGGACCAGCCACATCCGAAGCCTTCTTCTTCGGTGGCATGTCGATGAAAATGACGAAGATCTGGCCCGCGTGAACGCCGGATCAGGTTCACGCAACCTCGACGCCCCCTACCTGGCGCGCCAAAGATGACGTGGGAACGAACACCTATGGGGCAGGGCCCCTTTTCGGTCCGGCAGGGGACGGAGATCGCATGAAGAGCGGATCGAGGCGAAGCACGCGAGCGGTTTTACCCAGCTTCAGAGTTCTCCGGAGAGATAAAACTCCTACTGCTGCTTTGTGATTGTATTTTGTTCTTGCTCGAGAGCGTGAGCGTTCTCTAGTTTCGAATGTTCCGAACCCCCTCTACGTTGCGCATGGGCCTCCTTTTATACGCTAAAGGGGTCACCGACAGGTGGCAACGTAGGCGAGGGCAAAAACGTAAAAGATGTGGTTGGTACAACTACTTGCACAGTGCACCCTACCTAACTCTGACGGTAGGGGACAAGGGCATTAAATGCCCGTCTGATTCGCCCAAACAGTGCAGAAAAGTGAGCGTTAGGGGAGCCACCATTCGCCACGATGGCTATCTCCTCATCTCCGCTTGCCACCTCGCCCCGCTGGCTGCACAACTTCACGCCACGCGCGCCTGGAACGGTCCCAGGGCGACACGTCGGTGGATGTGCTGGAGCGTGGGTGCCAGGTGGTAGCCTGCCGCGGCAAGCGTCTTGCCGCGGTCGTCGTCTTGTCACGTCCGGAAGCTTGTCGCTTGCCGGGCTTTGTGATGCTTTCCCGGCAAGCTCCTCTTGCCGGGTATCCGGGAGCTTGTCGCTCGCTGGGCCTTGCCGGGACGCGCCGCGCGTTGCGGCAATTCCTCGAAATGCCTCAGTTGGCCTTCCCGGCAAGCTCCTCTTGCCGGGGCCTTGTTCTCCTTGATTCAAACACTTTGTTCTTGAATGGCTCCAAAGGAACCACGGAGGGCTTTGGCGGTCACCCGGCAAGCCTTGCCGCGGGGTGCTGCGACTGCCCGTGCACAAGTTCGGGATACTAGGGTACCCCTACTCTAGTACACCGACAGGCCGTGCCACGTGTCGACCTATCATAGGAGCCTCCTATCCAATGAGTGGATGACATTTGTCCCGACGGTGAGGCAACACGTGTTTCCTTCGGCCAATGATGATTTTACACGTGGAAAATCCCCATTGGTCCGGGCTATTAACGGGTTATCGGATCCAAAATTGGACCTGATAGCTTAACGGCGTTCCGTTACGGTGGATGCCACGTGTCGGTCACCCTTAACGAGACCACTTCTGTGACGCGCGATTTATCGTCATGGAAGTGGACACTTTCGTGATGATAATTTTGGTAATGTCATGGAACACTACTACGACAGCACAGGTATGACTATCTTGATTCTATCATAAAATCATCATGGATGTACATGCATGACAAAAAACGCGACCTACTGTGACAAACACGTGTCATCACAGAAGTGTATTTTTTGTAGTGAGTGTATCCGAATACCCGCTCAGTTATGTAAAAACCGGGGTACGCGTGGAAACCAGGCGTAGGGGTCATAAGTGCTTGAACAGACAAGTACCCAACTAGCTATGTTATATTACATGGATAGTAAGAAACATCTTCCAGGGAGAATAGTTCCGTTAAGGGTTCCTTTCCCTGGGCACGCATGCATTAATGTGCATGTCCAAACTGCCAGAAGAGACGCAGGATATAGACATCTGGGGGCATGTATTGTAATAGGTAAGAAACATCTTTTGTTCACCGACCGAATATTCCCTTAAGAACGCTAGCTTTCGGCTTCACCCAGTCTGAGGTACACATCTGGCTTACCCGGCAGTAACAATCGGAGAGGTGCTCCCCTTATTCCCTAGCCGAACTAACGGGAACGTAGGGCATAAACACAGGAGCCAGGCAACCCAGCTTGGCCAAAACTTAAGTCATATTGATGCATATAATGGTGAAAAAAGGTACATATGGAGAAGCGACACAAATGTAGTGGGCATAAAGCTAGGAGATAATTGTATTAAGCTTCTATATAAGAATCCCCACGGTATAATGAGTGCGCATGGCGCGTCCAGATTGTGTAGTCAAGACACACTTTAAGCTTTTAAGGCCATACAGAAAAAGGAAGAAAGAAAGAAAGAAAGCGGATATAACTTAAAAAAGCGGAGGTAAGGAGACGACCACAGAGTCCGGCACTAGGCATAGAATCTTCGGAGTCTGGCCGCGTTCCATGGGTTTGGCTTGAGTCGATTATCAGATGCATCAATGCTACATCTTGAGCTTGCGTTGGTTTTCCTCGAAGAGGAGAGGGTGATGCAGCAAAGTGTAGCATAAGTATTTCCCCCAGTTTTGAGAACCAAGGTATCAATCCACTAGGAGGCTCCTCAAAAGTCCCACGCACCTACACAAACAAACTGAGAACTCGCAACCAACGCAATAAAGGGGTTATCAATCCCTTCATGGCCAGTTGCGAAAGTGAGATCTAATAAAGATAGTATGATAAGATAAATATATTTTTGGTATTTTTGATATAGATGCAAAAAGTAAAGATGCAAATAAAGTATATTGAAATCAAATATGATAAGAGATAGACCCGGGGGCCATAGGTTTCACTAGAGGCTTCTCTCGAGATAGCATAAGTATTACGGTGGGTGAACAAATTACTGTCGAGCAATTGATAGAAAAACACATAGTTATGAGATTATCTAGGCATGATCATGTATATAGGCATCACATCCATAACTAGTAGACCGACTACTGCCTGCATCTACTACTATTAGTCCACAAATCGACCGCTATCTAGCATGCATCTAGTGTATTAAGTTCACAAGAACAGAGCAACGCATTAAGCAAGATGACATGATGTAGAGGGATAAACACATGCAGTATGATATAAACCCCATCTTGTTATCCTCGATGGCAAGAATACAATACGTGTCTTGCAACCCTTTCTGTCACTGGGTAAGAACACCGCAAGATTGAACCCAAAGCTAAGCACTTCTCCCATGGCAAGAAAGATCAATATAGTAGGCCAAACCAAACTGATAATTCGAAGAGACTTGCAAATATAACTCAATCATACATAAAAGAATTCAGAGAAGATTCAAATATTATGCATAGATAAACTTGATCATAAACCCACAATTCATCGGATCTCGACAAACACACTGCAAAAAGAGATTACATCGAATAGATCTCCACAAGAGAGGGGGAGAACATTGTATTGAGATCCAAAAAGAGAGAAGAAGCCATCTAGCTAATAACTATGGACCCGTAGGTTTGTGGTAAACTACTCACAACTCATCGGAGGGGCAAGGATGTTGATGTAGAGGCCCTCCATGGTTGCTTCCCCCTCCGGCAGAGTGCCGGCAAGGGCTCCAAGATGGGATCTCGCGGATACGGAAGGTTACGGCGGTGGAAATTGTGTTTCGTGGTGCTCCTGGATGTTTTCGGGGTACGTAGGTATATATAGGAGGAAGAAGTACGTTGGTGAATGCCCGAGGGGCCCACGAGACAGGGGGCGCGCCCTACAGGGGGCGCCCTCCTATCTTGTGGGGCCCTCGAAGCTTTCTTGACTTGCACTCCAGGCTCTCCGGATCAGATTTGTTCCAAAAATAATGCTCCCGAAGGTTTCATTCCGTTTGGACTCCATTTTATATTCCTTTTCTTCGAAATACTGAAATAAGCAAAAAAAACAGCAATATGGGCTGGGCCTCCGGTTAGTAGGTTAGTCCCAAAAATGATATAGAAGTGTAAAATAAAGCCCATAAACATCTAAAAGGGGTAATATAATAGCATGGAACAATAAAAAAATTTAGATACGTTGGAGACGTATCAAGCATAGCCAAGCTTAATTCCTGCTCGTCCTCGAGTTGGTAAATGATAAAAAAGAAATTTTTTATGTGGAATGCTACCTAGCATAATTCATAATGTAACTTCTTTGATTGTGGCATGAATGTTCAGATCCAAATGAATACAAAATAAAAGTTCATATTGACATAAGAAATAGTAATACTTCAAGCATACTAATCAAAGTAATCATGTCTTCTCAAAATAACCTGGCTAAAGAAAGTTATCCCTACAAAATCATATAGTCTGGCTATGCTCTATCTTCATCACACAAAGTATTTAATCATGCACAACCCCGATGACAAGCCAAGCAATTATTTCATACTTTAATAATCTCGAAAAAATTCAACTTTCACGCAATACATGAGCGTGAGCCATGGACATAGCACTATATGTGGAATAGAATGGTGGTTGTGGAGAAGACAAAAAAGAGAAGATAGTCTCACATCAACTAGTCGTATCAACGGGCTATGGAGATGCCCATTAATAGATATCAATGTGAGTGAGTAGGGATTGCCATGCAACGGATGCACTAGAGCTATAAATATATGAAATCTCAACAAAAGAAACTAAGTGGGTGTGCATCCAACTCGCTTGTCAACGAAGACCTAGGGCATTTTGAGGAAGCCCATCATTTGAATATACAAGCCAAGTTCTATAATGAAAAATTCCCACTAGTATATGCAAGTGACAACATAGGAGACTCTCTATCATGAAGATCATGGTGCTACTTTGAACCACAAGTGTGGAAAAAGAGATAGTAGCATTGTCCCTTCTCTCATTTTATTTTTTTCTTTTCTTTTTCTTTTTCTCTTTTTTTCTTTAGCCTTTCTTTTTTTTTTGGCCTTTCTCTTTTTTTTTGTAAAGTCCGAAGTCTCATCCCGACTTGTGGGGGAATCATAGTCTCCATCATCCTTTCCTCACTGGGACAATGCTCTAATAATGAAGATCATCACACTTTTATGGATTTACAACTCAAGAATTACAACTCAAAGCTAGAACAAGATATGACTCTATATGAATGCCTCCGGCGGTGTACCGGGATATGCAATGAATCAAGAGCGACATGTATCAATGAATCAAGAGCATCAATTTCATTCTTTCCCAAGATTGGGCAACATGCTCATGATCAAGTTGTTTAAAATTCATAATATCGTTCCTAAGAGTGATGACCTTAGCGGGAGGAAAATACTTAGAGATAAAAGCATCTTTGCACTTGTTCCAAGAATCAATACTATTTTTAGGCAAAGACGAAAACCAAACTTTAGCACGATCTCTAAGTGAAAACGGAAATAACTTCAATTTAACAATATCATTATCCATATCTTTCTTCTTTTGCATATCACACAAATCAACAAAATTCTTTAGATGAGTACCGGCATCTTCACTAGGAAGGCCGGCAAATTGATCTTTCATAACAAGATTCAGCAAAGCGGTATTGATTTCACAAGACTCAACATCATTAAGAGGAGCAATCGGAGTACTAAGGAAATCATTATTATTGGTATTCGAGAAGTCACACAACTTGATATTATCTTGTGCCATGGCAACAAGTAATCCAACACACAAGCAAACAGAAAAATGGCAAGCGAAAAGAGAGGAGGAGATTGGGAAAGAGAGGGCGAATAAAACGACAAGGGTGAAGTGGGGGGAGAGGAAAACAAGAGGCAAATGTCAAATAATGTAAATGCGAGGGAGATGGGTTTGTGATGGGTACTTGGTATGTCTTGACTTGAGCAAAGACCTCCCCGACAACAGCGTCAGAAATCCTTCTTGCTACGTCTTGAGCTTGCGTTGGTTTTCCTCGAAGAGGAGAGGGTGATGCAACAGAGTGTAGCGTAAGTATTTCCCTCAGTTTTGAGAACCAAGGTATCAATCAAGTAGGAGGCTCCTCAAAAATTCCACGCACCTACACAAACAAACCGAGAACTCGCAACAAACACAATAAAGGGGTTATCAATCCCTTCACGACCACTTGCGAAAGTGAGATCTAATAAAGATAGTATGATAATATAAATATATTTTTAGTATTTTTGATATAGATGCAAAAAGTAAATATGAAATAAAGTAGATTGAAAGCAAATATGATAAGAGATAGGCCCGGGGGCCATAGGTTTCACTAGAGGCTTCTCTCGATAGCATAAGTATTACGGTGGGCGAACAAATTACTATCGAGCAATTGATAGAAAAACGCATAGTTATGAGATTATCTAGGCATGATCATGTATATAGGCATCACGTCCATAACAAGTAGACCGACTCCTGCCTGCATCTACTACTATTACTCCACACATCGACCTCTATCCATCATGCATCTAGTGTATTAAGTTCATCAGAACAGAGCAAGGCATTAAGCAAGATGACATGATGTAGAGGGATAAACACATGCAATAAGATATAAACCCCATCTTGTTATCCTCGATGGCAACAATACAATACGTGTCTTGCAACCCTTTGTGTCACTGGGTAAGAACACCGCAAGATTGAACCCAAAGCTAAGCACTTCTCCCATGGCAAGAAAGATCAATCTAGTAGGCCAAACCAAACTGATAATTCGAAGAGACTTGCAAACATAACTCAATCATACATAAAAGAATTCAGAGAATATTCAAATATTATTCATAGATAAACTTGATCATAAACCCACAATTCATTAGATCTCGACAAACACACCGCAAAAAGAGATTACATCGAATAGATCTCCACAAGAGAGGGGGAGAACATTGTATTGAGATCCAAAAAGAGAGAAGAAGCCATCTAGATAATAACTATGGACCCGTAGGTCTGTGGTAAACTACTCACAACTCATCGGAGGGGCAAGGATGTTGATGTAGAGGCCCTCCGTGGTTGCTTCCACCTCCGGCAGAGTGTCGGTAAGGGATCCAAGATGGGATCTCGCGGATACAGAAGGTTATGGCAGTGGAAATTGTGTTTCATGGTGCTCCTGGATGTTTTCGGGGTACGTAGGTATATATAGGAGGAAGAAGTACGCCGGTGGATGCCCGAGGGGCTCACAAGACAGGGGGCGCGCCCTACAGGGGGGCGCGCCCTCCTATCTCGTGGGGCCCTCGGAGCTTTCATGACTTGCACTCCAGGCTCTCCGGATCAGATTTGTTCCAAAAATAACGCTCCCGAAGGTTTCATTCCGTTTGGACTCCGTTTGATATTTCTTTTCTTCGAAATACTGAAATAAGCAAGAAAACAGCAATATGGGCTGGGCCTCCGGTTAGTAGGTTAGTCCCAAAAATGATATAGAAGTGTAAAATAAAGCCCATAAACATCCAAAAGGGGTAATATAATAGCATGGAATAATCAAAAATTATAGATACGTTGGAGACGTATCAATCACGCAGACGGCACGCTCCACCGGTGAGAACTTTATCGATGATGAAGGGACCCTCCCACTTGGGGTTGAGCTTGTCCTTTTTCTTCTCCGGTAGGCGTAGAACGAGTTCACCAACGTTATAAGTTTTGGCCCGTACTTCTCTGCTTTGACACCTCGAGCCTGTTGCTGATAGAATGCGGAGCGGGCTTTTGCGACGTCACGCTCCTCCTCCAGGGCATCTAAACTGTCCTCCGATCAAGCTCGGCTTCTCTCTCTTCAAACATGCGCACTCAAGGTGAGTCATGAATGATGTCACAGGGCAATACCGCCTCTGTGCTGTACATAAAAAATGGTGTGTATCCGGTAGTGCGATTCGGCGTGGTCCGCAGCCCCCATAGTACAGAGTCGAGCTCCTCAACCCAGTGCGTATCTAATTCCTTCAAGGATCGCACTAGTCTGGGTTTGATGCCGCTCATAATAAGACCATTTGCTCGTTCGACTTGACCGTTTGTTTGGGGGTGATAGACGGAGGCGTAATCGAGCTTGATGCCCATGTTGCGGCACCAAGTTTTCACCTTGTCGGCTGTGAAGTTGGAGCCATTATTGGTGACGATGCTGTGGGAGACACCGTAACGGTGTACGACCACTGATATGAAGTCTATCACTGGTCCGGATTCGGCCGTTTTAACTGGTTTGGCTTATATCCATTTGGTGAATTTATCCACCATGACCAACAAGAATTTTTCTTATGGCTTCCTCCTTTAAGGGGTCCAAGCATATCGAGCCCCCAGACCGCAAACGGCCAAGTTATGGGGACTGTTTAGAGAGCGGTAGGTGGCATATGGCTTCGATTTGCAAATGGCTGGCAACGGACGCAATGTTGGACGAGGTCCTGTGCGTCTGCTCGGGCTGTCGGCCAGTAGAAACCTGTACGGAAGGCCTTGCTTACAAGGGCCCGAGCTGCGGCGTGGTGGCTGCCGAGTCCAGCATGGATTTCGGCCAAAAGCTACCGTCCTCCCTCTTCGGAGATGCACCTTTGGAGTACTCCGGTAGTGCTTTTCTTATAAAGCTCTCCCTCGTGAACCTTGTAGGCTTTAGAGCGCCGCACAATGCAATGTGCCTCATTTTGGTCCTCAGGGAGTTCTTTCCTATTTAGGTATGCTAAGAAGGGTTCTGTCCACGGGGCGATGACAGCCATAATCACGTGGGCCGAAGGTGTTATTTCGGTGGCGGAGCCTCCGATTACGTCAGAGTGTTCGGGATCTGGGGTTGAGGTCGGATCCGGACTGTTATTGCTAGTCTCCCCTTCCCACACAACGGATGGCTTGAACAGCCTTTCCAAGAAGATATTAGGTGGGACGGGGTCGCGCTTAGCGCCGATGCGGGCAGGGATATCCGCCGCATGATTGTTTTCTTGGACCACATGGTGGAATTCGAGTCCCTTGAACCAAGCTGACATTTTGAGGACGGCATTGCGGTAAGCCGCCATAGTTGGGTCCTTGGCATCAAAGTCTCCATTTATTTGAGATATTGCAAGGTTTGAATCCCCACGCACTTCTAGGCATTGAATGCCCATGGAGACTGCCATCCGAAGACCATGCAACAGAGCCTCATATTCGGCTGCATTGTTGGAGTCTGTGTATAATATTTGGAGTATGTATTGGACTGTATCTCCGGTGGGGGATGTCAGGACAACGCCTACTCCCAGACCAGCCAACATCTTAGAGCCGCCAAAGTGCATGATCCAATTGGAGTACGCGTCGTACTCTTTAGGGAGTTCGGCTTCTGTCCATTCGGTGATGAAGTCAGCTAGTACTTGTAACTTAATGGCTCGCCGTGGTTTGTATATGATGTAGAACGGGAGGAGCTCGATAGCCCACTTAGCAATCCGTCCCGTGGTATCGCGGTTATTTATTATATCGTTGAGTGGTACTTCAGAGGCCATCGTGATTGAACCCTCTTGAAAGTAGTGTCATAGTTTCCGAGATGCCATGAGGACCGCTTATGCTATCTTTGGATAATGTGAGTAACGTGACTTGCATGGAGTGAGGACAGTGGATACGTAGTATACCGGCTTTTGAAGCGAGAACTTATGTCCGTCCGTCTCTCGTTCGACGACGAGCACTGCGCTTACAACCTGGTGTGTTGCAGCTATATATAACAGCATGGGTTCGCCGATATTTGGCGGGGCCAGGATTGGATTGCTGGCCAAGAGGGCCTTTATTTCTTCCAGTCCGGCCGTAGCCGCATCCGTCCACTCGAAGTGTTCGATGCGTCGAAGAAGGCGATAAAGAGGTAGTGCCTTTTCTCCCAATCGGGAGATAAAGCAACTTAGGGCAGCCGTGCATCCAGTTAATTTCTGGATTTGCTTGAGGTCTGTTGGGGTAGCCAACTATGACAGAGCTCGGATTTTAGCCGGATTTTCTTCAATTCCTCTATTGGAAACGATGAAGCCCAAGAGCTTTCCGGCAGGCACGCTAAAAACACATTTTTCTGGATTGAGCTTGATGTCATCTGTTCGGAGATTGTCGAACGTAAGCCTCAGGTGGTCTATTAAAGATTCGACGTGTCTGGTTTTGATGACCACATCGTCTACGTATGCCTTCACTATTTTGCCGATTTGTGTTTCCAGGCATGTCTGAATCATACGTTGATAGGTTGCACCGGAGTTTTTGAGCGTGAAAGGCATGGTGTTAAAATAGAAGGGGCCGTATGGAGTGATGAATGCCGTTGCGGCTTGATCATACTCCGCCATCTTGATTCGATGGTATCCGGAGTATGCATCGAGGAAGCATAATGAGTCATGTCCTGCGGTAGCGTCGATAATTTGATCGACGCGGGGGAGGGGGAAGGGATCCTTGGGGTAAGCCTTAATGAGGTCCTTGAAATCGACACATAGGCGCCACGATTTATCCTTCTTTGGTACCATCACCAGGTTTGCTAGCCAGTCCGGATGTTTTATTTCTCTAATGAATCCAGCCTCGAGTAACTTGGCTAGCTCCTCTCCCATGGCTTGTCGCTTAGGTTCTGAAAAACACCGAAGAGTCTGCTTGACCGGCTTGTATCCCTTTAGTATGTTTAGGCTAAGCTCGGCCAGCCTACATGGGATACCTGGCATGTCTGAAGGATGCCAGGCGAAGATGTCCCAATTCTCATGCAAGAACTCTCGCAGTGCGGCGTCTATTGTGGGGTTAAGATGTGCCCTGATGGATGATGTTTTTGTATAGTCCGTTGGGTTGACCTGGAATTTAACTATTTCGTCCGCTGGTTTGAAAGAGGTGGACTTGGGTCGTTTCTTGAGGATCACGTCATCCCTTTCCACTGTGGAGCGCAGAGCAGTTAGTTCTTCGGCCGCGAGGGCTTCGAATAATGCCTCCAGGGCCAGTGCGATGGTTTTATTTTCGGCTCGGAGTGCTACGTCCAAATCACTAGCTAGAGTGATGATTCCATTGGGCCTGGGCATCTTGAGCTTCATGTACCCATAATGGGGTATAGCTTGGAAGCTCGTAAATGCATCTCTCCCTAAAAGGGCGTGGTATCCGCTACTGAACAGGGCCACTTGGAATGTGATTTCTTTGGACCTATAATTCTCCGGCGTGCCGAATACCACATCTAGTGTGATTTTTCCCGCACATCGTGCCTCCCAACTAGGGACGATTCCTCTGAAGGTCGTGCTGCTTTGCTCAATGCGACTCTTGTCTATTTCCATTTTGTTGAGAGTTTCCTCATAGATGAGTTTAATCCGCTGCTGCCGTCCATGAGTACTTTAGTAAGCCGGAAGGCGTCCACAATTGGAATAAGGACCAAACCGGCTGGTGCTTAGACTGTTCCGAATTGAGGTTCGTCACTGGCATTGAAGGTTATGGCCGTGTCATTCCATGGATTTATTGCTGCAATGTGGCAGACTTCAGCGAGGCTGCGGAGTGCTCGCTTGTGTCTATTATTTGAGGCGAAAGTCTCGAAGACTGTCAATACTATATTGTTATTTTCCGCGAGATGATGCTCTGCGGTATTGTTGATGAAGAGATCACCGCCGCTCTTGGCCACCTGCCGGAGTATCCAACATGCTCTAAGGCTGCGTGTTGGTATGGTATTCGGTGTACTATGAATTTTGCATGGGCCATTGAGCCATCCCTCCAATACGGTTCCACGCCCTCTGGTGGGCTTTGGTTTCTTTGTAATTAGATCGGGTGACTTGCGAGAGTGCACCCTTTTAGTTCGGACGAGGGGTTTAGTGAGAGCCGGAGGATCCCAGAATTTTGGTTGGGTTTTCCAGGCGCTTTCCATCGCACAGTACTTCTGTACTATGGCGCCAAGTCAGCAAAGTGTGCTATGTCACGGCGACTTATGGCGTTGAGGATTCCCCTGTCTGTGCAATTTTTGCAAAAGAATGAAATTGTGTCTTCCTCGCGACAGTCCTTGACCTTGCTCATTAGAAGGAGAAATCTGGCCCAGAAGTGATGTACTGTCTCTTGGGGCTCTTGTCTAATGTGGGAAAGATCACTTGTATCTAGGTGGGTTGGTAGATTTAAGTCCAAACCCTGACCTGATCTGAGACCCAGGGGCAGAGGAGCTTCCGAGCTTGGCACTTCGGGCTCTGGGATGTTGCCCAATTTTTCTGGCCTGTTGTCCGATTCTAGGTTCGGAGCTTGGGCCATGCCCTCCCGTAGACGGGTATCCGGCTCGTAGAGCTCGGGAATCCGGACATGGTTCATCCTCAAAATAGAGGAAGAATCATTGCATTGCTCCTCCACCACCGCTATCCGATGGGTGACCAGCGGAGAGTTAATCTCCCTTTGGTCGGGTTTAAGCCCGATCCAATCATAGTCCGTAGCGACTTCCAGGGCGGCGATGCGATCCAAGAGCTCGTTCAGGGAGGAGAGCTCCATTGAATCCATCTGCTCGGCGAATTCCGAGCTGACATGGAGGCTGTTTTTGATGACCTGAGAAGTCATCGTCGGCGCGGCAGCCGAACGGGCGGTCATGACGAAGCTGCCTAGTTGGAGAGTTTGGCCTACAGCCAGGGCTCCCCCAGAGGTGATGTTGTCCTTGACAACAAGGCGAGCCATCAAGCCTTATCGTGACGACACAGTGGAACTCTCAATGAAAGAAGCAATGTCGGTGTCAAAACCGGCGGATCTCGGGTAGGTGGTGCCGAACTGTGTGTCTAAGGCTAATGGTAATAGGAAGCGGGGGACACAATGTTTACCTAGGTTCAGGCCCTCTCGATGGAGGTAATACCCTACTTCCTGCTTGATTGATCTTGATGATATGAGTATTACAAGAGTTGATCTACCACGAGATCGTAGAGGCTAAACCCTAGAAGCTAGCCTATGATTATGATTGTTTTTGTCCTACGGACTAAACCATCCGGTTTATATAGACACCGGAGGTGGCTAGGGTTACACAGAGTCGGTTACAGAGAAGGGAATCTACATATCCGAATTGCCAAGCTTTCCTTCCACGCAAAGGAGAGTCCCACCCGGACACAGGACGAAGTCTTCAATCTTGTCTCTGCATAGTCCAACAATCCGACATAAGTACATAGTCCGCCTGTCTGAAGACCCCCTAATCCAGGACTCCCTCAGCTCTTTCTAGTGATGAGGTGCAAATTTTCTTTTTTTGTTGTTGTACACGTTAAGCTTGTTCTCCCGAAATTTCAAGCCGCGCCTTGTTATGACGAAATTTCAAGCTAGCATCTCTGTCTATCATGCTGTGAAACTCCCGCCTCTTCAACCCGTGCCTTGTTACCCTGAAATATTTAACATATATCTTGTCTCGTTGTGCTTTGAAAACTCCCTCCATCTCACCTCGCGCCTTGCTATCCCAAAATTACACGCGCGTGAAAACTCCCACCTCCTCCGAAATCCAGACACGCGAAATGCCCGTGGTACTCCTGAACCGAAAGAACCGCCTAGCTCAAGTCAGTGGGGGTACTTTCATAACTTACCCCACATTTCGGACAAGGGCGTCCCTAAGGCATGGTTTCCCCCTCCCATCCCATCCGTCGATCCATTCGTACACCGAGGCCATGAAAACCCGCGAAGCCCCACACCCTCCTCCGTCCGCCACCCAGCCGGAGCCTCTTCCCCAATGACGTCGTCCATAGCAACACCTCAACGTCCCTCATCCACCGCATCGGATGAGCATCCATTGTCGATCTCGTCGTCCCGCCGGCTCAGCCACCCCGTCCTCCACCTTGAAGGAGTTACCCCGATGTTCCCCTCGTCTTTCACGCCACCTCCATTCCCACACCGCCGTCTTCACCTGCACCAGCAGAAGAGCAACATCATCACCGATTCCTCGGATAAAGGTGAGGCCTAATCGGCGCCACCAAAGAGGTTCTATACTAATTGCCGCATTTTCTTCTTGATTCGATCTCACGATGCTGCCGGCGCTCGGTCTCGAGCCGACATGGCGCACCTCCATCCACGGTGGCGTCGCCGGCCACTTCCTCCACGACATCACTACCTCGGTGGTGACGTCCAAATCAGTAGGAGCTGCTGCTTTGGCTCTGTCTCGCGCTGCTGCTCTATTCTTGCTCTCGGTCCCCTGCCTGGTCTGCTCTTTCTCTTGCTCGCGTTGCTGCTCTCACTCTTGCTCTTGCTTGCGTTGCTTCTCCGGTTTAGCTACACTTCAGTTGACTGAATCGACTTTTGGGTCAGTCGATTATCAGGGGGTGGGGGGGCCTCGCCAAAGTTAAGGAAGAACCATCCATAGCGGGGAGGGGGGCTCGTCGGAGAGGTACCCCACTATCTATCTTAGGGTTCTGGGTGGGGCGATGGTCACCGGTGGTGGTGCGGCGGTGGTGTGGGGATTGCCAGAGAAAAAGCTCGGTGCGGGGGGGGGGGCAAGAGGGATGGTTGGGGCGGCGGTGGAATGGCAGCGGGGAGTGGTTTCGGGGCGGGCGGGGCGGCGAAGCGGCGATGAAGCGCCCCCGGCCGGCGGTTTGGCCGGTGGTGGTTGGCGGCTCAGGGGGTGGAGGTTGAAGATGAACTGCAGGCCCTTGATTTCATATACAACGGCTGGAAAATCGACTGACCAGAGATCAAAAAGTCAGTCGACTCTGCTTGCTACCCTACTCTTATGCGCGCTGCTACTGCTGCACGAGTTGTTACTCCTACCATATGACAAGCAGTGAGGTACCATGCAACTTAGCTATCCATGATAGACTCTCTTGAACGCCATCATTATTTATCTCTACGCGTTTGAGTTGTGCATTTGTAGATGGGCCTGGGAGTTGAGCTAGTAGGGCAGTGGCTTGGGTCCAAAGTAGTAGAAGTAGCACAAAAACATTTTTTGAGTGTAGGCTTTTCCCTGCTCAAGCCTTCCTACTAGAATTGCCCGTGCTTGAAAGGAAAAGTGAAGGAAAAACATAGGAATTGGAACATTTCCTATGGTATTACTATTCATGCATTTGGTTCAAAGGAATGGAGCAAAGGAAAACTGTAGGATTTGTTCGTTTAGTGTCTCCTTGAAAGAAAAACAATAGGAATTCTAATATCCACTTGTCCTCCTTTTCAAATTCCTATTCATGAAGCACAAGACTAAGGGATAGTAGCATAATAGCATTATAACAATACATTTTCTTGTGGTTTGACTTAATCTCCCCATGCTTCTTTGCATCCTGTGATCTTCCAATTCTTGTGAACCAGACACCCAGATTGGCAGAAATCCTGTGTTTTTAAATTCTCTGTTTTGCACGTGCATTCCTGTCATATTCTTGTGTATTTCCTATCCCTCCATTGTTAGAATCCTCAAATTCAAACAAGCCCTTACACAATTACTTTTGTTACAGATATGTGTCAAAGAAAACATTCTGTAGTTTGTTCCGCTGCTGCTGCGCTGTGTTCCACCCCAGCTGAGTTGCTCCAACGACAGAAGGGTTCACCACATTAGGGATCCGTTCGCCAGACTATCTTTCACCACCTTAGATCTTCTTCCCCGCTGCCGGTAGCCACGACAACTGCATTACCATCATCAACTGTGCAGATGACCTTGAGGACTACACGGGTCTGCTTACATTATGCATCACTTAATATGATGACATGCTACTTTATCGTCCTATTCACCTATTAGACTCGAAGTCAGGTCCAAACTAATGGTGAAACTTGAGTTTGTAAATGGTTGTGGGGTACATATTGGGGCAGCAATCAGTCCTATCTATCTACTATCTAGTTAATCTCGGGTGTCTACTATGAGTTTCATGTTGGGTGCAAACAAACATTAAAGAAGCCATTATCTGTAATTTTTAACTAAAGCTATTATCTACATGCTATCATTGGTTTTGGGTCTATCCACACATGCACTCCTTACATAATCTCACTATGCTTTATTCCTATGCATGTCAGTTATTGTGCACAATGGAACTGAACATGTAGAGAAAAAGAGACGAGCCTTGTGTGGCAATAAAATTTCATGCAGACGTCGCTCCATGGTGGGCGCAAAGGCAGCCCCCCTCCACCCATTTCGGATTGTAATCAAGAGGAAGATAACTGATCTGAGGGGGATTCAAAAGGAGAAGACCACTCCTATTTACCCCCTGAGGTTTTCGCTCTAACTTGGCATGCTGATGTTGGTAATATCATGCATATGGTGCCTTGCATTGATTACTTTATACATCAAATATGTCATCTGCTTAGTTTAGACATGCTTTGTGTGAATTCCATCTATTTAGTTTCTTTATCCTATATGTGAATCATGCAATGCCATCTTGTTTAGCCAGGCATCATATATGTGAATTTTGCAATGCCACCCTGGTTAGCCAATCATCTTATATGTGAATTATATCATGCCATCATTTGTTTATTACGTATTACATTTGTCAACAATTCTAGTACATTCAATTACTCTTCCTGTGCATCAGCCATTCGACACGGTCATGGAAAATTCTGGAGTGGAAACAAGGTCTTCAGAGCAGACAATGCTATCTGACGAAGCGCATGTACTGTTGGTTACGGATAGCTCCTTAGAGGAGGATTCAGAGACAGATGACCAGTCCTATTTCGCCCCCGAGGTGCTTGCTCTAACTTGGCAGGGTTATATTGCTCATATTGTGCATATGGTGTCTTGCATTGCTATGTCATTTGCTTAGTTTAGACATGCTTTGTGTGAATGCCACCTATTTAGTGTCTAATTACCATATATGTGAATTATGCAATGCCATCTTTTTGCAAGACATTATATATGTGAATTATGCAATGCTATCTTGTTGCAAGGCGTTATATATGTGAATTATGCAATGCCATGTTGTCTAGCCAAGCGTCATATATGTGAATTATATCATGCCATCCTTTTTTTGTATTTCTCTTTGCATTTGTCGACAATGTTTGTACATTCAACTGTTATTCCTGTGCATCAGCCATTTGAATTGGTGATGGAGAAATCTGGAGTCAAAACAAGGTCTTCAGAGGAGACAATGCTACTCGCTGAAGCAGATATCTTGCTGGTTACGGATAGCTCCCCAGAGGAGGATTCAGAGGCAGATGACTAGTCCTATTATCCCCCTGAGGTGTATGATCAAACTTGGCAGGGTTATATTACTCATATCATGCACATGTTGTATTGCAATGCTTAGTTTTTACATCATATACAAAATCTTGAATGACATCCCCTTAGTTGACACATCATATATGCGATTACCCTCTGCTCACTTGCTTAGTATATAAATCATATATTTGAATTATATCATGCTATGATGTTTACATAGACAGCATGTATGTGAATTATGGCATGCCAACCCATTTTCTAAAGACATAATATAGTTATATCATCTCATCCTGTTTACATAGTCATCATATTTTTAATTATGTCATTCTACCCATGAATTAGATCATGCCATCATGTTTCCATCAATGACATGTTTGTGAATTATGGCATGCCAACCACTTTAATAGACACATCATATAGTTATATCATGTCATCCTGTTTACATAGTCATCATATTTTGAAGTATGTCATTCTATCATGTTTAGTTAGCCATCATACATGTGAAATTGTGTCATGCTATCCTATTTAATTAGCCATCATATATGTGAAATTATGTCATGCTATTCCATTTGGTTAGACAACATAAATGTGAATTATTTCATGCCCTGTTTTCTTCCCTACTATCCATTGCACCTGTCTATCTTACAATGTCTGTATATTCAATTACTTTTCTTGTTTATCAGCCATTTGAATTGGAGGGGGTGATGGCAGTATCTGTGGGAGTAAAAACATGGTCTTCAGAAAAGATCGTGCTACCAATCAATGCAGATAGAACCACAGTTGTACTTGCCCAAGAATCAACCCCACCACACATAACCCAGACTCACGTAGATTGCACCCCTACCCAGTTAGACAGAGAACTAGCTACACCCCTTCTAACCCAACCCCAGCAGATAGTAACCTAGTTCCAGTTGACATGGCACCGTCTCCACCACAAAGCACCCAAACACGAGCAGTTAGTAAGGCAACTACAGTGCCCAAAGCACGAGGACCACCACTCCGAATCCCAAGTCAATGCTTAAAGCAGAAGAAGAATTGTTCTCTGGTCAGGTTCCATAGCTATGATTCATACTCCTTTGCTCTTGCATCACTGTATTTACTCATACCAACTAATTTCAAATTTGAAGGATGCAATTGAAACTCCAAAGGCGCAACATGTATGTTTTAAACCTATTTCTTTAACGTGTTTGCTGTTGTAACTTGCTCTATGTTGATTTCAGTTTCAATTGAATAAACTGTTATGTTCTCATGCCATGCACATTACAAGTGTTGTCATTGCTGTGTAGTTTCCGACACTTATATTTTGTCAATGCTGCTTTGTCTTAAATAGATATGATTTGAACTGTCTCTATCTTGATTTGGCAACGTAAACTAGAATGATGTAGACCATACAGTGACCATAGTACATAGATATATGTTTGTTTCATGTTGTTATCCTGTCCACCTTACTACTGAACTGGTTTACCAAAATGAGTTTCATATACAACATGGTAAACATGTGATGTGTCTGTTTGTTTCTCTTTTAGAATGCGGATAAAATATTGGAGAAGAGTACCCCGTTGTACAATGGTAAAGCAAGTAATGCAGATAAGGTTCAAGATAGTGAGACATCCCTATTGGTCTCCAAGAAACATGATAAAAACTATATTAAAGACACTGAGCATCCCCAAACTCCTGTCTTGATGTAGTGTTTGAGTTACTGGCTACTACTGCTGGCACTAGCTCTTTGAACTCGCTGCCTGAATCAGTTCGGATTCTTGAGTCTCAACTTCAAGTTGAAAGACATCGATCAGTTGATATGCGACAGGAAGCCAAAGGACTGAGGAAGTCCCTACAGAATTCAGATGCATACTTTCTGGTGCAACAACAAGTGCTGGAGGATTTAAGCGCCAAACAAGAGAAAGTTAATAAGCTTGCTAAGCATCTTTTCAGCATTATGGGTACCCAGGATATTGTTTCTTGAGCTCTTCTGAAGTGGTTTCAGTTTTGGACTTCTTTTGCCGCGGCGTTTATTTGCACTGGTCGCCAAATTTGACAACCCGTGTATGTGATATGCTGCTTTGTTCCCTATATTTGCACTGGTGGCAAATTTTGATGCCCAGTGGATGTAATATGTGTAAAAGTCATGATAGCGTAGCGTAAGTTGCTTGCTTACTTATTTCCTTCTTGTCTTGTTTATTTGTTTGCTTGTAGTCAGTGCAGTTCTTTTTCCGCGGTTTGCTAGTGTCCGCAATAACCTATTATTAAAAACTAGGCCACAATAACCATGGGCTAAATATTTACTGTAGTGACCTGGGCCACCTACACGCCATAGAAACAATGGGCCTTCTACGGGCCTTAGAAACAATGGGCCTTCTACGGGCCGTATCATCAATGGGCCTTCTACGGGCCGTATGACCAGTTGGCCAAACATGGGCCAATAACAGACTGCATTATGGGTCGTAAACGGGCTAGAGTTGGAATCGTCCATTCATGGGCCGACCATAACGGGACGTCATTAATCAGCCATATTTGATGACGCTATGAAAATGGCCCAACGGATTAACGGGCCGACTATAACCACATGCTGAATTTGGCCCACAAGCAGAAAGGGACAGTAACGGACCATAAGTAACCAAATGCTAGAAATGAGCCCAACAATAAATGGGCCCTAAGAAGGCTGAAAGTTAACATGTGCTGGAAACGGCCCAATGGAATAATGGGACATTAATGGGTATAAAGTGATACACTGTTCATTACGGGCCAGTTTCACCACGGGCCGTTAATGGGCCAAGAGTTACAAAGGGCCTCATATGGGCCGAAAGACGTCATGGGCAATACATGGGCCAGAAGTTAAAATCTAGAATCATATTGGACGGCCCAGATGATGCCACTGGGCCTAATTCGGATAGGCCTTAACGGGCCCTGGGTTAGCACACTGTAAATGGGCTATATGCGAACAGGCTATTAATAGGCTTTCCATGGGCCAACTCGCTACCTTTTGACCAAGTCAAATGGGCAGACCTTTCACAGGAATGGGCCTCTGTTGGGCCGTGCCACGTGTCGACATATCATAGGCGCCTTTGTTCCAATGAGTGAATGACATCTGACCCAACGGTGCGCCAACACGTGGTTCGTCCGGCCAATGAGAAATTTACACGTGGAAAATCCCCATTGGTCGTGGCTGTTAGCGGGTTATCGGATCCAAAACCAGATTCGATAGCTTAACGACCACCCATTATGGTGGATGCCACGTTTCTGTCACCCTTGATGAAAGCACTTCCATGAGGCGCGATTTATCATCATCGAAGTGGACACTTCCGTGATGATAATTTTGGTAATGTCATGGAACACTTATACGACAACACAAGTATGACTATCTTGATTCTGTCATAAAATCGTCATGGATGTACATGCATGAAAAAATGTGACCTACTGTAACAAGCATGTATCATCACGGAAGTGTATTATTTTTTGTAGTGATACTTGTGGCACTGCCGTTTAGGTCATATTGGTGTGAAGCGCATGAAGAAACTCCACGCAGATGGACTATTGGAATCACTTGATTATGAATCATTTGATATTTGCAAACCAGGTCTCATGGGTACGATGACTAAAACTCCATTCTCCGGAACAATGGAGCAAGCTAATAACTTATTGGAAATAATACATACCGATGTATGTGGTCCGATGAGTGTTGAAGCACGCGGCGGGTACCGTTATTTTCTAACCTTCACAGATGATTTGAGTAGGTATGGGTATATCTACTTTATGAAACACGAGTCTCAAAGAATTGAAAAGTTCAAAGAATTTTAGAGTGAAGTGGAGAATCATCGTAATAAGAAAATAAAGTTTCTGTGATCTGATCGCGGTGGTGAATATTTGAGTTACGAGTTTTGCCTTCATTTAAAACAATATGGAGTTGTTTCACAACTCATGCGACCTAGAACACCCCATCGTAATTGTGTGTCCGTACGTCATAACCGTACTTTATTAGATATGGTGTGTTCTATGATGTCTCTTACCGATTTGCCGCTATTGTTTTGGGGTTATGCATTAGAGGCAGCCGCATTCACATTAAATAGGGCACCGTATAAATCCATTGAGACGACACCGTATGAACTATTGTTTGGCAAGAAACCTAAAGAAACTATTGGGTATACCTTCTACCACAGATCTGAAGGCAAGATCTTTGTTGCTAAGAATGGGTCATTTCTAGAGAAGGAGTTCTCTCTCAAGAAGTGAGTGGGCGGAAAGTAGAACTTGATGAGGTAGTTGTACCTTCTCTCGAATTGGAAAGTAGCACATCAAAGAAAACTGTTCCCGTGATGCCTACACCAACTAGAGAGGAAGCATATGATGATCATGATCAAGTTACTACTGAACCTCGTAGGTCAACCAGAACACGTACCACACCAGAGTGGTACAGTAATCTTGTCCTGGAAGTCATGTTGTTAGACAACGGCGACCTACGAACTATGAAGAAGCTGTAATGAGCCCAAATTCTGACAAATGGCTTGAGGCCATGAAATCTGAGATTGGATCCATGTATGAGAACAAAGTGTGGACTTTGGTGGACTTGTCCGATAATCGGCAAACCATTGAGAATAAATGGATCTTCAAGAGGAAGACGGACGCTAATGGTAATATCACTGTCTACAAAGCTCGACTTGTTGTTGAAGGTTTTCGACAAGTTCAAGGGTTGACTATGATGAGACTTTCTCACCCATAGTGATGCTTAAGTCTGTCAAAATCATGTTAGCAATTGCCGCATTTTATGATTATGAAATCTGGTAAATGGACGTCAAAACTGCATTCCTTAATGGGTTTCTTAAAGAAGAGTTGTATATGATGCAACCAGAAGGTTTTGTCGATCCTAAGGGTGGTAATTAACAAAGTGTGCAAGCTCCAGCGATCCATATATGTACTTTTGCAAGCATCTCGGTTTTGGAATATATGCTTTGATGAGGTGATCAAAGCATTTTGTTTTATGCAGACTTATAGTGACGCCTATATTTACAAGAAAGTGAGTGGAAGCTCTATAGCATTTCTGATATTATATGTGGATGACATATTGTTGATTGGAAATGATATAGAATTTTGGATAGCATAAAAGGATATTTGAATAAGAATTTTTCAATGAAAGACCTCGGTCAAACTGCTTACATATTAGGCATCAAGATATATAGGGATAGATAGGACTTAAATAGAGGCTTAAATAAATTTTCAAGGTCGTAAGAAGAATCACCCCAATCATGATCATTGCAATAAGTAGTGGACATAGCAAAATTAGCATCCCCAAGCTTGGGGTTTTGCATATTATTAGCACAATTGACATTAATAGAATTTATAATAACATCATTGCAATCATGCTTTTTATTCAAGGAGCTATCGTGAATCACTTTATAAACTCCTTCTTTTAACACTTCATCGCAGTTTTATGATTTATAAATCCCAAGAAAAACCTCATAAAGATAATCTAGTGCACTCAACTCACTAGCAATTGGTTCAACGTAATTGGATCTTTTAAAAAGATTAGCAAGTGGATGAGGATCCATAAGCTTTTTGTTTTGGGATCTTCAATAAACACACAAATATGCCAAACAAACAAGAAAACAAACGAAGTAAGACATAAGGGCAAACAAAAGGGCAAACGGGAAGAAGGCAAATAAAAAGGCAAATATATTTTTGTTTTTGTAAAAACATTTTAGAAGTGAGGGAGATGAAAACGAGAGGCAAATGGCAAATAATGTAAATTGCAAGGAGATGAGAGTTTATGTGTAGGAACCTGGTAGATCTTGACTTGATCCTCCCCGGTAACGGCACCAGAAATTCTTCCTGCTACTTGTGATCCGCGTTAATAAATTCCTCAAAGAGGAGAGGATGATGCAGCACAGTGGAGGTAATTATTTCCCCCAGTTATGAAACCAAGGTATCAATCCAGTATGAGAACCAAGAAAATTATGTAAGCGACACCTGCACACAAACAAAAAATCCTTGCAACCCGACGCGTAGAGGGGTTGCCAATATCTCTTTGGGTAAGGTAGTATGACAAAAAGATAGATTGATGGATGCAAATAAAATAAAAGCAAATAAAACACAACAAGGTATTTTTGGGTTTTTGGTAATATAGATCTGAAAATAAAATAAGGAAATAGTGGAAAACACGAATAGCAATATAGATCTACAAGTATATGATGAGAAATAGACTCGGGGGCCGTAGGTTTCACTAGTGGATTCTCTCGAGAAAATAGCATATGGCGGGTAAACAAATTACTGTTGAGCAATTGATAGAAAAATGAATAGCTATGATGATATCCAAGACAATGATCATGTATATAGGCATCACGTCCAAGATTAGTAGACCGACTCCTGCCTGCATCTACTACTCCACACATCGACCGCTATCCAGCATGCTTCTAGTGTATTAAGTTCCAAAAAGAAACGGCATAATGCCTTAAGAACAATGACATGATGTAGACACGATCTATTCATGTAGGAATAGACCCCATCATTTTATCCTTAAGGCAACGATACATGTGTGTCATGTCTCCTTCTGTCTCTGAGATTGAGCACCGCAAATCGAACCCATCACAAAGCACCTCTTCCTATTGCAAGATAAATCAATCAAGTTGGCCAAACAAAACCGAAATATCGAAGAAGAAATACGAGGCTATAATAAGAATGTAAGTATATAACTGCAAATAGATCTGATCATAAACTCACAATTCATCAGATCCCAACAAACACACCGCAAAAGAGTTACATCAAATAGATCTCTGAAGAGAGCATTGTATTGAAGATAAAAAGGAGAGAAGAAGCCATCTAGATAATGCCTACGGACCTGTAGGCATGTGGTAAACTCCTCACGCATCATCGAAGAGGCACCAATGAGGATTATGAGCCCCTCCATGATCGTGCCCCTATCCGGTGGAGTGCCGGAAAAGGTCTCTAGATTGGATCTTGTAGTTCTGGAACTTGCGGCGGCTGGAACAATTTTTCTTCGACTCCTCTAGGGTTTCTGAAATATCTGATAATTTATAGAGTTGAGAGGCGGTGGAAAGGACCCCCACGGGCCCCATGGTCCATCAGGGCGTGCTTGGGCCTCTTGGCGCGCCCTGGTGTCTCATGAGCCCCATGGACCTCCCCTCGTGCACTTTTTGGCACTGTGGATTTCTTCTGGTCCATAAAAAATCTCCAAAACCTATCGTTGCATTTGGACTCCATTTGATATTGATATTCTGCGAAGTAAAAAATAGGTAGTAAATAGCAACTGGCACTGGGCACTATGTCAATAGGTTAGTCCCAAAAAATGATATAAAAGTGCTAGAAAATGATTGTAGAACATCCAAGAATGATAATATAACAGCATGGAACAATAAAAAAATTATAGATTTGTTGGAGGCGTATCATTCACCAGCCTTAGTATGTGCTGCCTAACATTTCCGTTAATATTGTATTTCTGAAGAAGCTTAGTAAAAAGCTCATGAGCGTACACTTTGTCGGAGCCTTTAAATTGCTCCTCCATTTCAGTGATGAATTCTTTAGTAGTGTCATTCTTAGGGAGTGCCTCAGAAATGTATGGTGATATTATCGCTTTAATAATGAGAAGCGCAATATGGTTAGACTTGTTCCATTTTTTCATCTTAACATCATAGTCCTTTTTGAGTTTTGCATACCCTGTGGCACCTTCCACTGGTGCTATAGGTTTTTCTTCCCTCAAGTCATAATGAAACTCATTACTTCCAACGTGGGAAGTTACTCCCCGTAAGTGGTCTGATCATCTCGGAGAAGATGGAGCGGAAGCTGAAATTATCATAAAAATTCATAAGTAAACTTGTATCATTATAAATTTACGTTATTAAATAAACAAACATGCCAAGGATTAAATTTCAACTCCACGTCAAAACACCGTTGGGAAGAAAAAACATGGAATAAAAATATCATAAGGGATGACTCATAATAATAAAAGAACGTTGGTCTGAACTAAAATTAGAGTCATTCATTCTCAATTAAACATCAACATTAAAAAAACATTATCATTATTTGACGTTTAAAAAGGTTCATCAAGCAAAACACGTAATAAATCCCGAGTAAAGTATCTCGTTGGTTCAATTTTACCCAGAATAATAATGTGTCCAGTATACTTTTAGGCATTTTCTATTTTAAACAGTGCAAAAACATAATGTGTATTAACTGAAAATGCACTAGAAAAGACAAAAGGTGGCCAAAATTTATATGTGCCCGAAATACCCACAGCTACACGTAAATGGCCCAGCCCAGCAGCAAAAAACATTAAAAGAATAACTTTCCGCTAGACTGAAACAGCCTGGGCCGCAGCCCACGGCTGGATATGGCCCATTAAGCTCCCGAAGGCCCAGCTCAGAGCTCAGCAAGATGATGAACCGTCGGATCAAAACGAACGGTTCGGTTTGATCCCGATCGGATCAATACTTGCTCCCAAGATAACCCTAGACCATTTCCTCCCCTCCATCGTGATTTTCACTCTCTGGCATTCGTCGGCGGCCTGAAAGGCACGACGGCCATGCGGCGTGGTGGCTGCGCTCGCCGAAGGAGCGTGCCATAGGATGAATCTGTTGGGAAACGTTGCATGCAAAACAAAAAAATTTCTACGCACACACAAGATCTATCAAGGAGATGCATAGCAATGAGAGGGGGAGAGTGTGTCTTCGTAACCTCGTAGACCGTAAGCGGAAGCATTTTACAACACGGTTGATGTAGTTGAACTTTCTTCACGCTCCAACCGATCTAGTACCAAACGCACAACACCTCCGCATTCTGCACACGTTCAGCTCGGTGACGTCCTCGGCGTTCTTGATCCAGCAAGACGGCGAGGTAGTAGATGAGTTCTAGAAGCATGACGGCATGGTAATGGTGATGGTGATGCTATCTCTGCATGGCTTCGCGTAAGCACTACGAAAATATGACCGAGGGATTAAATGGTGGACGGGGGCGGCGCACACGGCTAAGACCATGTTCTAGTTTTTGTGTGGCACCCCTCCTCATGTATATATAGGTGGGAGGGGAGGAGGCAGCCCCTAGGGCACCCCAAGAGACCTGGCGGCAGCCCTAGAGCTGCCGCCTTACCCTGCGACCCTCGTCCTTATTTGGAGTGTGGGAGGAAGGCAGGGGAGGGTGCCCCCCCCCTTTCCTTTCTCCCATGAGAGGGAAAGGTAGGAAGGGCTAGCCCTCCCCCTTTCCGTTCCCTAGGGCTGGCCAGACAAGGGAGGGGGCGCACCAGCCCACTTGTGGGCTGGTCTGTCCCCTCCTTTCTCCCATAAGGCCCATATCTTGCCGGCGGGGGGGGGTGCCCGGAACCCCTTCCGGTGACCCCGATTCCTTCCCGGTACCCTCCGGAACACTTACGGTGTCCAAATGCCATCATCCTATATATATCAATATTTACCTCTTGACCATTTCGAGACTCCTCGTGATGTGTGTGATCTCATCCTGGACTCTGAACAACATTCGGTCACCAAAACATATAACTCATATAACACTATATCGTCAACGGACGTTAAGCATGCGGACCGTACGGGTTCGAGAACTATGTAGACATGAATGAAACACCTCTCCGGTCAATAACCAACAGCAAACCTGGATGCCCATATTGGCTCCTACATATTCTACGAAGATCTTTATCGGTCGAACCGTTATGACGACATACATAATTCCCTTTGTCCTTCGGTCTGTTACTTGCCCGAGATTCGATCGTCGGTATCTCTATACCTAGTTCAATCTCATTACTGGCAAGTAACTTTACTCGTTCCGTAATACATCACCTCATAACTTACTCTTTATTCATTTGCTTGCAAGCTTATGATGTGTATTACCGAGAGGGCCCAGGGATACCACTCCGATACTCGGAGTGACAAATCCTAACCTCGATCTATGCCAACTCAACAGAACACCTTTGGAGATACCTGTAGAGCATATTTATGATCACCCAGTTATGTTGTGGCGTTTGATAGGACACAAGGTATTCCTCCGGTATCCGAGAGTTGCATTGTCGGGTGGTAGGTGCGACATATGCCAACGGGTGGCTTATCATTGTGAGAGCCAATAAGACGTCGCCGGTGCCTGGAAACGGGATGAGGCGAAGACATGCATGCCGGCAAATCATACCCAGGTTCGGGGCACTCTGCTACGTCTTGAGCTTGCGTTGGTTTTCCTCGAAGAGGAGAGGGTGATGCAGCAAAGTCTAGCGTAAGTATTTCCCTCAGTTTTGAGAACCAAGGTATCAATCCAGTAGAAGGCTCCTCAAAAGTCCCACGCACCTACACAAACAAACTGAAAACTCGCAAACAACGCAATAAAGGGGTTGTCAATCCCTTCACGGCCACTTGCGAAAGTGAGATCTAATAAAGATAGTATGATAAGATAAATATATTTTTGGTATTTTTGATATAGATGCAAAAAGTAAAGATGCAAATAAAGTAGATGGAAAGCAAATATGATAAAAGATAGACCCAGGGGCCATAGGTTTCACTAGAGGCTTCTCTCAAGATAGCATAAGGATTACGGTGGGTGAACAAATTACTGTCGAGCAATTGATATAAAAGAGCATAGTTATGAGATTATCTAGGCATGATCATGTATATAGGCATCACATCCATAACAAGTAGACCGACTCCTGCTTGCATCTACTACTATTACTCCACACATCGACCGCTATCCAGCATGCATCTAGTGTATTAAGTTCATAAGAACAGAGCAACGCATTAAGCAAGTTGACATGATGTAGAGGGATAAACACATGCAATGTGATATAAACCCCATCTTGTTATCCTCGATGGCAACAATACAGTACGTGTCTTGCAACCCTTTCTGTCACTGGGTAAGAACACCGCAAGATTGAACCCAAAGTTAAGCACTTCTCCCATGGCAAGAAAGATCAATCTAGTAGGCCAAATCAAACCGATAATTTGAAGAGACTTGCAAAGATAACTCAATCATACATAAAAGAATTTAGAGAAGATTCAAATATTATTAATAGATAAACTTGATCATAAACCCGCAATTCATCGGATCTCGACAAACACACCGCAAAAAGAGATTACATCGAATAGATCTCCACAAGAGAGGGGGAGAACATTGTATTGAGATCCAAAAAGAGAGAAGAAACTATCTAGCTAATAACTATGGACCCGTAGGTCTGTGGTAAACTACTCACAACTCATCGGAGGGGCAAGGATGTTGATGTAGAGGCCCTCCGTGTTTGCTTCCCCCTCTGGCAGAGTGCAGGCAAGGGCTCCAAGATGGGATCTCGCGGATACAGAAGGTTACGGCGGTGGAAATTGTGTTTCGTGGTGCTCCTGGATGTTTTCGGGGTACGTAGGTATATATAGGAGGAAGAAGTACGTCGGTGGACGCCCGAGGGGCCCACGAGATAGGGGGCGCGCCCTACAGGGGGGCGCGCCCTCCTATCTCGTGGGGCCCTTGGAGCTTTCTTGACTTGCACTCCAGGCTCTCCGGATCAGACTTGTTCAAAAATAACGCTCCGAAGGTTTCATTCCGTTTGGACTCCATTTGATATTCCTTTTCTTCGAAATACTGAAATAGGCAAAAAAACAGCAATATGGGCTGGGCCTCCGGTTAATAGGTTAGTCCCAAGAATGATATAGAAGTGTAAAATAAAGCCCATAAACATCCAAAAGAGGTAATATAATAGCATGGAACAATCAAAAATTATAGATACATTGGAGTTGTATCACTCTCCGTGGAGATAACACCCCTAATCCTGCTCTGCGGGGTCTCCACATGATCTCTAGATCAACAAGTGGCTACCAGAGGATCCTTGACCTGTTTGGCGAGAGGAAGAAGAAGGGCAAGGCTAGCTCTCTTCTCCCCTCAATGTTGTGTCTCAAACTATCAGAGTCCAACCCTTTGCATGGGTGCCCTGGGGGGTTTATATAGGCCTACCCCCAGGAGTACAATGGTAATCCGGCTGGGCATGGGCCTTAGTCGTCAGTGTGTATATTCGCCGGCTTCACCGCCGACCGCTAGGGCCCGCCGACTGGTGGGTTCCGCCAGCTGCCGGCTTCCTGGTAGACAGGTTGGTCCCACCGCTTGGGGGTCTTGTCGGGGCGGGTTACTGTTGCCTCACTCTTGATGACGAGGGCTTTGTCTAGGTACGCATGGCTACAGTGCCGCCGCCTGGCGGGCTCTCACTGTAGCCTTACTTCGTCTTGTCTCCTTAATGGTGTGCATTCTTCGAGGGAGGGAGCGAGCCGGCTGGTGAGAGCCGGCTACGTCCCAGGCCGACTAGGGGGAGCGTGGCCGCCTTCGGATGTCTCTCTGACTGAAGGGGCCCGCCGCCTGCGGGCCGTATTGACAGCCTGTCGTGGGTGGCGTCATGGTCAGTATGGCAACAGTGCCCCGCCGATTCGGGGGTGGCAGGCTTCACTGTTGTCACACCCCGTCCCATCTCCGTTATGTGGGTGCAGACTTTGAGGGCACGATCTTGGCCGCCTGTCGGGGGCCGGCTTCTTGGAGTCGGCCATCTCGTGGCCGGCTTCTTGGAGTCGGCCCCCTCGCGGTTTTCTTCACGAGGGTTTAGGGCCGGGCCGCCTTCCGGTAGTCGGCTCGTGGGATAGCCGGCCGGGGGAAGGCGGCCCCGTGCCTTGGGTACCTGAAGGCTCGATTGGCCTGTTATTTTTTGAAGATCCAGGGGAGCCGGCTAGGCTACCCATGGTCATTTACTCCGTCAGTAGTCCCCGAAGCTGGTTGGGCTTCGTGGCTGAAAGGGGAACGAGAAGCTCAATCAGCTTCCTATTCCGAAGAGTCGGCAGCTAGGAGCCGGCTTTACTCATGCGTGCTCTCTCGGCGAAGTTTTTTGAAGTCTGAAGGCGGGAACCAGCTAGTGCGCAAGCCAGGCTGCGGGCTGGCCGACCGCCGCCTAGGCACCACATGGCACCCTTCGGCTGGAAGGGCCTGCCAGCCCACGCGCATGACGGGACGCCACTGCAGACTGGGGCCCGCCACTTCTACGCCTCGGCCCACGTGCGGATCTTTTGTGGACCGAACTGGCCGCACGTCTTCCGACGGCGGTTTCCGCTCGCTGTTAAGGCGTAATAATCGCGGGACGTGGGGGAGTGGGTGCAGTTAATCCCACGCCCCCCACGCCTCGCCCCTTCGTCTTCGTCGCACGAGGCTATAAGTAGGGGGAGGAGGGGAAGCGGCAGACGCTCGCACGCTCGCCCTCGCTCCGCCATTTTCTTTTTCTTCCTTCTCTTCGTCGCCGCAACTGCTCTCCACCGCGCCACCGCTCCGCCAATCTTCTTGGCACGCCGTAGTCTTGCTGCAGCCGAATCGCACGCCCTCTGCTGCCGCGCTTTCCCCGTCGCTTCTCCGTCCTCGTGGCTCCAACGTCCAGCTCCTGGGATGGCTCCAACGTCCATGAGGACCACATCGACTTCCTCCGCAAGACGCGGCGGTTGTCGGGCAAGGATTACGTGTGGGTCCGTCTCGCGCCAGAGAGGGAGATCTCGCCGGTGCTGGAGGAGGGCGAGCGGGTAATCTTCCGCTCGCACTTCCTGCGCGTCGTCGGCCTGCCCGTGAGCGGCTTCTTCCGCTCGTTTCTCAAGTTCTATCATCTCCAGCCGCACCACCTCACTCCAAACATGGCGGTGCTGCTGTTGGCCTTCGTCACTCTGTGCGAAGGCTTCCTCGGCATCCTCCCCACCCACGAACTTTGGGGGGAGTTCTTCCAGTCCAAGCTCGGCACCATCGTCGCGGGCGTGCCGGCCCCGTGCGGCGCCTTCATCGCCATGCGGAGATCGACGGCCGACAACCCATTTCCGCCCATCACGCTGATCCAGTCGGTGAAGCTCTAGCAAAAATCCTACTTCTACGTGAAGAATGTCGCCCCGCAAGGCGACTACGTCAATCTACTGGATTACGTAGCCGGCCCGCCGGCTGGGAGGCAGCCTTCATGGTCCTACCGGGCCAGGTCGCTAACGCCGGCTGGGGCTAGCGCCGTCGCCCGACTCTGGGTGTTGGTCCAGTCGGAGGGCCTGATCGGGTCCGACCTGATAGCCGCCTTCGTGGAGCGTCGGGTGCTCCCGCTCCAAGGCCGCCCTCATCTGATTTGTCAGATGAGCGGTCGCTTCGACCCAAGTCGGCAAAGCACCAAGGAGATGCCTCACGATGAGGTATCTTACATGGTGAATTATATCGCCAACTGCAAGCTCACCAAGGAGTTGCAGTTCGGCAAGGAGCCGTATTCTCGCGCCAATCCCCCGCCTATGGTAAGTCTTCCTTCTTTTCTTCTTCTCTTGTTGCCGAGTTCTCACCGGCCGGCTCCTGACCAGTCGGCTTGTTTTTAATCAGAACCCCCTCCTTCATCCGGCGGCCGAGACCATGGGGGCGGAACGCCAGTTCGCCCCCTACCGTGTGACGGACGACTTGGACGACCCTGACTTGAGGGCGGCCGCCCTAGACGACGACGTCGTACGGGGAGGCGGCGAGGCAGGCGGCTCCGGGCTCACCGCCGGCTTCGAGGACTGGCCGGATGATGACGAGGCCGAAGCTATTCCGCGCCGCCAGCCGGCATCCGATCATCAAGGCGCGCGCTCATCTGGCACGTCGGCTGCTCAGGGCGGCGCACGGAAGCACCGGGCGGCGTCAGCCCTCTTCGGTAGTCGGCCGAGGAAGCCCAAGGGTTCTGCGGTGGTTACCAAATGGGACGAGGCGGCTGTGAAGGCAGCCCGCTTCCGCAAGGTGGTGGAGCTGCCGCAGGCAGTTTCGGCGTAAGTGTTAATTCTCGCACGCCTTTCTTTTTTTCTTCGGTTGGCCTTCTTCTAATCCTTTTCTTGATTTATCAAACAAGGCTCCGCTCTTGCTCGAGCGGACTACAACCGCCTCCATAGTCGGAGGGGCGGGAGGATCTGCAAGCTCCCGCCGCGTGGACCCCCGTGCCGAGCTCCAAGCGGCGACAGAGTGAAACGCGCGGGAGGCGCGAGAGGAGCGGGAGGCGGAGGAGCAAAGGGCGGCCGCCGCCAGGGTGGCTCAGGAGATGACGGAGGAGTCGGCAGAGGCGCCAACCGACGCGGCGGCCAAAGGTCAGGCGGAGGCCGCGACCACGGAGAAGGCGGCGGAGGCCCTGCGTAGCCAGCCTCCACAACTCATCATCCCCCTCTGCACCGTGGCCCCTGATATCCTACTGCCCCTGCCAGAGGAAGCCGGTCGCGACCAGCCGGCGATGGAGAGGGAGGAGGGTGATACAGTCGTCCCGAAGGGAGAGGCGGTACCTCCATCGTCGACCGGGATGGGTCAAGGCGGATCTTGTGGTCCTGTCGCCGACTGTGGGGGCGGATCTTGTGGTCCTGTCGCCGACTCGTCGGCGCGCAGGGAAGGTGACCACAAAGCCGGAGCCGCAGAGGGCCGCAGGCTCTAGCTCGTTGTCCCATGACCTAGAGACGGCCAGCGTCAGCTCGCCAGGGTGGACGTCGGGCGGTGGGACGGCCGTGCTGAATGTGGCGGTGCAGGACGTTCGGAGCCGGCTTCAGGCCCAGGCCGCTGCGCTGAAGCAGTATACCCAAGAGTTTCTTGCAATGCGGTCGACCATTCGGGTGAGTCTTCTTGCTTTTCGTTGATCGCTCTTGATTTCTTCCGTGGGGGCGCGTCAACGCACCCACTGGGTGTAGTCCCCGAGTTCCGAGTCGGCTGTTGAGCAGGCGGCTTGGAACTTCTTAGTAGACTTTGATTGATGTGTTCTTCTTATTCGCACCTTTGTCCTATTTGAAGGACTATCACAACCTCCATCCTGCTACCTTCAACTCCTAGGCTCGGGAGATGAATCAGAAGACCGCTGATCTGACAAAGAGCCGGAGTAAGTGCTTTAGTTTTTATCTCATGTGGGGGCGCGTCAGCGCACCCACTGGGTGTAGTCCCCGAGATTCGGGCCGACTGCTTAGCAGCTCGGATCTTTCCTGACGACTTCTTCCTTATTGCTTTTTTCTTCTTCTTCATATCTGCAGGGGCCAATGCCGACTTCAGGGAGCATCTAGGTGGGGCCCAGACCGTCCTTCACGCCAAGGAGGCCGACTACAGCGTCTTCGCTCAGGAACGTGATCGCCTGGCCAAGAAACTGGCCGACCAGGAGGAGAACCACAAGGCGGTCCTGAAGACGGCGCAGGACAGCGAGGCCGCCCTCAAAGCCGAATATGAGACCAAAGCGGCGAGCTGGGCCGAGGCAAGGCAGGCGCTGAGCGAAGGCAATAGCCGGATTGAAGATTTGATTGATGGTAGGCCGCCTTCTTCTTCGTCCCTTTGCTCGCCCCTATCATCTGGTCTGTCTTCTGATTTGTTCTACTTCTTTCTTCTTTGTGCAGAATACTTCCCCGGTTACTCCGTTGCTGCCAACCAAGCCATCGAGGCTCACCGTGAGGCCCGACAGCAGGCTGGGGTTGAGATCGCACCGGGTGCCAACCGGTCGCTTGAAGAGCAGCTTCTGGCGATTCAGGCCCACCTCCAACCAGCTTACCGCATGCTCCGCCGTCTTCAGCATGCTGGGGCGCAGGTGCTGGCCGCCCTCTGGCCCGGCGAGGTGATTCCCCGCACCCCCAGCCGGACTACCGACTGGCTGGAGGTAGCAGTCGGCCGCTTCGAGGCCTGGAAAGCTTCTCCAGCTCGGTCCGGCGCTCGACGAGCGCTAGAGTTCGTCCGGGATTGGTATCCTGGGCTGAATTTGGCCCAGCTGCGCACCTGGCGGCAGGAGGCTGACGAGGAGCTGGAGGCGGTGCGGCCGGCTATCATCCAGCGCGCCTCGGCAATCGCCGACTTCACTGACACCAGCGCCTTTGCCCCTGAGGTGAATGAAGACGGCATCGTTCAGACGGAGGAGTGGTTCGGGCTGAACCCGGCAGAAGCAGAAGACTCGGCGGAGGAGATCGACTCCAGCGACAAGGGCGAGGAGGAAGAGGAGGAGGATGGTAAAGATGTCGTGCCAGACGGTGGAGCGACGGGCCAACCTCAGCCTGATCGTGCCTCTAGCAATGAGGCACATGCGAGCACGCCGCCTACAGCAGGTGATGATCATGCCGAGACTCGTCAGCTGGCCACTCCTCCATCCAGCGCTGCCGTCTCCACCAACCTGCCCGACTTGCCTGTTGCTCCCTTGGCCTAACTCGCTGTCTTTTCTTTCCTGCTCGTTACTCTTTGAACAACTTTTATTAAATTTGCGCAGTTCCACCCACTGCGGGTGTATTCAAACTATGTTGAATGCTGGCCCTTTCGAAGGCATTTTGTGTAAATATAACCATGCATGTGCTTGGCTTCCATTCATACTTGCTTTTCATCCTTTGGTTGTTTCCATTGCCACCCTCCCTTGGTCGCCGCCTTCCTAGCCGGACAGCTACTCTGCAGTCTGTGGCTGGAGAAGGGCTTGTCTGTTTTGGGAGGACAAGTACTCGAGCTTTCTTAGATTGTGGCAAAGTAAGAAGGGAAGCCGGCCAGCCGGTTGGCGGGGGGGGGGGGCTTGTGTATATAAGTTCGTTAGTCCTTAGCCGTTTTTCGTGTGGGCATCCTTTCCTGCCTTTGGCTCTTGCCAGTCGGACAGTCAATTCTTCGAGCTGCAACTTTCAACAAGAGAGGGCTTGGGTGCTGGCACACTACTTGTCTGACTGCAGGTGGAACTTGAATATAACTCAAGGCGGCAAGTCCTGGGCCGACTGATCGAACCCGGTGCCGGACGAGAAAACAAATGTAGTAAAATAATCATAGGCATGATACTCATCATTTATAGATAAAAGAGGGTAGTCCCTGAGTGCTCCTCGGGGGGCCCGTTGTCTCGTACTTAATACAAAAGGTAGCATGGTACATACTGCATTTTAACTGTAAAATCTTCGGAGGAGATTGGCGTTCCACGGTCGTTCCGACTCCTTGCCGGAATCATCCCTCTTGCGTGCCTTCGGCTTCTGCGCGTCGATCAGGTAGTAGGAGTCGTTGCCTAAAGCCCGGCCGATGACGAATGGGCCTTCCCAAGGGGCCAAGAGCTTGTGCTGGCCGGCTATTCGCTGGATCAGCCGGAGCACAAGATCGCCCTCTTGGAAGGATCTTGGCTTGACCTTCCGGCTATGGTAACGACATAGACCCTACTGGTAGATGGCGGACCGGCTGAGGGCTAACAGCCAACCTTCTTCCAGCAGGTCGACGCCGTCTTCGCAGTTCCTTGGCCTCCGCCTCCGTGTACATGGTGACCCGAGGTGAGTCAAACTCAATGTCCGTTGGGATGATAGCCTCGGCACCATATACAAGGAAGAAAGGGGTGAAGCCGGTTGACTTGTTCGGGGTAGTGCACAAGCTCCAGAGGACGGACGGCAGCTCGTCGAGCCAACAGCCGGCTGAACGCTCCAGTGGCATGACCAATCGGCGCTTGATGCCGGAGAGGATGGGGCCGTTTGCTCGCTCGACTTGGCTGTTTGACTGCGGGTGGGCAATGGATGCTAAGTCCAGTCGGATGCCCTGTGTCGCGCAGAAACGTGCCAGTGCTCCCTTGGCAAAAAATTTGCCACTGTCGGTGATGATGCTGTGTGGTATTCCATACCGGGTTGTAATATCTGCAATGAATGTCACGGCAGTCGACCCATTCAGCTTCTTGATCAGCTTTGCTTCGATCCACTTGGTAAATTTGTCCACCACGACGAGCAGATGTGTCATGCCGTCGCGCGTCGTCTTGAATGGGCCCACCATGCCCAGTCCCCAGACAGCAAAAGGCCAGGTGAGGGGGATGGTCTTGAGTGCAGAAGCCGGCAAGTGTTGCTTGGAGCTGAAGACTTGGCACCCTTTGCAGTGTTTGACTAATTCCTTGGCGTCGTCCAAAGCAGTCGGCCAGAAGAATCCATGGCGGAAAGCTTTGGCGACGAGCGATCTTGAGGCCGCGTGGTGGCCGCATTCGCCTTGGTGGATGTCCTTGAGGGTTGCTATGCCCTTCTCCGGCTCGACGCAGCGCTGGAAGACTCCAGTGACACTGCGCCTAACGAGCTCTCGGTTCACTATTATGTATGCTCCGGCTCGGCGTTGGACTTGTCTTGCCGAGATCTCGTCAGTCAGCGCCTCTCTGTTAACCAGGAAGTTGAGGATGGGCTGGGCCCATGATGGAGCTGTGACTTCTTCTATTGTCAAAACGGCTACTGCGACCTGAGCGGGTGGGCTGGGTGGTGAAGAGTTGGAGTCGGCCACCGCCTGTTGTGTCGATGCAGTCCCCGGGCCGACTGCAGTAGTCCCCGGACCGGGTTCTGAAGTCCCCGAGCCGGGTGTGAGTATGGCAGTCCCTGGGCCGCCTGTCGAAGTCCCCGAGCCGCCTGCTTGGTTCCCCAAGCCGGATCCGACTGCGTCGGGGTTAGGCGGCACGAAGATGGAATCAGATTCTGTAGATGGCTTGACAGACGGCTTGAGGAGGCGTTGGAGGGAGACGCCGGTTGGTATAGCTTGTCGGGTGGAGCCTATTCGTGCCAGGGCATCTGCTTGCTCGTTGTTGGCCCGTGGCACGTGGAGGAACTCGCATCCTTCAAAATATCCACTGAGTTGCTGAACGAGGAAGCGATAGCTCGCCATGTTTGCGTCCTTGGCGTCCCAGTCGCCAGACGATTGCTGGACTACCAAATCCGAGTCGCCATAGCACAGGATCCGGCGGATGCCGAGTTCTTTGGCTAGCTGGAGCCCGTGTATGAGCGCCTCGTACTCGGCCACATTGTTGGAGGCGGCAAAACGGATTTGCAATGTGTATCTGAGCTTGTCGCCCTTGGGAGAGGTGAGGACGATGCCGGCTCCCAAGCCAGTGCGCATCTTGGATCCATCAAAGTGCATCCGCCAATGAGTGGAGTCAGGTGCAGGCGGCAGGTACTGGGTCTCGGCCCAGTCGACAAGGAAGTCGGCCAATGCCTGGGACTTGATGGCGGTGCGAGGCTGGTAGATGGGGTGCCTATGATCTCGGAGAGCGGGGACATACGACTGTGATGGGGTGCTCTTGAAAGTATGGCTTGAGCTTCTTGGCGGCGAAGTATACACCATAGCACATCTTCTGATAGTGTGGGTAGTTCTGCTTTGAGGTGGACAACACTTCAATTAGATAATATACCGGCCTCTGGACTAACTGAGCTCAGCCTTCTTCTGGGCGCTGAACCACGATAACGGTGCTGACCACCCGACTAGTGGCGGCAATGTAAAGGAGCATGGGCTCTTTCTCAGTCGGTGCCGCCAAGACAGGCGGCGTGGACAACATCTTCTTTAACTCATGGAAAGCTTGGTCTGATTGGTCATTCCACTCGAAGTGAGTGGATTTCTTCATGAGTCGGTAAAGGGGGAGACCTTCTCTCCGAGCCGGCTGATGAAGTGGTTGAGGGAGGCCAGGCATCCGATAAACTTCTGGATGTCTCACAGCTTCGTGGGAATCTCCATTCTCTCTATGGCCTTGATCTTCACTGGGTTGCATTCGATGCCGCGTTCGGAGACCAGGAAGCCTAGAAGCTGGCCGGCTGGCACTCCGAACACGCATTTCTTAGGATTGAGTTTGATCTGAAACCGGCGCAGGTTTTCAAATGTCTCTCTGAGGTCTTCCAGCAAGGTGCCGCACTTCTCCATCTTCACCACAATATCGTCTACATAGACATGGGCATTTCTGCTGAGCTGCTTGAGGAGGCATTTCTGCATGCAACACTGAAAAGTGGCACCAGCATTTCTCAAGCCGAATGTCATAGTCAGGTAACAGAAAGCTCCGAATGGTGTGATGAAGGCGGTCTTTAGACGGTCAGCTGGGTCCAATTTTATCTGGTGGTAGCCTGGGTAAGCATCCAAGAAGCTCAACAGCTCGCATCCGGCTGTGGAGCCTATCACTTGATCAATCCTTGGCAGAGCAAATGGATCTTTGGGGCAGGCTTTGTTAAGGCTGGTGTAGTCAATGCACATGTGCCACCGCTTTTTTTTCTTCAACACCAGGACCGGGTTGGCAAGCCACTCTGGAAAGAACACCTCCATAATGAAGCCGGCTGCTAGAAGCCGGGCTATTTCTTCTCCGACTACTCTTCTCTTCTCTTCTGACAGGCGGCGCAAGGGCTGCTTGACCGGCTTGGCGTCAGATCAGGCATGTAGCTTGTGCTCGGCGAAATCCGTCGGAACACCCAGCATGTCTTTGGGAGACCATGCAAAGGTGTCCCAATTCTTATGGAGGAAATCGATGAGCTCGATTTCCTATTTGTTGTCGAGGCCGGTGCCCACGACAGCGTGCCTCTCCGGGTGCTTCGGGTCCAAGCAATGCGTGCCTATTTCTTGTAGTCTCCGGCTATGGTGATGATGCCCTTGGAACTCGGCATCTTCATCTTGAGGTAGGCATAGTGGGGCACAGCCATGAACTTGGACAGAGCTGGCCGGCCAAGCAATGCGTGGTAAGGGCTCTCCAGATCCGCTACTTCAAACCATATTGCTTCTCGGCGGAAATGATCCTTATCTCCAAAGAGAACATATATCTTGATCTTGCCGATTGGATAGCGGGACAGGCCGGGTACAATGCCATGGAACACAGTCCGACTAGGCATGAGCTGCTTTGTCTTGATGTTTAGCTTCTCCATGGTGTCACGGTACAGTATGTTTATGCTGCTCCCTCCATCTATCAGCACGTGGGAGAATCGGGCAGCTCGCCTTTCTGTCGCAAGGGTGGCGTCCAAAACCAATGCATATGAGCCGGGAGACGGCATCACCTCTGGGTGATCGGCCTGGATCCAGCTGATAGGCTTCTCCGACCAGTGCATGAACTCGGGGTTGTTGGAGGCGACCGCTTTGACTTCTTGGTGCTGCCGGCGCCGGCTGCGCCGGTCTTCAGGCTAGCTTGTAAAGATGACGTAGGCTGGATGCTCATCAGGGAACTCGTCTTGAACAGCCCCGACTGCTGGCCGAGCAGCCGGATGCGGAGGAGCCGGAGGCGGCTGACCAGCAGGCGGAGGCGGCACCAGCCCTTCGCCCTTGGAGATTCGTGTGAGCCAATGGCATTTCCGAGTCGTGTGGTTGGAGGCCTTCGCGCCGCTGTGGAACTTGCAGGGGGCATCAAGGGCTTGCTCATAGGAGAAAGCCGGCTGCCAAGCCGGCCTGCCGCCCTTCTGCTTTTTGGGCGCGGGCCACCCTTCGGGTTGTTTGTCTTCGACTGTGGCCACCTGCCGACTGGTGGAAGGCGCATAGGGGCCTTGCGCTTGTTGTCGTTCTAGTACGGGCGTCGGCTGGAGTCTCTAGCCGGTGTTTTGGGAGCCGGAGCGACCACCTTCTCGGAGGCGTCTACTCGAAGCTCAGTCTTCATTGAAGAGTCGGTCGTGGCATACTTGTCCGCTATGATCAGCAACTCGTCGAGGGTAGTTGGCTCGTCGTAGTGAAGTCGGTGCTTGAGGAGGGTGCCTTCTCGGCACCCGACGGTGAAGTACTCTATGGCCTGAACCTCGTGCACCCCCTCGCAGGAGTTGCGGAGCTCGGCCCAACGCGTGAGGTAGTCGCGAGTTGATTCATTGGGCCCTTGAACGCACAAGGAGAGCTGTCGGGGCTTGGGAGCCCGCTTGTAGGTGCTGGTGAAGTAGCGAATGAAGGCTTCTGTGAAGTCTAGCCAGCTGTTGATGCTGTAAGGTTTGAGGCTATTGAGCCAGGTGCACGCTGTGCCTTGGAGCATGAGGGGAACATATTTCACGGCAACATGCCTGTTGCCGTTTGCTATGCGAACTGCGGTGGAGTAGTTGATCAACCAATCTTCCGGCTTCACGGAGCCGTTATACTTGGGCGTGTCTCTTGGGAGCGAGAACCCATTGGGGAAGGGCTCGTCGCGGATGCAGGGGCCAAAGCAAGGAGGGCTGACATCGTCTTATTCTTCTAGCGCCAGGGATCGCGCTAGGCGGTCGATCCGATGGCGGGCATCATTCTCGCCGACTCCTTCATAGCGGCCTAGTCGGCCGCTGAGAGTCGGGTGCATGACAAGCGGCGGGGTGGGGTATATGTCCCCACGAGGCGGAGGAGGAGGTGGATCGCCCCGTCGCTCCACAGCTCGAGGGCGGCCTTCCGCGTCGCACTCGATGGTGATTTGAGTCCGACTATGACTAGCAGCTGGCTCCTTTTCTTGCCTTGTGCGGGCGCCGCCCGCAGTCGGCGTTCGTGACGTCGCGCCGTGCTCTCGGCATGGGGGGGGGGCTTCCAGCGTGGACGCCGGCTTCATGCCGCTCTGCGGCCGCGTCGATCAGCTGCTTGATGCGTCTGGTCATGTAGGGGAGCTCGTCGGCCCCCAGTCCATTCAGCTCATCCACGATCGACTGGGCGGCGTGCAGGTTCTTGAGGGGCGTGGCATAGACTGGGCGGTCTGCTCCCAGCATGTCGGCGATGGCCGCGCCGCACTTCTTGACGACGCCGACCCAGCCAGATCCATTGGGAGGTGGCGTGCCAAAGGCGGCGCGGTCGACTTTGCGCTGGTGAGCCTCAATGAGGCGTCTCATGGTGGCTATGTTCTGGCCCTCCGCAATGAGGGCAAGACAGTGTGCCTCCAGTGCTTCGGCGTCAGCATCGGCCGAGATGGGGGCGGACAAGTCGTGCAGCGCCGCTTGCAGGGCGTCGTGGGAATTCTCGCCTGAGGTGACGCCGTGGCTGATGACCAGCACCTCGGTGACGGTGCTGCCGGCGCTCTCGGCTCGGGGAAGAGGGTCGTCGAAGATCACCAGGTTGATGGGGAAGGCGTCGAGTGATGTCGTGTCGGAGTCGACAAGCATCGGGTCGGTGGAGCCAACCGACTCCAAATCCACAGCAGGCTCGCTAGAGACGTGGAGTTGGTCGAGGAGGCTAACGAGGCGGCTCTCGGGGCAGCCGGTGCCCGTGTCGGACGCGGGCTCGTCGGAGATGCGAGCCTCGCCAAGAAGATCAGCGAGGCAGCTCGCCGCGCAGGCGTCGTCGACACCTTGCAGCACGTTGGGGCAAGCGCCATCGTGTGTGCCGGGCTGGCTACGCTCACGGGGGAGGAAAAGTGTTCCCGTCCAGAGCAGGTCTCTGGACGACGGTGCACCTGGCCCCACGGTGGGCGCCAAATGTCGGGTGGTAGGTGCGACATATGCCAATGGGTGTCTTATCATTGTCGGAGCCAATAAGACGTCGCCGGTGCCTGGAAACAGGATGAGGCGAAGACATGCATGCCGGCGAATCTTACCCAGGTTCGGGGCTCTCCGTGGAGATAACACCCTTAATCCTGCTCTGCGGGGTCTCCGCATGATCACTAGATCAACAAGTGGCTATAATAGGCTCCTTGAGCTGTCTGGCGAGAGGAAGAAGAAGGCCAAGGCTAGTTCTCTTCTCCCCTCAATGTTGTGTCTAAACTATCAGAGTCCAACCCTTTACATGGGTGCCCTGGGGGTTTATATAGGCCTACACCCAGGGGTACAATGGTAATCCGGCTGGGCATGGGCCCTAGCCGTCAGTGTCTATGTTCGCCGGCTTCACCGCTGACCGCTTGGGCCCGCCGACTGGTGGGTCCCGCCGGCTGCCGGCTTCCTAGTAGACAGGTTGGTCCCCCGCTTGGGGGTCTTGTCGGGGCGGGTTATTGTTGCCTCACTCTTGATGACGAGGGCTTTATCTAGGTACGCATGGCTACAGTGCCGCTGCCTAGCGGGCTCTCACTGTAGCCTTACCTCGTCTTGTCTCCTTAATGGTGTGCATTCTTCGAGGGAGGGAGCGAGCCGGCTGGTGAGAGCCGGCTACGTCCCAGGCCGACTAGGGGGAGCATGGCCGCCTTCGGATGTCTCTCTGACTAAAGGGGCCCGCCGCCTGCGGGCCATACTGACAGCCTGTCCGGGGTGGCGTCATGGTCAGTGTGGCAACAGTGCCCCGCCGGACGGGTCGTGGCTGCCCCGTACGGCGTACTATGGCCATGCGTGCTCCGGGATTCGGGGGTGGCAGGCTTCACTGTTGACATGCCCCATCCCATCTCCGTTATGTGGGTGCAGACTTTGAGGGCACGATCTTGGCCGCCTGTCGGGGGCCGGCTTCTTGGAGTCGGCATCTCGTGGCCGGCTTCTTGGAGTCGGCCCCCTAGCGGTTTTCTTCACGAGGGTTTAGGGTCGGGCCGCCTTCCTGAAGGCTCGATTGGCCTGTTATTTTTTGAAGAGCCAGGGGGAGCCGGCTAGGCTACCCGTGGTCATTTACTCCGACATGCATAATCTCATAGTCGAAGGAATATGTGTTTGTCATCAACAAAGCGATAGCAATAAACTGAACGATCAATATGCTAAGCTAACGGATGGGTCTTGTCCATCACATCATTATCCTAATGACGTGATCCCATTATCAAATGACAACACATGTCTATGGTTAGGAAACCTTAGCCATTTTTGATCAAGGATCTAGTCTAGTAGAGGCTTACTAGGGACACGGTATTTCTTTGTGTATTCACACATGTATACAGGTTTCTGATCAATACATTTCTAGCATTAATAATAAACCTTTATCATGAATAAGGAAATATAAAATAACAACTTTATTATTGCCTCTAGGGCATATTTCCTTCAGTCTCCCACTTGCAATAGTGTCAACAATCTAGTTCACATCGTCATGTGATTAACACCCATAGTTCACATCACCATGTGACCAATACCCAAAGAGTTCACTAGAGTCAATAATATAGTTCACATTGTTATGTGATTAATACCCAAAGAGTACTAAGGTGTGATCATGTTTTGCTTGTGAGAGAGGTTTAGTCAACGGGTCAGCCACATTCAGATCTGTATGTATTTTGCAATTTTCTATGTGTACAATGCTCTGCACGGATCTACTCTAGCTAATTGCAACCACTTTCAATATGTATCCAGATTGAGACTCAGAGTCATCTGGATCAGTGGTAAAGCTTGCATCAACGTAACCCTTTACGATGAACTCTTTATCACCTCCATAACCGAGAAACATTTCCTTAGTCCTCTTTAGGTACCTAAGGATAATTTTGACCGCTGTCCAGTGATCCACTCCTGGATCACTATTGTACCCCCTTGCCAAACTCATGCAAGGAACACAATAGGTCTGGTACACATCATGGCATACTTTATTGAACCTATGGCTAAGGCATAGGGAATGACTTTCATTCTCTCTCTATCTTCTGCCGTGGTCGGGTTTTGAGTCTTACTCAACTTCACACCTTACAATACAGGCTAGAACTTCTTCATTGGTTGATCCATTTTGAACCCCTTCAAAATCTTGTAAAGGTATGTACTCATTGAAAATCTTATCAAGCGTCTTGATCTATCTCTATAGATCTTGATGACCAATATGTAAGCAGCTTCACCGAGGTCGTTCATTGAAAAATTCTTATTCAAGTATCCTTTTATGCTATCCAAAAATTCTATATCATTTCCATTTAGCAATATGTCATCCGCATATAATATCATAAATGTTACAGAGCTCCCACTCACTTTCTTGTAAATACAGGCTTCACTATAAGTCTGTATAAAACCATATGCTTTGATCACCTCATCAAAGTGTATATTCCAACTCCCAGATGGTTGCACCAGTCCATAGATGGATCGCTGGAGCTTGCACACTTTGTTAGCACCTTTAGGATCAACAAAACCTTCTGCTTGCATCATATACAACTCTTCTTTAAGAAATCCTTTAAGGATTGCAGTTTTGACATCCATTGCCAGATTTCATAACATGCGGTAATCGCTAACATGATTCGGACAGGCTTAAGCATCGCTACGGGTGAGAAAGTCACATCGTAGTCTACCCATTGAACTTGTCGAAAACCTTTTGTGACAAGACGAGCTTTGTAGACAATAACATTACCATCAGCGTTCATCTTCTTCTTGAAGATCCATTTATTCTCTATGACTTGCTGATCATTGGGCAAATCCACCAAAGTCCATACTGTTCTCATACATGGATCCTAAATCACATTTCATGGCCTCAAGCCATTTATTGGAATCTGGGCTCATCATAGCTTCTTCATAGTTCGTTGGTCCGCCATGGTCTAATGACATGACTTCCAGGACAGCATTATCGTACCACTCTGGTGCGGAACGTTCTTTGTTCGACCTACGAAGTCCAGTAGTAACTTGATCTAAAGTTTCATGATCATCATCATTAGCTTCCTATCTAGTTGGTGTAGGCATCACGGGAGCTGATTTCTCTGGTGTGCTACTCTTCAATTCGAGAGATGGTACAATTACCTCATCAAGTTCCATTTTCCTCCCACTCACTTCTTTCAAGAGAAACTCCTTCTCTAGAAAGGACCCATTCTTAGCAACAAAGATCTTGCCTTTGGATTTGTGGTAAAAGGTGTAACCAATAGTTTCTTTAGGGTATCCTATGAAGACGCACTTCTCCGATTTAGGTTTGAGTTTAGCAGGTTGAAGCCTTTTGACATAAGCATCGCATCCCCAAACTTTAAGAAACGACATCTTAGGTTTCTTGCCAAACCACAGTTCATACGGCGTCGTCTCAACGGATTTAGACGGTGCCCTATTTAATGTAAATGCAACTGTCTCTAATGCATAACCCCAAAACGATAGTGGTAAATTGGTAAGAGACATCAAAAAATGCACCATATCTAATAAAGTACGGTTACGACATTTGGACACACCATTACGTTGTGGTGTTCCAGGTGGTGTGAGTTGTGAAACAATTCCACATTGTTTTAAATGAAGGCCAAACTTGTAACTCAAATATTCGTCTCTGCGATCAGATCGTAGAAACTTTATTTTCTTGTTACGATGATTCTCCACTTCATTATGAAATTCTTTCAAATTTTCAAATGTATCAGACTCGTGTTTCATTAAGTAGATATACCCATACCTACTCAAATCATTTGTGAAGGTTAGAAAATAATAATACCCGCCGCGTGCTTCAACACTCACCGAGCCGCATACATCAGTATGTATTATTTCCATCAAGTCATAAACTCGCTCCATTGTTCTGGAGAACGGAGTTTTAGTCATCTTGCCCATGAGGCATGGTTTGCAAGTATGAAATGATTCATAATCAAGTGATTCCAAAAGTCCATCTGCATGGAGTTTCTTCATGCGCTTGACATGAATATGACCTAAACGGCAGTGCCACAAGTATGTTGCACTATCATTATCAACTTTGCATCTTTTGGCATCAATATTATGAATATGTGTATCACTATGATCAATATTCAATAAATCATTCACATTGGGTGTATGACCATAGAAGGTTTTATTCATGTAAACAGAACAACAATTATTCTCTAACTTAAATGAATAAACGTATTGCAATAAACATGATCTAATCATATTCATGCTCAACGCAAACACCAAATAACATTTATTTAGGTTCAACACTAATCCCGAAGGTAGAGGGAGTGTGCGATGGTGATCATATCAACCTTGGAATCATTTCCAACACACATCGTCCCCTCGCTTCTATCTAGTCTCTGTTTATTCTGCAACTCCTGTTTTGAGTTACTAATCTTAGCAACTGAACTGGTATCAAATACCCAGGGGCTATTAATACTAGTAAGGTACACATCAATAACATGTATATCAAATATACCTTTGTTCACTTTGCCATCCTTCTAATCCGCCAAGTATTTGGGGCAGTTCTGTTTCCAGTGACCATTTCCTTTGCAGTAGAGGCACTCAGTTTTAGGCTTGGGTCCAGCTTTGGGCTTCTTCGTGGGAGCGGCAACTTGCTTGCCATTCTTCTTTAAGTTCCCTCTCTTTCCCTTTCCCTTTTTCTTGAAACTAGTGGTCTTGGTAAACATCAACACTTGATGCTCTTTCTTTATATCTACCATCGCCGATTTCAGCATCGCGAAGAGCTCGGGAATCAGTTTCGTCATCCCTTGCATATTATAGTTCATCATGAAGTTCTAGTAGCTTGGTCATAGTGATTAGAGAACTTTGTCAATCACTATCTTATCTAGAAGATTAACTCCAACTTGATTCAAGCGATTGTAATACCCAGACATTCTGAGCACATGCTCAATGGTTGAGCTATTCTCCTCCATCTTGTAGGCAAATTACTTGTCAAAGGTCTCATACCTCTCGACAGGGGCATGAGTCTGAAATACCAATTTCAGCTCTTGGAACATCTCATATGCTCTGTGGTGTTCAAAACGTTTTTGAAGTACCAGTTCTAAGCCGTAAAGCATGGCGCACTAAATTATTAAGCAGTCATCATATCAAGCTTACCAAACGTTCATAACGTCTGCATCTACTCCAGCAATAGGCATGTCACCTAGCGGTGCATCAAGGACATAATTCTTCTGCGCAGCCCTCATCATTGCTACTATCATCTTTCAACTTATTTTTCTCTAGGAACATATCAAAAATAGGGGAGCTATATTGCGAGCTATTGATGTACAACATAGTTATGCAAAAACTATTAAGACTAAGTTCATGATAAATTTAAGTTTAGTTAATCAAATTACTAATGCACTCCCACTTAAATTAACATCCCTCAAGTTATTTAAGTGATACGTGATCCAAATCAACTAACCCATGTCCGATCATCACGTGAGATGGGGTAGTCATTAATGGTGAACATCTCTATGTTGATCATATCTACTATATGATTCACGTTCGACCTTTCAGTCTCCATTGTTCTGAGGCCATGTATGTACATGCTAGGCTCGTCAAGTTTAACCCAAGTATTCATCACGTGAGATGGGGTAGTCATCAATGGTGAACATCTCTATGTTGATCATATCTACTATATGATTCACGTTCGACCTTTTAGTCTCCAGTGTTCCGAGGCCATGTCTGTACATGCTAGGCTCGTCAAGTTTAGCCCAAGTATTCTGCATGTGCAAAATGGTCTTACACTCGTTGTATGTGAATGTAGAGTCTATTACACCCGATCATCACGTGGTTTCTTGAAACGATGAACTGTAGCAACGGTGCATACTCAGGAAGAACACTTTCATCTTGAAATTTATTGAAGGGATCATCTTATAATGCTATCGCCGTACTAAGCAAAATAAGATGCATAAAAGATAAACATCACATGCAATGAAAATATGTGACATGGTATGGCCATCATCATCTCATGCTTTTGATCTCCATATCCAAAGCATCGTCATGATCTCCATCATCACTGGCTCGACACCTTGACCTCCATCATTGCGTCATGGTCGTCTCGCCAACTATTGCTTCTACAACTATCGCTAACGCATAGTGATAAAGTAAAGCAATTACGTGGCGTTTGCATTTCATACAATAAAGAGACAACCATAAGGCTCCTACCGGTTGCTGATAACTTACAAAACATGATCATCTCATACTATAACGTTTATCACATCATGTCTTGACCATATCACATCACAAACATGCCCTGCAAAAACAAGTTAGACATCCTCTACTTTGTTGTTGCAAGTTTTACGTGGCTGCTACGGGCTTCTAGCAAGAACCGTTCTTACCTACGGCAAAAATCACAACGGTGATTCGTCAAGTTTGTTGTTTTAACCTTCTTAAAGGACTGGTTGCAGTCAAATTCGATTCAACTAAAGTAGGAGAAACGGACACCCCTAGCCACCTTTATGCAAAACTAGTTGCATGTCAGTAGGTAGAACCGGTCTCATGTGCGTGGACATGTAAGGTTTGTCTGGCTACAAAAAATATACACTTCCATGATGATACATTTTTGTCACAGTAGGTCACGTTTTCTGTCATGCATGTACATCCATGATGATTTTATGATAGAATCAAGATAGTCATACCTGTGATGCCGTAGAAGTGTTCCATGACATTACCAAAATTATCATCACGGAAGTGTCCACTTCCATGACGATAAATCGCGCGTCACCGAAGTGCTTTCATCAAGGGTGGCCGACACATGGCATCCACCATAACAGAACGCCGTTAAGCTATCGGGTCCGGTTTTGGATCCGATAACCCGTTAACAGCCCGGACCAATGGGGATTTTCACGTGTAAAATCATCATTGGTTGGAGGAAACACGTGTTGGCTCACCATTGGGACATATATCATCCACTCATTGGACCGAAGGCGCCTATGATACGTCGACACGTGGCACGGCCCAATAAAGGCCCATTCCTATGAAAAGGCCGGCCCATTTAACTTGGTCAAAAGGTGGTGGGCTGGCCCACGGAAAGCTTGTTAACAGCCTGTTCGCATATAGCCCATTTACAGCCCGCTAACTTAGGGCCTGTTACGACCTATCCGAATTAGGCCAAGTAGCGTCATCCGGGCCGTCCAATATGATTCCAACCCATTTTAACTTCCGGCCCATGTATGGCCCATGACGTCTTTCGGCCCATATCAGGCCCTTTGTAACTCTTGGCCCATTAACGGCCCATGGTGAAACTGGCCCGTAATGAATAGTGTATCACTTTATACCCATTAATGGCCCATTATTCCATTTGGCCGTTTGCAGCCCATGTTATCTTTCGGCCTTCTCAGGGCCCATTTATTCTTGGGCTCATTTCCAACATTCGGTTACTTACGGCCCGTTACTGTCATTTTCTGCTTGTGGGCTAACTTCAACCCATGGTTACAGTCAGCCCGTTTGTGGCCCGTTAATACGTTGGGCCTTTTTCATAGCGTCATCAAATACGGCCTATTAACGACGGCCCGTTATGGTCTGCCCATGAATGGACGATTCCAACTCTAGCACATTTACGGCCATAATGCGATCTGTTATTGGCCCATGTTTGGCCAATCGATCATACGGCCCGTATAAGGCCCATTGATGATATGGCCCATAGAAGGCCCATTGTGTCTGCGGCCCATAGAAGGCCCATTGTTTCTACGGCCCGTAGGAGGCCCAGTGTCACTATAGTAAATATGTAGGCCATGGTTATTGTGGCCTAGTTTTAAAAAATAGATTATTGCGGCCACTAGCAAACTGCGAAAAAAGAACTGCATTGACTACAAGCAAACAAATAAACAAGACAACAAGGAAATAAATAAGCAAGCAACTTACACTAGGCTATCACGGCTATTACACATATTACATCCACTGAGCATCAAAGTTCGCCACCAGTGCAAATAAACACGCCGACAAAAGAATATACAAAACTAAGAGCACTTCAGAAGGCACTAGGCCTGGCCAAGTCAGGTCCTGCAAATAGCCAAACAAGCTGGTTAGACCTCAGTTGTGTCAATGATAGATGCTTCATCCCTAGCTGTATGGCACAATAGTGCGCAAGGCAGTCCTCTGACATCTTCATTACATCTTTGAGTTCAAGTCAGAGCTGAGCTGAAGCAAGCCTTTCCGCTTTAGGTTGAGACTGAAGAAGTCGAACTGATTGAGGCGGCGACTGCACAGAGGTTGTCTCACACCTGCTGGTGATTAGCTTCAACTCACTGTCTTCATCAAGACGGGACCTTGGGGTCAGCTCGCTGTCCTCAAGATGGTTTGGCTCACTATCTTCCCTTAAGTTCTGCCTGGCATAAGAGTTACGACTCTGAAAGAGAAACAAGGAGACACGAATAGGTTTCACAATTATATAGGCAAATAAATGGATCTGTTCTGCATAACGAACATGTTTTTACAACTACAATTTAAAACTGGTAGTTGTTGCAAACATCCAATCAGATGTAAACAGCAAAGTAAACAACAGTGGAGGAAATGATGCCTATCCAAATCTATACTAGAACAAAGTTTGAAGGCTTGAGAAGGATGAAGTTACATTACATGTTAACACGGGGTGGACAAAGCCCTTCTCCATGTTGATGGAAGGACAATTCAATAAATTCCCCAAAGAAAATTCTTCATAAGCGTTGCCATTATTCTACATTTTGCAAAGAGTAAATATAGATCAAATAATATTGGAAGAAACCATATGCGAGAGGTGCAGACTGATGATACATAATCAAATAGCAATTAATTAAGTACATCGTTACAAGGAAAAAGGGCGAGAGGTACTGACAAGAGCAATGCAGAGCCCAAATATTGTTGTGAGATCGTATGATCCTTTGAGCAAGGAGATTCATCTGAAATTAGTTTTCATACAAGAGAGAAGGTAAGGCACATGCAGAAATTTAGGAGTTCAAATTTTGAATTGATATCATATACAGTACCTGACGTTGGGCTCTCAACAGTTCTAATAGGGGTTTGGCCACTGGAGTAGGGGTAAAGTGTGGTACAGTTGGGCATGTGTTTTCTGTGGCTGCTGATCTATCTGATTTAACACGTATCACTACCTTTTCCAAATACCTAGTTTGTACTCCTTGAGGATCTGCACTCACCCTCTTCCTTTTGGACATCTATTACGAAAGAACAACATTTGACTGGAAAAACGTAGTATGACGACACATGGAATAGGTACAGAAAATGGATAGGTATGGCATATACTCATATATGATGCTTAAACTAAGCAGATGGTGTAAAAAAGTAGAAGTAATTAATGCAAGAGGCTAGATGCAAAATATGTGCGACCAATACAACCTTGCCAAGTTAGAGCAAGCACCTTGATGGGTGAATAAGATAGGCCATCCTCCACCATGCCAAGTTTGTTAGCGAGTGGATTGTTCCACAATATTCCTCTCATGCGCCCACTCTCATACTCATTTTGATAATGTTCAATATCTGACATGCATGAAAACATAAAAACAAGTGAGATTATCTTTGTAATGTACAAGTGATTCTAATCCAATACTGCCCCCTGTAAACCCCTTTGTGCTATCTCTGAAATTCTTTTAAGAGATGCCATGCATGCTGTAATTTGGTGTGTGCATTAATATAATGTGGCCTACTACTCAAAATATGAGAGCTCCATAAGTGATGACACTTCGCAGATGAGAACTTCAACATATAGTAAAGAAGAACAAGTCGACCTGACCTGGCATATTCAAAATATACTAAGGGAGAACAACTCGACCTGACCAGTCGACCGCAAGAGAAGAGGATCATCTTAAAGAAGAGCAGAAGAGCAAGCAGATTGAAGATATTACAAGTCTTTCAACAAAATGTCAGTTGGCCACCCATGATGAACCAGAGCACACAGAGAAATACTATTCCTTCTGGTCTCTCCATATGTGGCTCACATGCATTTCGAAACTAAAGTAGGAACATCTAGCTGACCAATTAACATCTCTGAGTTTTACTACTATTAGCATAATATCATTTTTGAATTTGTACAACTAAGCTTGTTTAACTCGATGGGTGGAGTAGTGCTATTATGACACAAACCACGTAGGCTGATCGTGGTCATCATAAAATGGGGAAACCATAAGCATGATGAGTCTAGTGTTGACCATGGCAGTGGGATGGTAGATCTGAAGCTGCAAACCACGCAAAGGGTAGTTAGCAACCGATGTTTGCTTTGAAATAACAACTAAGATTTGGTATGGACAAGAAATTATAGTCAACAAGTGACAAACAAATGCAATTCTGCTTTCTCTCTATATGTCACGACATGCATTTGGAAACTCAAGTGGGACCTTTAGCTAACCAATTAAATGTGTCTGTTAACTAATATCAATATCATATCACAATCATATTTCAATAACTATGCTTTGGAATTTTGAGTGTTGTGTTGTTTAGCTTGAAGGGTGGAGTAATGCTAGCACGATAGAAAGCACCTACGCAGATCATAGTAGAGTAGATAAAAGGGGAAATCCCTAAGCATCAAGAGTAAAATCATGAAAGTGGAACTAGGTGGACCAGTGGGTGGCGCACATGCTTTTCGAAATGAATATAGGAGCATTAGGTGACCAATTAAACATTCTCTATTTAAGTGATATGAGCATCATATCAGATTCATATTTCAACACGTAAGCTTTGGGTTGAGGTCTTGAGGAGCAGTGCAAGCACGACACGAAGCACCTACAATGATGGTAGTGAATATAAAGGGGGGAAACCATAAACTTTATGAGTATAGTGCCCGTGCCATGGCGGATTTGAAGGTGCAAACCGGACAAAGCTACTTCACAACCAATGTTTGCTTTCAACTAGCCACTACAATTTGGTACGGACAAGAAAAGTACAGTAAACAAATTACGATCTATTTTCCGGGTGAGATCAATAACTGAAGCACATATGGAAGAGTACCACCTCTCTTGTGATGCCGTGTAGGCCTCTGCTGATACGTTGAGGGTATTGCGGGTGCGATGGCTATCAGCGGCGGGGAAGAAGACTTTAGACAGCAGACAGCCGGGTCGGGGGATAAATCATGTTGCCGTGGATGAGGCGGTCGTAGAAGTGGATGAGAGACGTCCATCTCTTGCAGTGGATGACGGGGTAGGGGTAGCGGCTCCAGCAAGGTGGAGGATGGGGTGGTGGACAGAGGAGGCTGGCCGCAGTGGAGAGGTTGTCGTGGCGCCGATGGTGTATGAATGGGGAAATGGAGGGGGAGGGGGTCTCAAACTTTGGACGTGCTTCTCTGAAATGTGGGAAAGTTACGAACTTATCCCCCATTTAAAATTTCGGACATCACGTTGGTTGGGGATAGGACGGTAATCTCGCATCTCGCAAATATTTGCCGGTAACGATTTCATGCGAGGAGAGGGTGTTTTGCCGCCCACGGTTGGTGCCCACGATGTATGAACGGGGCTGACAGGTTGGGCGGTTGTGTCACGTCTGAGGGAAGTTACACGTCTGCCCCTATTTAAAATGTTATCCTACATCAATTTCGGATGAGGAGAGTTTGTTTTGCCGCCCACCGTGTATGAATGGGGAAATGGAGGGAGAGACACATGTCTTTCGGACGAGCTTGAATCAAATGGGTTTTTCTGCCCAGGTTTGGCATCCACCATGTCTGAATGGGCTCAGAGGCCGTCGTGTCATGTCTGATTGAAGTTACTAGTCTACCCCTATTGACAGCAGTGTAAATCCGGTAGATAAGGATATCAAGTGTCAGGGGTAGACAGTAATTTCCATCTCGCAAACACTTGCCTCGGGCAGCCCACAAATTATAGTCGGTGTTTAGTCGCTTCGTTCAAAACTTGGGAGAATTAGCATTCACGTTTTCCCTGGGCCTGGCAACTAAATTCAAATCCAATTTGTATTCGATTACGAATATCCATAGATAATTCTATGTTTTGTTATTTATTTCTTCAAAACCACAACAAATATTTATTCCACCTTTATATATGATTATGATTTAGAAATGCCGCGATCTTCGAATTCAGTAGGTTGGATACACTTTGAGTCAAACAGTTATTTCATCCAATACAATATGGTCACACGAAAAATAGTTCACCTCATGTCAATCATAGAAGTACTGAGGATTAACTCGCCTAAAAAATTCGGATCATTACAACACATGGACAACATAGGGGGTCTTACAACATAATCCATTCAGAGACATGACACAACATGCAAGTACAATAATTTAATGACAATTTCAACTGGTATCTAAAGAAGAACCAGGATTACCCTGGGCTTCAGATAGCAGAAACAGCAGGACCTCCTCCGTCTTCAAATGCAACATTCTTACTTCCTCCAATTATTGGGTTGCTTGCATAATGCGTGTCGCTAATTGCATAATTTCCAGCCTCAAGATAAAGGTTACCTCATTCATGGCAGCCACACCATCTCTTTTTGCCTCTAGTAGAGCCTCAAGAACTATAATATCTGTGCTCAGACTATTCTCGACGGTGTTGCCTCTGAACTGCTACCATCTGGTAACATGGATGGCGCACTGCTTCCACAAATAGATTCTGGGATTATACATTGTGTACTAGTGTGAACGGCATCCTGAAAGGTTTCCCCTGGACATAAGTAAGAGATAGTTATCGCATGATCCACGTAGTAAGCTTACATGGTAACCGACATACGAATTATTGTCGAGCATGGCAGGCTATATTTAAATGGTTCGAAGCAGCATCAGTCGAAAAGGAATTAAAATGGTAAGATGAAACTAGTGATGTAAGTGGCAAATAAACGACATCCGTCAGTCCCATCTAGTTAGTTTTTGCTAGCTCCCTAGTTCATTTTCCTCAAAAAACAAAAACTCTTTTGAACTATCATACCACTAGTGGACTTTAATCGGGATTAAATGGGACCCAATTGACATCCCTAGTTGAAAGGGAGTGTACCACTGCTATATTTAAGTTGCCAAGGCATCTAAGCAGTTGAAATAATCTGAGAAAGCACTTAACAGTGTAGCCTCATATAAACTACGAAGACGGTCTTGTGATGAAGTTCAGAGGAAAAGTTAAGGACTCAACTGAACTAGGCATGCATTTCTTTACGATAGTATAGCCGGCACTGCTGACATATTGGCCAACTCAGGTATAACGCAACATGTAACAAACAAACATTCGAATCAAGAAATACAACAAAGCAAACAACTAAACTATTTGTAGTTCTGTAGGATTACAGGTTGAGGGCACAAGCCAAGAAAGAAGCCCACTCGCATTACATTTCACATGTACTAAAACACACTGGCTTACCATATGTTGCTGTGAAGCCTCTCTACTGTTGCAATGTTCTTTGAAGATATTGTCAGCATCCCGTGGTTGCAAATCTAGTTCTTGTAGTTTATTCTGCACCCTATATTTAGGTAAAATATATTTTCGTCGCATGCACTAGTCCGAATTGATCATCAATGGTTCATCTAATCTAATGAAAGAAGGGTGTGTGCATACACGACAATATATCTGCTTCCCTCTATTTTTATGCTTGTTCGAGGTGCCAGCCCCAAAAGAACAAATATATTGCTTGATGGGGTTGGCAGCTCCATAATTAATAGAAGCATCAAATTAGTCATGCAACTTGGGAAGATCAAGAACACACAAAGAAGTAATGAACAGAGGCTCGGAGCAGTGATGTAATAGATAGCATTAGAAAATGTAGGGTAAAACGAACAAAAGGCAGCAGAACCACATGCTAGTTTGCTGATGTGTAATTAAGCATAGAGAACATGAAGCAGTCTGATGGAACCAACAGGTCGCATCAGAGCAACACCATTATCATAAATATAGCATGCAATAAGTACAATAGTAGGCAGTGATATCTAGGAAGTACAGTAATACTTAGGACAAAACTAAAGCATATTAACTATATGTGCACTGGTATGTAATTTGGCACATGTAACATGTTCACTGCCAGAAGTATGGCCCTACAGGTGCAAGCATAATACCGCGTCTCATGAAAAATTGAATGATGCCCTGAAGAAATTCAAAGGTGTGGTGCTTATGCTAAGAAAGTGAACGTAGGCGCCGGCCGTTGCAATAGTACCTGATTCTCAGCGGCGTATGGGTATCGTTGTCATACTTGATAGCTAAGGATCATCGATGATGCTCGTGTTATGGTTGAGTTTTGGCCGGCTATCGCCGTCCCTGAAGCGGCTCCGGTGCTACGGTTGCAGCGCCTATCGACATACAAGAAAGCTCATCTATGGTAAGTGAACAGTTGCACGATAAAGAGAAAAACTAAAGGAGTACAAATCAAAATAACCTGATGAGACTGCACCGTCAGTAAAGCAGGGCCGACGGAGTTGAATATGGCATCCGTGGAGCGGGTCCGGTGCAGTGGACGAAGGCTTCGACGGACGCATTGTACAGTGCTTTTGGTGAGGCGGATCTGTTGCGGCGGACGAGGGCCTGTATGAAGGGCCAGCGATGGGGCGGACAAGGGACTCAGTGAAGGGCCTACACTGTGGTGGTTGAGGGCGCCGGTTAAGCAAATCCGGTGTGGTGGACCATGATGGCGATCAAGGAGATCTGGAGCGGTGGATAAGCCAATCGCTGAAGCGGCTCTGGTGAAGTGGTGAGTTGGCAGCTGGGGGTTCCAAGGTGCAGAAGGTAGATCCGGCGGGGTGTGAGGTCCACCGCTGCGGCGGAGGACTAGATTCGGCGGCTTGCCGTGGTTGGGGGAGTCGGGGAGGGGAAGGGGAGGGTGAGGGAGTCCTGGACTAGGGGGTGTCCGGATAGCCGAACTATCATCTTTGGCCGGACTCCAAGACTATGAAGATACAAGATTGAAGACTCCGTCTCGTGTCCGGATGGGACTTTCCTTGGTGTGGAAGGCAAGCTTGGCGATACGGATATGTAGATCTCCTACCATTGTAACCGACTCTGTGTAACCCTAGCCCTCTCCGGTGTCTATATAAACCGGAGGGTTTTAGTCCGTAGGACGAACAACAATCATACCATAGGCTAGCTTCTAGGGTTTAGCCTCCTTGATCTCGTGGTAGATCTACTCTTGTACTACCCATATCATCAATATTAATCAAGCAGGAGTAGGGTTTTACCTCCATCGAGAGGGCCCGAACCTGGGTAAAAACATCGTGTCCCTTATCTCCTGTTACCATCCGCCTAGACGCACAGTTCGGGACCCCCTACCCGAGATCCGCCGGTTTTGACACCGACATTGGTGCTTTCATTGAGAGTTCCTATGTGTCGTCACCTATAGGCCCGATGGCTCCTTCGATTATCAACAACAACACGGTCCAGGGTGAGACTTTTCTCCCCGGACAGATCTTCGTATTCGGCGGCTGTGCATTGCGGGCCAATTCACTTGGCCATCTGGAGCAGATCGAAAGCTACGCCCCTGGCCATCAGGTCAGATTTGGAAGTTTGAACTATACGGCTGACATCCGTGGAGACTTGATGGGCATGATGGGCATGATTTAGCTCTGCTGCCGGACAGTGCCCTGGAGGCCGCACAAGAGTCCGCTCCGACCCTTAGCTCGGAGCCGACTGCGCCGATCGAGGATGGGTGGCCGGACACCACCTCGGGGGCTGCTACCTCTACGGCGATAGAGCCAAATACTGACCCTGTCCCTTGTGAAGCTCGTGTCTCAAAGGTGCCGGACTCCTCTCCGGACCCCGAACCTTCCGCGCCCCTGCCAATCGAATCCGATTGGGCGCCGATCATGGAGTTCACCGCTGCGTACATCTTTCAGCACTCGCCTTCTGGCGACATCCTGAATTCGCTAAAGTGTCTCTCTTTATCAGGAGAGCCCTGGCCGGACTATGGTCAGGACGGCTGGGATGCGGATGACAAAGAAATTCTAAGCCCACCCACCACCCACTTCGTAGCCACTGTCGATGACTTAACCTACATGCTAGACTTCGACTCCGAAGACATCGACGGTATGGACGACGATGCTGGAGACGACCAAGAACCAGCGCCTACAGGGCATTGGAAGGCCACCTCATCATACGACATATACATGGTGGACATCCCAAAGGATGGGAATGGCGATGGAACAATGGAGGATGACCACTCCAAGAAACAGCCCAAGCACCAGCGTCAGCGGCGCCGCTCTAAATCCCGCCACAACAAGAATGGAGATTCCGGCACCAGAGACAATAACACCCCGGACAGTGCCAAAGACAACCCCCTCCAGCAAGATTCAGCACAGGATGATGGAGAAACCAGCCCTCATGAGAGAGCGGCGGACAGAGAGGTAGAGGACGATAATTATATGCCTCCCTCCGGAGATGAGGCAAGCCTCGACGGTGACGAATTTGCCGTGCCTGAGGATCCCGTCGAACAAGAGAGTTTCAAACGCAGGCTTATGGCCATGGCAAGCAGCCTCAAGAAAAAGCAGCAACAGCTTAGAGCTGACCAAGACTTGCTAGCCGATAGATCCTTGCGGCCGAAGAGCATGAACTCGAACGCCCCTCCAAAAGCTACCCAAAACGCAAGCTGCTACCCCGATTAGAGGAGGAAGCACATAAACCTATATCACCAGCGCACAATACGGCCGACCGGCCACCACGTGGCCGCGACAGAGAGGCCTCTAGGCCCTCCACTAAAGCCGCACCCCGGCGTCGCTCGAAAAGTACAAAGCCACGATGGAATGCGCCGGACTTACGAGACATATTGGAGGATAAGGCAAGACAAACAAGATCGATCTACGGATCGCGTGGGCGCCCCACGATACGTGACGACAACCATCACGCCGGATACAGCAATTCCGGCCGGGCCGAACATAGTAGACAAAGCTCGTTTGAGCTGCGTCGTGATATAGCCCAATACAGAGGCAGCGCACACCCACTATGCTTCACAGACAAAGTAATGGACCATCAAATCCTCGAGGGTTTCAAACCCGTAAACATTGAATCATATGACAGCACAACAGATCCTGCGGTTTGGATCAAAGACTATCTCCTTCATATCCACATGGCCCGCGGTGATGATCTACACGCCATCAAATACCTCCCACTCAAGCTTAAAGGACCAGCTCGGCATTGGCTCAACAGCTTGCCAGCAGAATCATTTGGGTGTTGGGAGGACCTGGAAGCCGCATTCCTTGATAACTTCCAGGGCACATATGTGCGACCACCGGACGCCAATGACCTAAGCCACATAATTCGGCAGCCAGACGAATCGGCCAGACAATTCTGGACACGGTTCTTAACCAAGAAAAATCAAATCGTCGACTGTCCGGATGCATAGGCCCTTGCAGCCTTCAAACATAACATCCACGACGAGTGGCTTGCCCGGCACCTAGGACAGGAAAAGCCGAAATATATGGCAGCCCTCACATCACTCATGACCTGCTTCTGTGCGGGAGAGGACAGCTGGCTAGCTCGCAGTAACAACCTGACAAAAAACTCCGGTAGTTCGGATACCAAGGACAGCAATGGTAGGTCGCGTCGCAATAAGCACAAGCACCGCATCAATGGCGATAATACTGAAGATACGGCAGTCAACGCTAGATTCAGAGGCTCTAAACCCGGTCAGCAGAAAAAGCCATTCAAAAGAACTACTCCGGGCCCGTCCAATTTGGACCGGATACTCGATCGCTTGTGCCAGATACATGGCACCCCCGAAAAGCCAGCCAATCACACCAACAGGGATTGTTGGGTGTTCAAGCAGGCAGGCAAGTTAATTGCCGAAAACAATGACAAGGGGCTGCATAGCGATGACGAGAAAGAGATCCGGCTGCCGAACAATAGAGGACAGAAGGGTTTCCCCCCACAAGTGCGGACGGTGAACATGATATACGCAACCCACATACCCAAAAGGGAGCGGAAGCATGCACTCAGGGACGTATACGCGATGGAGCCAGTCGCCCCAAAGTTCAATCCATGGTCCTCCTGCCCGATCACTTTTGATCGCAGGGACCACCCCACTAGCATCCGCCATGGCGGATTCGCCGCATTGGTTTTAGACCCAATCGTCGACGGATTTCACCTCACTAGAGTCCTGATGGACGGCGGCAGCAGCCTGAACCTGCTTTATCAGGATACAGTGTGCAAGATGGGCATAGACCCCTCAAGGATTAAACCCACAAAGACGACCTTCAAAGGCGTCATACCAGGTGTAGAGGCCAACTGTACAGGCTCAGTTACACTTGAAGTGGTCTTCGGATCCCCGGATAACTTCCGAAGCGAGGAGTTAATCTTCGACATAGTCCCGTTCCGCAGCGGCTATCATGCACTGCTCGGACGAACCGCATTTGCAAAGTTCAATGCGGTGCCGCACTATGCACACCTCAAGCTCAAGATGCCAGGCCCTCAAGGAGTCATTACGGTCAACGGAAACACCGAACGCTCTCTCCGAACGGAGGAGCATACAGCGGCTCTCGCGGCGGAAGTACAAAGCAGCCTCTTAAGGCAATTCTCGAGTTCGGCTGTTAAGCGGCCGGACACCGTCAAGCGCGCCCGGAGTAACCTACAACAAGACCACCTGGCACGTTCCGAGCACGCGTAGCAATGCGGCCCCAACCCCAGCCCTCGCGAAATCGCGAAACCAGTACCACGCGTACATAACTACGCTCTGGAGATACCATGGGCACAGGGGGAGGGGCATGACCATGGAATGCCCAGAGTGCGGCTCAACCACACCAGGGCTCCCAATTGCGTCATTTTTTCTTTCTTCTTATTTTCAGGAATCCGTTTTCCAGAAGCCCTGTCCGGCAGTAGACTTGCCGAACTCACGATGCAACAGCCAGGGAAGCAGAAAAGCGACGTCGAGTATCCAGGTGGTCTCCATTACGAGCATTATACCTGTTTTGCATACCATTCCGCAGCCTACCCCTGGAGGGGGGACATGTTAAATAGTCCCATCCCTCGTTTGTCGCACTATTTGTATCGTTCTGCTTTCATTGTAGTATTTTTTGAATAAACAATGCATCGCTTTTTGCCTATCATTGCATTCCTTTTTCTATCTATATATGTTCATTTATGACATGTTGCACCCTTACGCTTTGGTATGGCCAAATACACCAGGGGCTTAAGTTCCCCAAAGTATGGTGTGATAAGTCCGAACACTTTCACAAGTGCGGCACCCCGAACTTATAGCATTATATGCATCGGCTCCGGATCATGTCTTGGGTCAATAGTTGGGTTTGCCCGGCTCCCATGTTTTGGTACCTTACGTTCTGCTATATCGGCTAAGGTAGCGCTGGGAGAACCACTGCGATTGTGCCCCAGTTGAGCTGGGTTGAGCACCTCAGTGGAGAAAGCTAAAACTGACCGTCATGATGTTTCGAGTCCCTAAAGACTTATGCCGCTTAGAGCGAGGAGCCGGCTTTGTCCGGCCCAGGCGTGGATAGCGCCCCGAATTCGGCCTTCCGAACACTAGGGGCTTCGCCGAAATTTAAAATTATAGAATTCTATGGCTAAGTGGGAGTGTTCATGCATTATAAGTCCGATTGCCTCGTTCGTTGTGTTGAGCGCCTCCCTCGAAGGACCCAAAAATGGGAAAAAGAGCGCTCAAGTTTATCCCGAACACCCCAGAACTCGTGGCATGGGGGCTGAAGCCAACGACTTGCCCTCTCTCAAATTTGATAAACGGGCGCACAGAAGGTAATATTTTAAATTAACAAGCGTTGCTTAGCACATATGAACAAAGTTTTCAGTGCACAGGATAACAAAATGCGAGTCTACTCAAAAATTACATCTTTGGAGCATTCACCCGCTATAAGGCGGGCACCCTTCAGGACACCCTTATAATACATCTCGGGCGTGCGATTCTCCTTGCCTGGCGGTGGTGCGTCCGTAACAAGCTTCTCGGCGTCCATCTTGCCCCAGTGCACTTTAGCACGGGCAAGGGCCCGGCAGGCACCTTCAATGCAGACGGAGTGCTTGATGACTTCAACCCATGAGCGTCCACCAGCCGCCGCACCAGACCGAAGTAGCTCCCAGGCATGGCTTCTTTCGGCCATAGCCGAACTATGAGGCCCTTCATGGCCTATTCGGCCACCTTGTGGAGCTCGACCAGCTGCTTCAGCTGGTCACTAAGGGGCACCGGATGTCCGGCCTCAGCATACTGAGACCAGAATACCTTCTCCGTCGAGCTTCCTTCCTCGGCCTAGTAGAATGGGGCAGCATCGGACACACTGCGGGGCAGATCTGCGAACGCTCCTGGAGAGCTCTGAATTCGGGTAAGTAACAAGTAATTCACTTTTACATGCTTGCTTTGCATGAAGAATGCCTTACCCGCCGCTATCTTCTTTACTGCCTCAATTTCCTGGATGGCTTTTTGGGCTTCGGCCATAGCGGCTTTGGCACTCTCAAGAGTCGAAGCTAGCTCGGACTCTCGAGTCTTCGACTCACGCTCCAAACTCTCGTGTTTTTTCACGAGAGCCTGGAGCTCTTGCCGCACCTCCGCCACCCGCGCCTCCTGCTTCTCTCACTCAGTGCGCTCCGTGGCCGCATTGTGATCGGCCTCAGACACTGCTTCCTTCAGGGTCGCCACCTCGTTCGTGGCCCCTGCAATACCCACGTTATTCCTGTCATTTTTTGCAACCAAATCCTTTCTATAAGGTACTACATTAATAAGGTATTACTTACCTTCCTTGTCCTCGAACTGCTTCTTGGCATGGCTGAGCTCGTTCTCGGACCGCTCGAGGCTTTGCTTCAATGCATTGACCTCCGTAGTCAGTGCGTCAGAGGTCAGCAGTGCAGCCTGCATTCCCATATTAACATATTTGCGTTAGACTCCTGCGTATATCTTTTTAGATCCTCAGTTCGGCTTTTCTTTCCGAACACCAAACTGAGCATCAGGGGCTACTGTCTATGCGGTACTATTTTTACATATCTTAAATTACTTACCTCAAAGCCTGTTAGAAGGCTGGTACAGGCTTCAGTCAGCCCGCTCTGGGCAAACTGAACTTTCTGGATCACCGCACTCATAACAGTGCGGTGCTCCTCGTGAATGGAAGCGCCGTTGAGCGCCTCCAGCAAATTATCCGGCGCCTCCGGTTGGACGGAGGCCACCGGCGTCGCAGTCTTGCCCTTCTTATGAAGGGCCCGTCCGCCTGACTTTGGAACCACTGTAGGTTCCGGTACGGAGTCTGGCACAGGGCCGGACTTAGAACCCTCAGTGGTTCCGCCCTCTTTTCGCCCAAAGTCTAGAAGGTCGCCTTGCGGCGCCTCCAGGACCTCCTCCTCCTGGCTGGGCCCCTTCTGGGACCCCACCTCGGCGTCGTCTGCGTCGCTGGGGGAGGAGGCGGTCGGAAGTGAAGTGCTATTCACATCCGACGAACCCAGGGACCCGCTCGACGAAGCGGGGAGATCGTCCTTGGGCGGGCTACAACGTTGTACTCAGCGTTAGAAGACACTATGCGACAAAAGAGAAATCATGAGTTATTATGGGATCCGGACACTTATGATCTCGCCAGGGGCTTGACCCTCGAAGGCCACTCCTCTTCACCGTCGTCGGCGTTGGTGGAATAGTCTGAATGGAGGGTCCTTCCCTTCTTGGACCCCTCGGCCTCCCCCGTCGGGGAAGCCTTCCTTTTCTTCTCTCCCCGCGCTGGGGGAGAGGCCTCTTTTTTCTCCTCCTCGTCTTCATGGGAGGAGTCCGCCTCGGAGTCATCGGACGATGAGTCCGATAACACCTGGCGCCGGGAACTCCTACGAGTTCCCGTGGCCTTCTTCTTGGCCTTCTTCTCCGGCACCATGTAAGGCACCGGAACCAGCAGCCCCGTTAATCGGGCGTCCGCTGGGTCTTCGGGCAAGGGAGCCAGACAGTTAACCTGCCCGGACGTCTTCTGCCAGTCCTGTTAAAGGTAAAGGGAGTTTAGTTCCTGCATAGAGTCAAACTATGGAAAACAAGTGTCCCGTAAAGGGTAAAATAGCTTACCTCGCCGGCTTGACGCTGCGAGCTGAATCCGCGATCTTCGGTAGCGGATGCGGGAGCCTCGGCGCCCTTGAACAGCACCTTCCAGGCATCTTCGTGCGTAGTGTCGAAGAGTCTGCTCAAGGTCTGGTGCTGTGCCGGATCAAACTCCCACAAGTTGAAGGCCCGTTGTTGGCACGGGAGAATCCGGCGGATAAGCATGACCTGGACTATGTTGACAAGCTTGAGCTTCTTGTTCACCAGGGTTTGGACACAGGATTGGAGTCCGGTCAGCTCCTCCGAATCGCCCCATGTCAGGCCCTTCTCTTTCCAGGAGGTGAGCCGTGTGGGGATGCCAGATCTGAATTCGGGGGCCGCTGCCCATTCAGGGTCACGCAGCTCGGTGATGTAGAACCACCCTGATTGCCACCCTTTGATGGTTTCCACGAAGGCGCCCTCGAGCCATGTGACATTGGGCATCTTGCCCACCATGGCGCCTCCGCACTCCGCTTGGCGGCCACCCACTACCTTCGGCTTGACATTAAAAGTCTTCAGCCATAAGCCGAAGTGGGGCTGGATGCAGAGGAAGGCCTCGCACACGACGATAAATGCCGAGATGTTGAGGATGAAATTCGGGGCCAGATCATGGAAATCCAGGCCATAGTAGAACATGATCCCCTGGACAAATGGGTGGAGTGGGAAGCCCAGTCCATGGAGGAAATGGGGAAGGAACGACAACCTCTCATGGGGCCTGGGGGTGGGGATGAGCTGCCCCTCGTCGGGAAGCCGATGCGCAATGTCGCCGGACAAGTGTACGGCCTTGCGCAGCCTTTTGATGTGCCCCTCCGTGACGGAGGAGGCCATCCACTTGCCTCCCGCTCCGGACATGGTTGGAGAAGGTCGAGGCGAGATGTGCGAACTTGGGCGCTGGAGCTCGAGTGCGCGGAGATGGATAAGCAAAGGAGGAAGAAGGCGTAGGTAAAAAGGTGGATCCTTATCCCCTTATATGGACGGACGAAACTATGCGTCCCCACCAGCCTGGTAAAACTCGATATCTCCCAAGCGCCATAATCAATGGCGCGGTTGGGTTACCCACGCCCGTATTGATGAAAATCCCGGAATAAGGGGACACGATCTCTGCGTCGACAAGACGTGCCAAGGGAACCGCTTCGCTAAATGCGCTGAGGTGGAACAATAAAAACAATTCGAATAAAGGCGAAACACGTCAGCGGATTGAACTTGTGTAAATATTATTCTCTCTACGGTGGTATGTGGAACTTATGTTGCAGAGCCGGACACTATCCTGGTGTTCATAATATTCTATGAATTATTCGGAGGAGGAACCCGCCTTGCAATGCCGAAGACAATATGCGCGCTGGACTCGTCGTCATTGAAGCCTGGTTCAGGGGCTACTGAGGGAGTCTTGGACTAGGGGGTGTCCGGATAGCCGAACTATCATCTTTGGCCAGACTCCAATACTATGAAGATACAAGATTGAAGACTATGTCCCGTGTCTGGATGGCACTTTCCTTGGTGTGGAAGGCAAGCTTGGCGATACGGATATGTAGATCTCCTACCATTGTAACCGACTCTGTGTAACCCTAGCCCTCTCCGGTGTCTATATAAACCGGAGGGTTTTAGTCCGTAGGATGAACAACAATCATACCATAGGCTAGTTTCTAGGGTTTAGCCTCCTTGATCTCGTGGTAGATCTACTCTTGTACTACCCATATCATCAATATTAATCAAGCAGGAGTAGGGTTTTACCTCCACCGAGAGGGCCCGAACCTGGGTAAAAACATCGTGTCCCTTGTCTCCTGTTACCATCCGCCTAGACGCACAGTTCGGGACCCCCTACCCGAGATCCGCCGGTTTTGACACCGACAGAGGGGCTCTGGGGAAGAATGTTGGGGGAAAAGAGGGGAAAACAATGGAGTTACCAAAGCAGCATTTTTTGTTCATGTGCCAGGGGTAAAATAGGAATATCATAGGGCTAAACTTTCGGGCGCGAGATATTTCCATGTGAGCGGGAAGTTTGAAAGCTTTTGGCGCCTGAAATTATATTCTGCTCTGTATGGCCGAATAGGATATCATGGCCGAGAATTTGTTTGTTTTGCACGCAAAAAAGTGCAAGTTTTGAAAATCAGTGTCTCCAACTCGAAACTTAGATTGTCCATTCAATTCAAATATGGATCGTTGAGCTAGTACAAGCAAATACCATCATAAGATCCAATTCAAATGAAATTCCAAATGTGTTTATCCTAAATATGATGACAAAAGCAAAAATGTGTATGTGTATGAATAAAGTGGATGATTATAAAGTTTGAACATGCCCGTATGTGTATATCTCTAGGTTTGAAATATGGATTTGAAATCACAAAATCCCGGCTTATGTACCTCCATTTAAATGAATTAGAAAAGCTAATGATGGAGTTGAATTCCAAAATTCCAATCTTAGGTTTGTAATTCTGGTACATCAAGGTATATCACACATGTTCTAAAGTATTGTTATCTCATAGTCCAAACTATGAAACCAATTGATCAACCATGAGTGCACACACTATTGACCATATACATCTCAATTACGCTAAAGTTGCTCAAATATAGACACCTCACTCTTTATCTGAAGCCAACCCCCCCCCCCCATCGCCCCCACACACAGAAGTCATTCTCTCCCCCAGACACGAACACACGAGCACATTAACACCCCTCTCTCTTCTAAAGTCCGGACCCAATATAGGTCTCTATCACTTTGTCTCTCGGGCATGCACACATCACTTCCCCCACTCTCTAGGTCTCCCGACATCTCTCTTTCCCATGCACATGCATTATGTAGAGTGTATATTTCCCATACACACAAAATGTCGCCCCCAAACGTCTATCTCCCTAGTTATGTCGTTCTCGCACACTCACCTCACACACCACTCCCACTGCAAACAAGCACACTTTGTCTCCTTGTGCACCACTCTCCTCTTTCAATATCTCCCACATGTGGAACCGCCCCAGCTCCTTTCATGTATACATACATGTCGTGACTATTTCCATAGCTCCCTAATGTATCATCGTTCTCAATCTCGCACATTGTTCTCTACACCATCTATTCTAGATCTCTCATGAAGTCCCTATCACACACAAGATGACTCTCTTCCATTGCGGCTCCGTACATAGGCCAATTTCGAACAACATCAACATTGCCTCCCTATCTATACGCCATTTAGGACACAAACGACCCCTCTCTTGCCCTCTCTCTCTCTCTCCCTCTCTCCCTCTCTCTCCCTCTCTCTCCCTCTCTCTCTCACTCTCTCTCACCCCTCTCCCACATACACTCGATGTCTCTTCCAAATAGTCTGCTCCCCCCGCCCGCACCCATGCTATCCGCTACTACACATGTCACACCATTCCCTCTTCCCTTATACTAGGTTTACATCATTAGTGGTATCTCAACTCCACATACACACACTCCCTCTCACGCACAAACGCACGCACAAACACACACAGACATGCACAAACACCCATTTATCTGGATCCTCATCTCTCCCCATGTTCGCATGTGTATCTCACACACTCACTCTCTGATTATATATGTGTGTCTCCATGTTACACAACACAAAGCCCCATGTACATGTATATCTCTATCCTCCACACACATAGACACAAAGAATCTCTTATCATTGCCTCAGTCTCTAGACATATCACACACACACACACACACTCTCTCTCTCTCTCTCTCGCAAACACGCTCAACAAGGGTTTCCCCATGAATAACTTACCATCTATTCATCAACAGTCGTGGCAGTACGGCGAACACGAGGCATGAAAAAGAATAAATCTACATGTGCTTAGACCACCTAGTATGACTACTAGGACTAGAGCAAGCCAAAAAGCGCGCCGCCATCACCCCCTCCTTATTGGTGACGGGAAAACCTTTGTTTTACATAGTCGGGAAGTCATTGTGCTAAGGCCCCACATGCAGAGGCATTGAATAGAATGTAGATGCTAGTTTACGGAAACAAGTATCGATAATACGTTTGTATCTCCATACTTATATTTCTTATCTTATAAAAAAAACCGAGTTGGTGATGATGGTACGTGTGCCATCTTGCAATATAGACCGTCCGATCTATATCTGACGGATGGAAATTAAAATAAAAGATACTCGCACCTCTCTCCACATTTGCAGACAAGGCCTTCCCTCGTTCATCCTTATATCCAACAACCTCATTGTTGAGAAATTAAGAAAGGAAGCCTATGGAACAAACTGGCCTGGTGGCCACTGGCTTCTCTCAAGATAGCATAAGTATTACCGTGGGTGAACAAATTACTGTCAAGCAATTGATAGAAAAGCGAATAATTATGAGATTATCTAGGCATGATCATGTATATAGGCATCACGTCCGCAACAAGTAGACCGACTCCTGCCTGCATCTACTACTATTACTCCACACATCGACCGACTCCTGCCTGCATCTAGAGTTTTAAGTTCATAAGAACAGAGTAACGCCTTAAGCAAGATGACATGATGTAGAGGGATAAACTCATGAAATATGATATAAACCCCATCTTTTTATCCTCAATGGCAACAATACAATACGTGCCTTGCAACCCCTGCTGTCACTGGGTAAGGACACCGCAAGATTGAACCCAAAGCTAAGTACTTCTCCCATGGCAAGAAAGATCAATCTAGTAGGCCAAACCAAATTGATAATTCGAAGAGACTTGCAAAGATAACTCAATCATACATAAAAGAATTCAGAGGAGATTCAAATATTTCTCATAGATAAACTTGATCATAAACTGACAATTCATCGGATCTCGACAAACACACCGCAAAAAGAGTTTACATCGAATAGATCTCCACAAGAGAGGGGGAGAACATTGTATTGAGATCCAAAAAGAGAAAAGAAGCCATCTAGCTAATAACTATGGACCCGAAGGTCTATGGTAAACTACTCACAACTCATTGGAGGGGCTATGGTGTTGATGTAGAAGCCCTCCATGGTCGATTCCCCCCTCCGGCGGAGCGCCGGCGAAGGCTCCAAGATGGGATCTCGCGGATACAGAAGGTTACGGCGGTGGAAATTGTGTTTCTTTGGCTCCCTGGATGTTTTCGGGGTACGTAGGCATATATAGGAGGAAGAAGTACGTCAGTGGCCACCCGAGGGGCCCACGAGACAGGGGCGTGTCCTGTAGGAGGGGGGCACGCCCTACCCTCTTGTGGCCGCCTCGGCTGCTTCTTGACTTGCACTCCAAGTCCCCTGGATCACGTTCGTTCCAAAAATCACGCTCCTGAAGGTTTCATTCCGTTTGGACTCCATTTGATATTCCTTTTCTTCGAAATACTGAAATAGGCAATAAAAAAATTGCAATACGGTCTGGACCTCCGGTTAGTAGGTTAGTCCCAGAAATGATATAAATGTGTAAAATAAAGCCCATAAACATCCAAAAGGGGTAATATAATAGCATTGAACAATCAAAAATTATAGATACGTTGAAGACGTATCAAGCATCCCCAAGCTTAATTCCTGCTCGTCCTCGAGTAGGTAAATGATAAAAACAGAATTTTTGATGTGGAATGCTACCTAGCATAATTCTCAATGAGATTTTCTTTATTGTGGCATGAATGTTCAGATCCAAATTATTCAAAATAAAAGTTCATATTGACATAAGAAATAGTGATACTTCAAGCATACTAATCAAAGTAATCATGTCTTCTCAAAATAACATGGCCAAAGAAAGTTATCCCTACAAAATCATATAGTCTGGCTGTTGCTCTATCTTCATCACACAAAGTATTTAATCATGCACAACCCCGATGACAAGCCAAGCAATTATTTCTTACTTTAATAATCTCAAACTTATTCAACTCTCACGCAATACATGAGCGTGAGCCATGGACATAGCACTATATGTGGAACTGAATGGTGGTTGTCGAGAAGACAAAAAGGAGAAGATAGTCTCACATCAACTAGGCATATCAACGGGCTATGGAGATGCCCATCAATAGATATCGATGTGAGTGAGTAGGCATTGCCATGCAACGGATGCACTAGAGCTATAAATATATGAAAGCTCAACAAAAGAAACTAAGTGGGTGTGCATCCAACTCGCTTGCTCACGAAGACCTAGGGCATTTTTGAGGAAGCCCTTCATTGGAATATACAAGCCAAGTTCTATAATGAAAAATTCCCACTAGTATATGCAAATGACAACATAGGAGACTCTCTATCATGAAGATCATGGTGCTACTTTGAAGCACAAGTGTGGAAAAAGAGATAGTAGCATTGTCCCTTCTCTCTTTTTCTCTCATTTTATTTTTAATTTTTTTTGTCTTTTTTCTTTTTTTCTTTTTTTCTTTGGCCTTCCTTTTTTTGGCCTTTCTCTTTTTTTTGTAAAGTCCGAACTCTCATCCCGACTTGTGGGGGAATCATAGTCTTCATCATCCTTTCCTCACTAGGACAATGCTCTAATAATGAAGATCATCACACTTTTATGGATTTACAACTCAAAGAATTACAACTCAAAGCTAGAACAAGATATGACTCTATATGAATGCCTCCGGCGGTGTACCGGGATATGTAATGAATCAAGAGCGACATGTATGAAAGTTATGAAGGTGGCCTTGCCCCAAATACGATGTCAACTACATGATCATGCAAAGAGGAATATGACAAAAGTAATGCGTGTCATATAAATGGAACGGTGGAAAGTTGCATGGCAATATATCTCGGATGGCTATGAAAATGCCATTATAGGTAGGTATGGTGGCTGTTTTGAGGAAGGTAAATGGTGGGTGTATGGTACCGGCGAAAGTTGCGCGGCACAAGAGAGGCTAGCAATGGTGGAAGGGTGAGGTGCGTATAATCCATGGACTCAACATTAGTCAAAAGAACTCATGTACTTGTTGCAAAAATCTAGAAGTCATCAAAAACAAAGTACTACGCGCATGCTCCTAGGGGGATAGATTGGTAGGAAAAGACCATCGCTCGTCCCCGACCGCCACTCATAAGGAAGACAATCAATAAATAAAATTGTGCTCCAACTTCATCACAAAGCGGTTCACCATACGTGCATGCTACGGGAATCACAACCCTTAACACAAGTATTTTTCATAATCACCTCAACTAGCATGACTCTAATATCACTACCTCCATATCTCAAAACAATTATCAAGCATCAAATTGATCATAGCATCCAATTCACTTTCTATGATAGTTTTTATTATAGCCAACTTGGATGCTCCTCATTCTAGGACCAAATTTGTAACCATAGCTGTAACATCCCAAAATTCTAATTTTTGGAATGTTATAATAAATATATAGTTTTGATTGATTGTTTGATTGTGCTGTGGTTGATTGTGTGAAATTGAGTGAAATTTGAAACTTTATGAAAATTAAATGAGAGGGAATAAAAGGACTTTCCCAAACTTTCATTTTTCATTTATGATCTCCATGAATTCAAATTCATTTCATCATAAAACCCTAGAGAGAAGATGACATGACTTCTTCCATTTAATTAAATGAAAAAGGGTTTTGAAAAAGATTTGAATTTTAATTGGAAAATATTTCCAATTCTGAAACTTCATGCAACTCAATGATTTTCACGAGAGAAGATAAAATGACTTCTTCAAATTATATGAAAAATGAGTTGGAAGTTTCAAAGTTTTCAAATTAAAAAGCCCTTTTGAAATTATTTTCAAATTGGAGTTATTTGGATTTTATTCAAATTATTTTTCTCGAAAAATAAAATATATTGAAAATACGGTATAATGATTCCCTACATCAGAAAATTGGAGACAAATAAATTTGAAATCATTTTGGTATTTTTAAAATGATTTTTATTGGGTTTTATTGCAACAGTAGCACTGTTTGCTTTATCTAAATTTTTGTGGATTTTATTTAATACTAGAAAAATGTCCATGTTGTACAAAATGTTTTTCTGGAAATTTCGATATATTATATGTCTATTTAATTTTTTTATTTATTTTGTTTTTATTATTTTTCTTTGACTGGAAAAAATGTTTATTTAAAAAAAACGTTTTCCCCGACTGGGCCAGCCCAGCTCCCAGCCAGGCCGCGGCCCAGGTGACCGCGCCGGCCCATGACCGCCGCCGCATACCTCGCGTGCGCGCGCGGGACACCGCCGCCGTCCGCGACGCGGACTCCGCCGGCCGCCGCCTCCCCTTGCCCTCTCCTCCATGCCTCGGAGTCGCCCCGCCCCCTATATAAGCGCCGCCTCCGCCACCCTCTTCTCCCCCTAGCATCGCTCCGCGCCGCCGCATCTCGAAGCCACCGCCGCCGCCGACGAACTCCGCCGCCGAAGCCGCTGCTCCGCTGAACTCCGCCACCACCGCCACCTCCGCCCCTCGCCGCCGACCTCGGGGCCACCATCCCCGAGTTCGCCGAAGCCGTCGCTGCCGTCGTCCTCCATAGCCAACCGTCACCGTAAGGAGCACAAGGATGAATGCCCTAATTGTGAAGGCAGTCACCCAGCTGAAGAATGCCCAACTAGGCAAATTACTTGATTCTTGTGTGAAGTAACTACCCACTACCCTGCTCAGTATCACATTTACCCCATGGTACAAAGAACCATCTAGCAGAAGAAAGAAACAATGAAAGGAGCCCTCATGGAAATTTTAGAAGAACCAGTAATGAAGGAAGAGGTGGAGGACACACCCAAAGCAGACCCAATTTAAACCCTGTACCAAGTCATGCTATTCATGTGAAGAAGAAGGACACATCTCCCAAGATTGTCTAAATGGAGATCTAGTAGAATTCCTGACAGAGGAAGTAAAGTATGACCCACAGGAAATAGAAGCCCTGATTGGAACAGAAAAATCCAGGAAGTGGAGTAGATTGGATTCCAGGAAGGACCTGAGTCATATCACCTATTTCAGGTGCAAGAAGTCAGGAAACTACTTCAGCAGTTTCCCAAAAAGGAAGCCGAGGACCCAAGGAGGCTATGTAATCATGAGGAAACCTCGAGACTTGTCAGAAGTAATATGTTTCTTTTGTAATGAAGCAGGGCACTTTGCAAGAAATTGTCCCAATGAGAAGGAGACTTGTGCTAAATAGTTGAGTTAGCAACAAACGAAATGTAGTAGTAGTAGTGGGAACAATTATTTTACATGGAGGTGTTGAGTTGAGGCATGTAATGGAAATGCAGGAGATTGTAATAATTCGAGAATCAATAAAGTTAGCATCGTTGGTACTTATTTGGATCTTATGAGTTGTTACTCTATGAAGAAAGGTTTTGACCATTTTCGAGGATATGAGAGATATGGTCTATGGATGAATTTGTACATTTTAAGGGTGGTAGTACCCTGTGAGGACCCTTGACCCCTTGGAAAAGATAACGATGTTCCATGAAGTGGACTATGGAAAATATAAGTACGAGTTTTGTCGCGATATGTGGGATACCCCAAGAATACGAAGCGATGAATTACTATTGGATATAAAGGAGATATAATGTTGGTAATATGGAGCAATGGTGAATCTTTGTTGAGTTTGAGTAACCACTCTTAGTTTGGTACCAACAGAAGGAAGGAAGACAGTGCCATTGGATGGATTTAAGAATGCTAGGAAGTTGGATGTTGGAATAATGACCAGTTGCCCCGATGATGAGTTCAAGGTTTGCAAGTGATGAGATGGGCCATAATCCACAGGCCCCATGACCCGCCAAGAAGCAAGCACACTCTTGCTGAAGGAAAAACCCTAGAAGAAGTTACGACCTTATCGACAGACGATCTTATAGGAGTATACGCAAAACCTGAGAGTTGTGAAGGAACGATAGATGTTTTGTATGGCTTGCAGAATCAATGGATTTATCCAAACCCAGTTCGTCGACAGGAGAATGTCTGCAATGCTTGTGAGGATGACCGAGTGTTAGAATGCGAGATTCACTAAACTATATACAAGGTAATGATTTGGGTGCGGGATGGATTGATCACCATACCGACTTACTCTTATTATTCGCCTTTGCTATATGGGATGGTAAATCTGAGTGACTTACCTATAGTAGAGCGACGAAGAATCAAAACCTTGTTTGAACCTTAGAATGGTATAAGTATTTTTCCCTTGTACAAGGCAGTTGTTGCCAACCGCAGGATATACGGTGAGGTTCAACCCAGACCCATTTCCTGCAGGAGGAACCATAAGTTGTTGACCACCATGAGATATCGATAGTTGTTTAGTATTGGCGCCAGACCCGTCGGCTAAGAAGAACCAGTCACAGAGGAACCTTACCAAGATGAAAGGACACATGAATTGAGGAAAAGGCAAGGTTGGAAAAAGCGGTAGGCGTAAGCGAGGCGGTTGGCCTTCGCCTAGTGCCTAGGCGGTGCCTAAGCGCCCTAGGCGCGGCCTAGGCGGTAATATAGTTTTTACTCATGGTGTATTTGTGATTATTATATGGTTGTTGATATTAGTTTAGGGCATATAAATAAGTTAATTACCGTCTACTACCATTGGAATATAACCCGTTTGGCATATCAGTGAAGTATGTGGCATGATTTCTTGCTTGGGTAGGAAATTCCTTGCTTTCCCTTCCTAGACATCCATTTATGCCCTAGGCGAGGCGTTTGGCCATTGCCTAGTGCCTAGGCGTGCCTAAGCGCCTTCTAGGCACTGCCTTTTCCAACAGAGGGAAAAGGTTATGCCACTACCGGAAGAGCCTAGAGAAGGAATTTTCCCAAGATCTGAGAAGACCGACACTGTCAGGAATAAGGATGGAGTATATGAGTTTTGATGGAACCGTAACAATGCTTCTAAGGGTGGTAGCACCCGAGACCCCGAAGATGATCGATGGATTCTGAAGAACCCCTACCCTAACCTATTTCTTGCTAGCCTCTCCGAATCTCGAGGACGAGATTCATTTGAAGGGTGGTAGGTTTGTAACATCCCAAAAGTCTAAATTTTGGAATGTTATAATAAATACATAGTTTTGATTGATTGTTTGATTGTGCTGTGGTTGATTGTGTGAAATTGAGTGAAATTCAAAACTTTATGAAAGTTAAATGAGAGGGAATAAAAGGACTATCCCAAACTTTCATTTTTCATTTATGATCTCCATGAATTCAAATTAATTTCATCATAAAACCCTAGAGAGAAGATGACATGACTTCTTCCATTTAATTAAATGAAAAATGGTTTTGAAAAAGATTTGAATTTCATTTCGAAAATATTTCCAATTCTGAAACTTCATGCAACTCAATGATTTTCATGAGAGAAGGTAAAATGACTTCTTCAAATTATATGAAAAATGAGTTGGAAGTTTCAAAGCTTTCAAATTAAAAAGCCCTTTTGAAATTGTTTTCAAATTGGAGTTATTTGGATTTTATTCAAATTATTTTTCTCAAAAAATAAAATATATTTAAAATAGGGTAAAAGATTCCCTACATCAGAAAATTGGAGACAAATAAATTTGAAATCATTTTGGTATTTTTAAATGATTTTTGTTGGGTTTTATTGCAACAGTAGCACTGTTTTCTTTATTTAAATTTTTTTGGATTTTATTTAATGCTAGAAAAATGTCCATGTTGTAGAAAATGTTTTTCTGAAAATATTGATATATTATATGTCTATATAATTTTTATTTATTTTGATTTTATTATTTTTCTTTGACTGGAAAAAATGTTTATTTTAAAAAAAAATCCTCGACTGGGCCGGCCCAGCCGACCGCACCGGCCCATGACCGCCGCTGCCTACCTCGCATGCGCGCGCGGGACACCGCCGCCGTCCGCGACGCGGACTCCGCCGGCCGCCTCCTCCCCTTGCCCCCTCCTCCACGCCTCGAAGTCGCCCCGCCCCCTATATAAGCGCCGCCTCCGCCACCCTCTTCTCCCCCTAGCATCGCTCTACGCCGCCGCATCTCAAAGCCACCGACGAACTCCGCCGCCGAAGCCGCTGCTCCGCCGCACTCCGCCACCACCGCCACCTCCGCCCCTCACCGTCGTCTTCGCCCCTCGTCGTCGACCCCGGGGCCACCGTCCCCGAGTCCGCCGGAGCCGCCGCTGCCGTCGTCCGTCGTAGCCAACCGTCGCTGCCGGTTTTCGAAGAAAACCGCCCCAACCGGTAAAACTGTTGCCCCGGTTCGAATCGATTTATTTTCTGTTTAGTTCGGTTTTTCTGAAAAACCCTAGATTTGTTTTTTTAGGTTTAATATTTAACGAACGTTTTCTGTTTAGTTAGTTTTAGTGAACGTTTTCATTCTGTAGATCTGTGTAGCGAACGTTCGTTTGATAGGATTTTTCTTTTTCTTTTTATTTTCGGCCAGGGATCCATCCGTGAATATTTTATATACCGATTAGTCTCTGATCTTCAAACGACTACAACTTCTTGCTCGTTTATCCAAATCCAACGAAACCAACACCCACTTCTTCGTTATGATCCCCTCTATCCAGATAAACAACTTAAACATGTTTTTCACAATTGAGAAATTTATTTTATTTCAGATTAGTATTCAATCTTGTTTCATCTGTAACTTGAGTTTCGTAACTCCGATTTAGTTGATTTTTTTTGCAAATTGAAGCTCTTGACCTAAAACTTCTAATAAGGCCAAACTCACCCAATTTTGGTACTGTTAGAGATTGTTTTCTGTTGCAAGAGTTATTTGCTTGGCTTTGATGTTTTCCAAATTGTTTTCTTCGTTCTCTCCGATCTTTTGAGTGATTGCTTATGTGTGGTTACCATTGCTTGCTTACGCTAGATTGACTGGAGTGTGACGAATAGAACTATCAGGAGTTGAGTGCGAATCATCTTCATCAATAGTACAGGCAAGTTCACACTTTGATCATATCCCTTTCATACCCAGTTTCTATGCATTAGTTTCAACCCTCAAACATTGCATGGTTAGGAGTTGATAATATGTGGGTATTGGGAAGTTGTTGATGAGGTAGAACCTATTGCCCTATTTATTACCAAACCCTTGGGAGTTACTTCAATGTTATGCTTATATTGCTATGCTATGCTCGTAGACGTGGTTTGGTTTGCGTGATCCATGACAGATGTGAGATTGTTAATTAATGGTTAACTTGAGGTGGCTACTTTAATACACATCTGGGTGGACTGAGGCACCTGGGGAATCCAGTGTTGTCTGTTTTTTTCGAAATCCCGGGGTTCCGTGTGATTTTCCTATGGACCGCCACCCAGGCTCAAAGGGATCATAAGATTATTCATGCCACAAACTTCCGTGTGCAGCCACAAGCCATTATGGGCTCTGGCATAGTTGAGTATGTTGTGTGAGCTCTGGAAGAGGTAGACTAGCAGATGTAGAGGGTGTGGGTGGTACTGTCTACCCGGTGTAGAGAGTTAATGCTTCTGAAAGACTGTGTCTCGGTCATCCGTTTCTCAAACATCATGAAGTGCGAGAAATTGAACGGAGGAGATCGAGTCTTGCGGGGAAAGTGCGCAAACCTCTGCAGAGTGTACAAACTAATCATGGTTAGCCGTGTCCCCGATTATGGACATCTTGAGTATCTGGTTCTTGGATTATCATGTTGATCTCATCACATTATTTAAATAATTTGTTGGGTTTATGATTACTAATTTGGGATTGAGATGGAGGAACCTTCTCAATGTTTTCAACAAACTTTGTAGTTAACTAAAATTTATTCCTTTGCAGTAGGGAAAAACTGGCTTTTCGCAAAAACATGTTAACCATAGAGCTTTTCCACCAGCCAAATATGCATGTAGTGATAGCTATTATTCATCATTATCCTATGGTGTGAATTTGCCAGTACATCCAATGCACTGACCCTTTGTGGCTGCAACGTCTCATGTTGCAGGAATCTTACGACGAGTAAGTGATACATTAGGGTTACGATTCCTACACTCAACTTTTCCGTTGGTGTTGATGGGAATCCACAACCTTGTTGTTACTTCCGCTATTTGGATTGAGGTAATAGTTTTTATGCTACTTTATACATGTGATTTACCTCTGTTATAAATCCTCGAGTACTGTGTGTGTCAGCATACCGATCCAGGGATGACACTTAAGCACAGAGACTTGATCCATTCGGGTCGGATCGCTACAATAGCAAATACCATGCTGTTCTAAAAGACTCTCAAAAATATATAAGTGATGCATGAGAGACTAGCAATTTCTTCAAAATTAATCCACCACCGTGCTCTAAAGGATATAAGTGAAGCACTAGAGCAAAAACTATCAAGCTCAAAAGATATATGTGAAGCACATAGAGTATTCTAGCAAATTCTAATCAAGTAGGCTTCTCCCAAAAGGTGTGTACAGCAAGGATGATTGTGGTGAACTAAAAAGCAAAGACTAATATAATACATGACACTCCAAGCAAAACACATATCATGTGGCGAATAAAAATATAGCTCCAAGTAAAGTTACCAATGAACAAAGATGAAAGAGGGGATGCCTTCCCGGGGAATCCCCAAGCTTAGGCTTTTGGCTATCCTTGAATATCTTGGGGTGCCATGGGCATCCCCAAGCTTAGGCTCTTGCCACTCCTTATTCCATAGTCCATAAAAGCTTTACCCAAAACTTGAAAACTTCACAACACAAAACTCAACAGGAAATCGTATAAGCTTCGTTAGTGAAAGAAAACAAAACCACCACATAAGGTACTGTAATGAACTCATTCTTTATTTATCTTGGTGTTAAACCTACTGTATTCCAACTTCTCTATGGTTTATAAACTATTTTACTAGCCATAGATGCATCAAAATAAGCAAACAACACACGAAAAACAGAATCTGTCAAAAACAGAATAGTCTGTAGCAATCTGTAACTAACGCGAACTTCTGGAACTTTAAAAATCCTACGAAAATAGGAAGTCCTGGACAATTTGTCTATTGATCATCATAAAAAAGAATCAACGCAAAATTACGTTTCTTAGATTTAAAAAAACTAAATTTGTGCGTGCAAAGTTTCTGTTTTTCAGCAGAATCAAATTAACTATCATCATAGGTTATCCTATAGGTTCTACTTGGCACAAACACTAATTAAAAGATAAAAACACGTCTAAACAGAAGGTAGATGCAAAATTTATTACTAAACGGGAACAAAAACAAAAACCACAAAGAAAATTGGGTTTCCTCCCAACTAGCGCTATCGTTTAACGCCCCTCGCTAGGCATAAAAGAGAAGATAGATCTAAGTAGTGCCATAATAATAAGATAGATCTTGAAAGCTCATCTCATATTCTCTAAGTTCGGCAGCAAGTTTTCTTTGATGCAAGCAAAGGTAATCAAAAGGGCTAAATTTAGCGGGACAAAAGTCCCCAAGAACAATCTCAGGAGGAACAGGTTCCTCCTTTGGCCCTTCATAATGCACAACTAATTCATCACTAAAAGCATTCTTTTGGAAAAATCTCGTGAGCCTATACTCAAGAGAGTATCCTAGCTCATTGTTTCGAAGGGCAAAATCATTATTAAGTTCGTTAATTCTATCAACCAAGACATTGGTAGGAACCTTTTTTCTAAGTATTTCATTGAAAGCAACATAATCTGAAGATTGAAAACGCCTAAATTCCTCTTGATCATAGAGGATCGCCTCTATTGGAGGACGACCGGCGTCCACCCTATAGTGCGCAGAGATTTCTTTGGCCTCTCTTATGATAAATCTAAACTCATGAGCCAAAAAGATAGTAATAGCGCGCTTAACAGAAGAATGCTCAATATTAGAAAATTCTAGGAAAATTCTTTGTATGCAAGGATGCATATGCATAAATTGTCTTTCAAGTTCAACTAAAAGCATAGCGATAGCATCCGCAAGACTACTAGTTCTATGAAGAATAGAACCACCCATGGAAGGTAAAGCACCAGCACTAGTAAAGAAATCTTGTATAACACCTTTTCCAATGATGTTACCACTACCGACTCGATACTTTTTAGTATGCAAGATAGGGAGTTCTTCAGCCGGAGCATCAGAATTTTCCATGTTATCATGGTTGTCCATATTGACAATAATCTCCCCAATTCCAGACATAACGGCAAACAAAAGCAGGAAGAAAGGAAGCGAGCAAAAGAGAGAGGAGGAGATTGGGAAAGATAGGGCGAATAAAACGGCAAGGGTGGAGTGGGGGAGAGGAAAACAAGAGGCAAATGGAAAATAATGTAAATGCGAGGGAGATGGGTTTGTGATGGGTGCTTGGTATGTCTTGACTTGAGCGAAGACCTCCCCGGCAACAGCGCTAGAAATCCTTCTTGCAATGTCTTGAGCTTGCGTTGGTTTTCCTTGAAGAGGAAAGGGTGATGCAGCAATAGTAGCGTAAGTATTTCCCTCGGTTTTTGAGAACCAAGGTATCAATCCAGTAAGAGGCTCCTCAAAAGTCCCACGCACCTACACAAACAAACAAAGAACTCGCAACCAACGCAATAAAGGGGTTGTCAATCCCTTCACGGCCACTTGCGAAAGTGAGATCTGATAGAGATAGTATGATAAGATAAATATATTTTGGTATTTTATAATATAGATGCAAAAAGTAAAGATGCAAATAAAAGTAGATTGGAAGCAAATATGATAAAAGATAGACCCGAGGTCCATAGGTTTCACTAGTGGCTTCTCTCAAGATAGCATAAGTATTATGGTGGGTGAACAAATTACTGTCGAGCAATTGATAGAAAAGCGAATAATTATGAGATTATCTAGGCATGATCATGTATATAGGCATCACGTCCGCAACAAGTAGACCGACTCCTGCCTGCATCTACTACTATTACTACACACATCGACCGACTCCTGCCTGCATCTAGAGTATTAAGATCATAAGAATAGAGTAACGCCTTAAGCAAGATGACATGATGTAGAGGGATAAATTCATGCAATATGATATAAACCCCCTCTTTTTATCCTCGATGGCAACAATACAATACGTGCCTTGCAACACCTGCTGTCACTGGGTAAGGACACCGCAAGATTGAACCCAGAGCTAAGTACTTCTCCCATGGCAAGAAAGATCAATCTAGTAGGCCAAACCAAATTGATAATTCGAAGAGACTTGCAAGATAACTCAATCATACATAAAAGAATTCAGAGGAGATTCAAATATTTCTCATAGATAAACTTGATCATAAACTCACAATTCATCGGATCTCGACAAACACACCGCAAAAAGAGTTTACATCGAATAGATCTCCACAAGAGAGGGGAAAAACATTGTATTGCGATCCAAAAAGAGAGATGAAGTCATCTAGATAACAACTATGGACCCGAAGGTCTGTGGTAAACAACTCACAACTCATCGGAGGGGCTATGGTGTTGATGTAGCAGCCCTTCGTGGTTGATTCCCCCTCCAGCGGAGCGCCGGTGAAGGCTCCAAGATGGGATCTCGCGTATACAGAAGGTTACGGCAGTGGAAATTGTGTTTTGTTGGCTCCCTGGATGTTTTCGGGGTACGTAGGCATATATAGGAGGAAGAAGTACGTCGGTGGCCGCCCGAGGGGCCCACGAGACAGGGGGCGCGCCTGCTAGGGGGGGCTACCCTCTCGTGGCTGCCTCGGCTGCTTCTTGACTTGCACTCCAAGTCCCCTGGATCACGTTCGTTCCAAAAATCACGCTCCCGAAGGTTTCATTCTGTTTGGACTCCGATTGATATTCCTTTTCTTCAAAATACTGAAATAGGCAAAAAAAACAGCAATACGGGTTGGGCCTCTGGTTAGTAGGTTAGTCCCAAAAATGATATAAATCTGTAAAATAAAGCTCATAAACATCCAAAAGGGGTAGTATAATAGCATGGAACAATCAAAAATTATAGATACATTGAAGACGTATCAGCCGCTGCCGGCATCGTCAATCCCCATGCCTCCGCTCAGTCCGACCACCAATCACCACCACGCCCCACTCCTCCTCACCTTATCTCCCATTTCTCGATATATCATTAGTTTGTACACATGGGATTACTCCCGCATGGGTCAATCACAACAAGTGTTTTATAAAAAAATGCATCTTGATGTTCCGTGCAATGCACGGATCTTGCTAGTACTACTACAGAAGACTAAGTTGGTGATGATGGTGTGTCTGCCATACATCGTTTCTGACCATTAGATCTACATCTAACGACTGTGAGGTAAGTTGTTGCCTTTTCTCATCAACATCCCACTTCTCTACCAATTTGCAGAAAAACCCCATAATTAGTATCTTAAAACCAACCACACCCCTCCCTCACCTCACCAAAACAGCCCAAGGAATATATTCTGATTGAAACATAATATATCTCTAGTGATATATGTATATCAAAATTAGAGTGTTTTGTATCAAGTTTGTTAATAAGTATTATTCTAATTATGATCTGTTGCAATGCACGTGAACATTGCTAGTATTTCCAACCATGCAAAAAAAAATCCTAGTATTTCCATAGTTTCGAGTTTTCCATCAAGATATTAGTCACTCATGGTTGATATTTACTTTCAATCACGTACACATATGCACTATGTAACTAGCCTTGCATATTGGCTTCCAAAGCTTAACTTTCACTCCTACTTACAATATGTAGTGTATTTAACAAAAAACTACCACTTTCAACCAGCCCTATGAAGAAACTATTGTACAAAAAATAGCAAAAACATATCCAAAATTTCTTAATCCACGCCAAAAACTACTACCTAGTGCCGATTAGGCTAGTTTAACCCCGTTTATGACAGGGTTGTCCCACATGTCTGTGCTGATGAGGCAGCTTAAACCAACACATTTTGTTTGACCGTTGACATGAGGGACCCACATTTGACCTTCTATCCTGTTATTCCCGCTCAAATCATTATTTTTCCTGAACATTACTTCAAACAGTACTGATGCGTGTTCGTCGGTGGCGCCGGTGATGAGCGAGTTGGCCGCCGCTTCGTCGGACGGGCTGGATGCCACGCTGGCCTCCGCACGGGTTGGCAGGCTGGCCCGAGCGTGACTCACGAGCGAGCAAGCCGCCGCGCTGGCCTTCGCTCGAGCCAGATGTCTGGCCTTAGTGCAGCACGTGCGATCAAGCCGCCGCGCTGCCGTGCCAATCTTGCTAGCAAACCTTGCAGACAAGTAGCTGGACGGAGGTATCTTGGCTAGCTAGCGGCTGCGAGCGCTGGACGGATCTGGCATCCAGGATGCCCCAAGATGGGCTCCGCACCGCCGACGGTTTTGACCTCGCCTTCTGCCGGCGGCGGTAGCTGCGTCCCATGGCCGAGGATGACTACGTGGATGGGCTGGAGGTAGGAGGTCACTCGGGGATTCTTGTGCAGACTGACATGTAGGTGCCACAAGTCATAACGCCTAACTTCCCGGTAGAATAGAAGGCATTGACTTACTGGGCGACATGGGTTGAAATGTGCCTATAACGGCACTTTGTAGAGTAGTCGTTTCTTGGTAGGGCTGGTTGGTAAGGGCATGTACAATGGTTGATAAGGTAGTCTTATCTTAAGTCTGCCATGTATGCAAGTGGTAGTAGTTTCTTGGCATTATTAGTGGTTTCTTGGCATTATTAGTGGTTTCTTGTAAGGAACAATGTAGTACTAGCGACAAAAGGCGATTCTAGGTTGCGTTGTACTCCAACGAGTACTACTAGTGGTCACGGGAGTGTATTCATCGTTTTGTGGGTTCGATCCAGGCCGAACGCACGGCGGCCTTTTTTTAAAATAGTAACTTCGCTGCGAGCCAATATTGTACACGGGTAGTTTGAGTTTTGAAGTCAAACGGACGTGCGGTACCACAATCTAGGCGCGTTGGATAGCCTAGCCACGTGAACGGGTTTTCCTTCCCATCATCTCGTGGCTCGCGTGCTCGCCCTAGCCACACCTCGCTTGCAGCTTCCTCATAAGCTAGTAGCATATTTAAACTAGCGCCTCCCAATTAAGTCCGAGGAGCCGGAAAAGCCTGGCGGGGCATTGGGAACTGTGCAATATGCCTCTGTACATAAAGTGCTCTACTACTACTCTGTAGCTTGTGGCGTTGCACGCATGGACTTCACTCCATTATCGGCTCTATAAAAGAAATTCCTCTTGACGTGTTTTTTTAAATGGAGGCAAAAGCTTTACCTCATCTCATTCATAAAGAAGGAACTACTAACAAAGTTCGACGAGATCCATTACACCTCCACAAATGGAAGCGAAAAGCCTAGTCTCGCTGTATCAAATAACTCAAACGTTCTGCCCCCGCAGTAACCATCACTGATAAACAGGCTGCTAGTGTGTGCATGAGAGGAGTGGCTGAGTAGGCCAGCTACGTGAGAGGAGCGGCTGAATAGAGCACCGAGAGTACCCACTACGCAGGTGTAATTTCCCTGCATTGATAGTATAGCGATGGTTCTAGAGAACAGTAGTACCCTCCACTTCCAACTGTAGCTCCTTGGCCCTGAGATTCAAGAGTTCAAAACTGGTGCACTATACTAGAAGTACAGTACATCGCACTACTAGTTGAGAAAGTAGTACTAGTACTGCTACAGTACGAGTACGTACTCCTCCATCCCATAATGTAAGATGTTTTTTGACACTAGTTGACGTGTACAAAAAATATCAAAAACGTACCCAAAATTTCTTAATCCACGCCAAAAACTACCACCTAGTGCCAAAAATTTCTTACTAGTGCTATTATTTACAGTATAATGCAATCCCATAACGTCCCATAATGCTAGTACTAGTAGTACATAATAGCCTCACCCCTTCGCTAATGAACGATCTATAGTTGGAAGGGACAAGGCCCTGCGCTTACTACGCTCTTATCTCCTCCTCGCCAGTTCCCCTTCCCCCGAAGAGAAGGCAGTTCGTCGCTGCTCCCATGGATTCGCCAGGCGGTTCACCTCCTCATCGGGGCTGGGAGACCTTGGACGATGATCCTCTGGGAGAAATCGCACGCCACTTCGACGTCCTCACCGCCGCAAGACTCGGTGCTTCCTGCACCAAATTTTTTGAGATGGTGCTTAAACAGGCTTGGGAAAAGGTCATGCTTGTTGGTCTTCCATGCGACCTCGAGGAGAAGGTTCTTCTATGGGACAATCCTTCGAACAGTCCACCGCTCCCTGGCCATGGTTGCACATTGAGTCCGCTAGAGTTGCCGACGTTGACAGGTAGTCAGATTTTGTTCGATGAGCAGGCCAGTAATGGAGTTTGACCATGTAGTACTTAGTTATTCCATTTCCATCCCGTAATTTCTCTGCTCCCACCATCTTATATACAAGTCTGGGTTGGTGCCAACAAAGATTGGCTTGCATACCTCCGGCTGGATACCACCATCATTTTGCATAACATCCACAGCAGTGCGGCCGTTCCCGTAGACCCCTTCTCCACCATTAGGATCGGCCTTCCGGACTGGCTGGTCTTGAATATGTATGATGATGCCTACATGCGATTGAAGAAGATAGCAATTGCGGACCCACCGACAAAGCGACGCGGCTACGATGATTACTATCTCATCGTGGTGTTCGACATAAGGATTGCCATCAATGCAAGAGGCAGTAACGGCAGAGGCTGGTGCATGTTGGTGGCGGCAGATTTGTACCCCTACACGTTCGAAGACGCCGTGCGCCATCTGGGCCGCATCTTCGCGGTGAAAAGCCAGGGGACTTGTTTCATCTTGTTGCCATCCTACGGTACGGGAGATTACAAATGGAATGCAAAAACCATCATTTGCATCCCTAACAGTACTCCATTATTTTGCAGGGACCAGTCATCCCCCAATCAAAATAAGATCGCCGATCCTGGATGTGCATTTGCATCCGCGGTTTGGTCTAACCTGGAACCTTGTAGTTGACTTTGGCATATTGGGATCAACTATCTTAGCAGTCGTTACCCATGGTACCACTGATGTGCAACATGGTCACACAATCTACCACGATCGGACCGTCACCATCTACCCAGGTATTCCATTTTTTAACCCTCTCGCCTTCTCTTTCATTGTTGTACTACTTACTAGTACTAGTAGGAGTACTTTTTACCTTGGAGGACGCGTATAGCTAGCTAGGGCCTTGAAGACTTGAACCCACTAGCTGCCATAATTTTTGTTTTTCCATGTCTTACTATCTCATCCATGTAGCCAAGAGTGTCTATATATAAAAAGCCGGTTATTTTAATTCCTCTATACCGGAATAGTACTATTTGCTGCACAGTATTACTGACCGTCATATGTGAGCACAACATTATTATGCATGGACCTTGACTATGTACGTCACCATATGTCCAGATCTGAGATGCCGCGTGTACCAGATGAACGACGCTGAGTTTGACCCCCGTGATGCTACGTGGGTGCCGAGGAACACTCTTGGAGATTACTCGCTTTTCATTGGGGACAGCTACCCCATTGTGAAGCGGATGCCACCTTCCGTGCATGACACGCCGAAGGCCTGCTGTTCATGAAGCATGGTTGTGTCTTCAGTGCGCACCGCTGGATGAACAACATGCTGGGACACGCTATCCCTAATTTATGCCGCTTCAGCTTGGATGAGTCACCATCTTGTGGAACCTGAACCGGACTAGAAAGCTGCGACAAGTATTCCCGTTGCCCACCGCTATGGATCGTGCCATCCATGAAGAACACCTGGGACTGGAACCTGGAGGAGGACATGTAGCCCATCTATAATGTGTAAGTGGAGTACGGTAAATTCTGAACGGTAGCACTGTGAATATATGTAGACTAGTCGTGCACAAATTTATCACATGAATTGGAGATGAACTTGTGTGGCATACTGGCATATGTCCTTTAGAATTTATTACTAGTAAATGTGTTATGTGTACGTGCAACTTGTGTGGTTCTTGCACGGGCTCCGACACGCTCTTTGAGAAAAAAAGGTGGCACGGCTTTGGATATAGGTGACGTGGCGGCATCATACAGTAGCATCGTTCACTATAGTTGTAGTATACTCCTACTAGGACGACAACTCCTATAAAACCTTGCGCTTGGCTCTTTGCCTCTTCGGGAGGTTCAACAGTTCGTACTCGTGTGAACCTTGCACTTGGCTCTTCACCTCTTCGGAAGGTCCAACAATGATGATACTACAGTACAATATGCTTCTGGCAATCTGACACCAATTGAACTGTTGCACGTCCACCGCGAGGGCGAGGGCGAGGGAGAGGGAGAGGGAAAGGGTGATGTAGTCAGAACTCTCTCCTCGTTCTGCGAGCCACCACGCGCGTGGGCGAGGGAGAGGCATAGTAAGCAAGCTTCTCCTTGTTAGTTGAGGGGATACATAAAAGCAATACCGGTACTAGTCCATACTGCATCCTTTCCGGTTAATATGGCTTAATTTGAAACGAGAAAAATACACTGGCGGTCAACGTATGTAATTATACGATCACTAGCTGATCGTAGAGCATCGTATTGCACCCTACTGACCAGCCACATAGTCGACGTGGCACTTTGTTGACTGGTTAAACTGTCACCTGGTTTCTGGGTCCCACCTGTGAGTTGGCAGAGCATAGAAATCAATTAAACAAAAATATACGCAGGCGCGACAGGAGTCCAACCCTTGCGCGCGAACCACCCTGGTTGTGTATGTGAGTGCATGCACATGTACTCCCTCGGTCTTCCAACAAAGAGTGTACATCGGCTAAAAAACAAAGAGTGTAGTATATCTACACTTCCAATGCATTTAGCCTTTAATCTAAATCGATATTGATTGACTAATGCACCAACTTGTGCTCTAGGTATAGGCTACATGTCTATCCTTAATTACATTATGCAACAACCTTCATTTAATCTTCTTCTCTCAATGATCGCATGCACACATAAGTCTGCTACTTTTGGGTGTTAATTATGCCCTGGCCAATGTGTAAATCTCTAAATGTAGAGTCTTTCACGGACGTATGAAGTAGGTTGGGCACTTGAGCGTGAGCGTGTGTGTTGCGTCGTGTGCTGTGTGCCGCATGGGTGCGTGTGTTGCGTGCGTCCATGTGTACGTGTGAGTGTTGCATGTTGCATGCATGCATGCATGAGGCTTGCTCCCTCACATTGACATGTTCATATTTCAAGCTTCCCATGTTCCCTCCATATGGTGATACTCCCTCTGTTCCCAAATACGGAGTAAAAGCCTCCGCATGTTCCCGAATACAGAGTATTTGTCTTTCTAGAGATTTCAACAAGTGACTACGTACGGAGCAAAATGAGTGAAGTGGGCATAGAGGCATAGGGATACTCTATATAGGAAGTCTTCGCGATCCATATTCCCCATCTCAATCAGGGAGAACTATTTAACTAGTCTTCGCAATGAAGTCACAATACACGCTGCAGCAGATGGGACACTTAATTAATAACCTGAACCAGCGTGTTGGTGTTACTAAATCAACCTTACCCAGTACTGCCATCATGTTTGCAGGTAGAGCACGCTTCCACAAATACACCTACGCACCTCTCTCCTCCATTAACTGACATATGGGCCCTCATGAGGTAGACCCACATGTCATCGGTGTAACTATTTACACTCCGAAGGACGGTATATCCTGGTAGTAGTACTAGTTGAATTGAGATTTAGTGGACTTTCTTCCCCGTCTTTCACTCTTCTTCCTCATATCTTCTTCTTCCTCCTCTCTTCCCCATCGTCGGCCGCACACCATTTCCCCCCGCTCACTGCTCGCCCGCCCGCGCCACCTTCCTTGGTAGCTCGCGCGTACCATATCCCCCCGCTCACTGCTCGGCCACACGAGGAGAAGCTTCTTCGCTCGCCCGCCTGTATCCACTTCCCCGCTGGCTCGCAGGCACCGAAAACCCCAATGGCAGAACCGACTGACAAGCAGAGCCGTTATTGGAATTCCCTCCCGGATGTTCTCTTTGAGCAGATATGTAATCGTATGGACCTACTCAGCATCGTCCGTCTGGCCGCATGCTCGGTGTCTTTGTACCTTCTACTTGTCTGCAACCGGCCGGCTCTTTTCAAGACACCCTGCTTGTTGATGCTCGATCCTCGCAAGTGGCCCAAACACTACAAGAAATATGTCAACTAGTGACCTGTTAGTGACCCTGGAAGAATTGGTCATAGATCTATGACCATTTGAGATCAATTGGTCAAAAGCTGTTCGGGGGGCTCCAAACCCTAAACCATTGCGACCATTTTGGTCAGAAAGGTCGTAATTTCCTTACACGAAATAGTCATAAAGAAAACAGTGCAGGTCCGCTGCCTTATTTCTAGTTGTTAACGACCAATATAGATGGTCATAGCCTTGTAGATTGTGGTGGGTTGTGATGACTAGGAGCCATCTCATCAGTTTTGCCTATGTGTCATGTCCATGTGTCAATTTTTGCCCTAGGTTGTGAAGCAACCTATATTTCTGTTATTCCAAAAATTTCCAAAAAATTCTCATAAATTGTTTGGATCATATCTTCATGAAATATGTCAAAAACCTTCCTTACCTAGTTCAAAAATAACTCAACAATATTCATTTTCCTATCCTGTTCAAAGCAGCACTTTGTGAAGGAAGTACCACTTTGGCATGTCCAAATGGTATCCATTTTCTACAGTGCTTTCCTATGCCCAAATAACCATCCTCCACCAAATGCCAGCTCAATCCATTCATTATTTTGAGCCCAGATTCAACATTCGTATTTATGTCCAGTGTGGTACTTTGCAAAGCAGGTACCACCTAGGCTCCTCCTTTTGAGGTGAAAATTTGTGAAGACGGTCTTCTTAGTAACTGATCATGCTCATCCAAAACTCACGCCCATTAGCCATGTGCATTTCCCGTACCACAAATCAAACACTTGTCATAGAGAAACAGAAGTGGGTGTTGACCGGAATCTAAAACCCCCCTTGTCATAGAAAAATACACACAAATACAAACAAAATTAATGAATTGTTAACATGGCCACAAAATAATATGATTATGTTAGCAACTTAGTATAGTACTCCCTTCGGTCCTTTTTACTCTGCATATAAAAATTGTCTGAAGTCAAACTTCACAAAGTTTGATCATATTTATATGAGAAAAATATCAATATCTACCATTCTAAAGTTATACAATATGAAACTTTAAGTCATGATGCATCTACCTATAAGTTTGGAAGTGATGTGTTAGTTGGTGCAATCTACTTACTGGATATAACTTCCCACTCACGCACCCATCTGAAGGTATTCTTTGATGCAACCTATTCATGGATGTGTCTTTTATGAATAACAGGAGTATTTTGATGTTTACAGGTCACTTTTTTCTTTACTCTGCAGTTTCCTTTCTGTGGGTTTCATGTGTTAATATACAGTGTACTTGGCTTCAACATGTATGGATGCCGCTACTGACTCTCCTACTTATAATGATGTCAAATATTAGGATAACGAAGGAAGGTAAAGATATTTTCCTTGTTATGGTCATATACAAAGTATCCGATGGTATTTCCATTTATCCCTATTTCCCGAGCTCCTTTATATTTAAAGGTAATAAAACCTTATTTATTACACACATGCCGATTTATGCATTGAGGAATAGCATAATGAATTGAATATGAAATGTTTGGTTCGCACTTGATATATTGGTGGGCGAGAATGTAGATGGAAATGATTATGCATAGTATAAAATCAAAAATTCTAGACAAGTCCAGATCTCAGCTCTCTTTTTCTCACTGTGTCTCAAATCTCTGTTGAAATATGGGGTGGGCTTTAGGCCCATCCAACAATTTCAGAAAAATCTCTAAGGGCCCATGTGGGTTATATGGCACTAGGTGTAGTGGGAAGTTTAGTCCCACCCCGCTAGTGGAGAAGGAGTTGGACCTCTTTATAAGGGATTCTCTTCTACATGCTATTGGAGCTTGAGAATAGAAGAGGCCCTCGCGCACTCCTCCTCTGTTGCCCGCCTCGTCACGACGCGCCGCGGGGAATGAGCCGAGCCAAGCTCACACCTACGCGCTTATTTTTGCCAGTCACTAACGAAGAGTTTTCTGATAGCTGGGTCACGATCTGAGACGTCGGATTGTGGGCTGTCAAGGACTCGGACATGGGTCGAGCCCACGTCCCTCCATGCGGCCACGCCTATATAAGTGTGCGTTTCTCCAAACCCTAGCCGTCACGAGCAGATCACATCTGCTCCCACGTGAACCACCCATGTCGTTCCTTTGCTGCTGCCGCCGGTGACTCCATCCCGTCCGCCGCGTACACGGTCGACGGGAGAGCCGGTCTCCGAAACCCCGTCTCTTCGGTTCCTGTACAGGAGAGAGGCGAATAGGTTTTTGGGAAGCGACTACACGACTGCTCGCCTCCGATCCACTTCTTCCTCTACGTCTGCGACTTCTCTGTCATCACCATGTCCACCGACGCCGAACATGTCACCGCCGAGAAGACCGAGGCTGACAAGAAGGCCATCGAGGACACTGCTGCTACCTCCACCGCCGCGGTGGCTTATACATGGCCTACTGGAGGGTATAACACGTTTATCCCTCTCCTGATTATTTTCGTATTAGCAGTACTAGCATCATGTGTAGATTTGTCTACTGTTTGCGTAGTACGTGCTTGTTTAGATCAGTATCAGTATGTTGTTAATTCTGGCAATGCCATGCTAGTCATCTACTTATGGATTAAATTAGTTGAAAATTTGCCTATTTACTCAGCAATCCAAAAACCTACTTTGTTCAGGAATTTTTCGGCAAGTGGCTTTGCTGCTGCACTGAAACCGGATAAGTTTACTGGTACGTACTTTAAGCGTTCGTAGACTAAGACCACTTTATGGCTCACGGCTATGAGTGTGTTCTGGGTCACCGGTGTCTCCACGAGAACGATTGCTCCTAAACAGGAGAAGGCGTTCAGGGAGGCGACCATTGTGTTTCTCGGAGTAGTTCTTAGTGTGATCAGAGATAAATTGGTCGATGCATATTTACATGTGCATGTCACCAAGGACTTGTGGGAGGCGCTCGAATCTAAGTTCGGGGCCACCGATGCTGGGAGCGAAATGTATATTATAGAGAAGTTCCATGATTACAAGATGGTCGAAAACCGTCCTGTACTGGAGCAGGCTCATGAGATAATATGCATCATTAAGGAGCTGGAGCTTCTGAAGTGCGAGTTACCGGGCAAGCTTGCCGCGGGATGTATAATCGCTAATCTTCCTAATTCTTGGAGGAATTTTGCCACCACTCTGAAACATCAGAGGCATGAATTCTCTGTGGAGGATGTCATCGGCCATCTGGGTGTTGAGCATAATTCGAGGGCAAAGGACTCGCACGGAAAAGTGGCCGAAGGGACTTCTGTCGCCAACATGGTGAACCAGAGGAACTTCAACTCCCACAAGCCCAAGGGAAAGAAAGGTGTCCAACAGAATACCGACTTTAAGAAGAAGGGTAAAAAGACCTTCAAGAAGAACAAGAAGGATGAGGGCTGCTTTACTTGTGGTTTGGTTGAACATTGTGCCAACAAGTGCGCAAACAAGTTTAAGAAGTTAGGACAGGACTCCAAGTCTGTCAACATGATTGTGGGCAACAAGAAGAATGGTGCATCTGGGTATGGTAATTTATTTTCTGTTTTCAGTGTTTCAGCCCACCGATTGGTGGGTGGACACAGGTGCAGGTGTGAATGTGTGTGCTAACATTTCATCGTTCTCTTCTTACCAGGTCACAGGCCACGGGTCCGTATTGATGGGGAATGCCGCGAGTGCTTCTGTTCATGGTGTCGGCACGGTCGATCCGAAGTATACTTCAGGAAGGATCGTGCAGCTGAAGAACGTGCAGCATGTCCCCGCCATCAAGAAGAACCTTGTTAGTGGCTCCCTTCTATGTAGAGAAGGGTTTAAGTTGGTATTCGAGGCTAATAAATTAGTTGTTACTAAGTATGGACTATTTGTTGGAAAAGGTTATGAGAGAGGAGGGATGTTCCGCCTTTCCCTCATATATTTCTGTAATAAAGTCGTGAACCATATTCATTTGAGTGTTAATGAGTTTGAAGTTTGGCATTCACGTCTTTGTCAGATAAGTTTCGGTGTTATGATGCGGCTAGCTAATTTGGATTTAATCCCGAGTTTCACTTTAGCCAAAGGTTCTAAGTGCCTTTCATGTGTGCAAGCTAAGCAACCTCGTCAGCCTCACAAGGCTACGGAGGAGAGACACTTGGCACCATTAGAACTCATACATTCTGATCTTTGTGAGATGAATGGTGTGTTGACTAAAGGTGGAAAGAAATACTTCATGACATTGATAGATGATTCCACTAGATATTGCTATGTATATTTGTTAAATACTAAATATGAGGCTCTACACAACGTTAACATATATAAGGCAGAAGTTGAGAATCAACTTGAAAAGAAAATTAAACGAGTCCGGTCAGATCCTGGTGGAGAGTACTTCTCGAGTGAGTTTGATTCCTTTTGTGCGAAACACGGAATTATTCATGAGAGGACAACTCCCTATTCTCCCCAGTCAAACGGGGTTGCCGAGCGGAAAAACCGTACTCTAACTGATTTGGTTAACGCCATGTTAGATACATCGGGTTTATCCAAGGCATGGTAGGGGGAGGCTATATTGATGGCATGTCATGTCCTGAATAAAGTTCCGACAAAGGATAATGAGATCACACCCTATGAGAAATGGGCGAAGAGAAGGACAACACTCTTGTACTTGCGTACTTGGGTCTATTTGGCGAAAGTCAATGTGCCGATCCCCAAAAAGCGTAAGCTTGGACCCAAGACTGTGGACTGCGTTAATTTGGGATACGCTAAGAACAACGTTGTCTATGGATTTCTAGTAGTGAAATCTGAGGTACCTGACCAGAAGGTCGGTACAATTATGGAGTCTAAGGATGCTACATTCTTCGAGGATATTTTTGTTGGGGAACGTAGTAATTTCAAAAAAAATCCTACGCACACGCAAGATCATGGTGATGCAAAGCAACGAGAGGGGAGAGTGTTGTCCACGTACCCTCGTAGACCGAATGCGGAAGCTTTAGAACAACGCGGTTGATGTAGTCGTACGTCTTCACGGCCCGACCGATCAAGCATCGAAACTACGGCACCTCCGAGTTCTAGCACACGTTCAGCTCAATGACGATCCCCGGACTCCGATCCAGCAGAATGTCGGGGAAGAGTTTCGTCAGCACGACGGCGTGGTGACGATCTTGATGTTCTACCATCGCAGGGCTTCGCATAAGCACCGCTACAATATTATCGAGGACTATGGTGGAGGGGGGCACCGCACATGGCTAAGAGATCAAGAGATCAATTGTTGTGTCTTAGAGGTGCCCCCTACCCCCGTATATAAAGGAGCAAGGGGGGAGGGGGCGGCCAGCCTAGGAGGGGGCGCGCCATGGGGAGTCCTACTCCCACCGGGAGTAGGACTCCCTCCTTCCTTATTGGACTAGGAGAGGGGAAGGAAAGGGAGAGGAGGAGAAGGAAAGAGGGGGGCCGGCCCCCTTTGCCCTAAACCAATTCGGTTTGGTCCTTGGGGGGGGCACACTCCCCTTGATGCCCTCTATTTCCACTAAGGCCCATGTAGGCCCATTAAGCTCCCGGGGGGTTCCGGTAACCTCCCAGTACTCCGGTAAAATCCCGATTTCACCCGGAATACTTCCGATATCCAAATATAGGCTTCCTATATCAATCTTCATGTCTCGACCATTTCGAGACTCCTCGTCATGTCTGTAATCACATCCAGGACTCCGAACAAACTTCGGTACATCAAAACTCATAAACTCATAATATAACTGTCATCGAAACCTTAAGCGTGCGGACCCTATGGGTTCGAGAAGTATGTAGACATGACCTAGAACTGTTTTCGGTCCATAACCAATAGCGGAACCTGGATACTCATATTGGCTCCTACATATTCTACGAAGATCTTTATCGGTCAAACCGCATAACAACATACGTTGTTCCCTTTGTCATCGGTATGTTACTTGCCCGAGATTCGATCGTCGGTATCTCAATACCTAGTTCAATCTCGTTACCGGCAAGTCTCTTTACTCGTTACGTAATGCATCATTCCATAACTAACTCATTAGCTACATTGCTTGCAAGGCTTATAGTGATGTGCATTACCGAGAGGGCCCAGAGATACCTCTCCGACAATCGGAGTGACAAATCGTAATCTCGAAATACGCCAACTCAACATGTACCTTTGGAGACACCTGTAGAGCTCCTTCATAATCACCCAGATATGTTGTGACGTTTGGTAGCACACAAAGTGTTCCTCTGGTAAATGGGAGTTGCATAATCTCATAGTTATAGGAACTTGTATTAGTCATGAAGAAAGCAATAGCAACATACTAAAGGATCAAGTGCTAAGCTAACGGAATGGGTCAAGTCAATCACATCATTCTCCTAATGATGTGATCCCATTAATCAAATGACAACACATGTCTATGGTTTAGGAAACATAACCATCTTTGATTAATGAGCTAGTCAAGTAGAGGCATACTAGTGACATTAAGTTTGTCTATGTATTCACACATGTATCATGTTTCCGGTTAATACAATTCTAGCATGAATAATAAACATTTATCATGATATGAGGAAATAAATAATAACTTTATTATTGCCTCTAGGGCATATTTCCTTCAGTCTCCCACTTGCACTAGAGTCAATAATCTAGATTATACAGTAATGATTCTAACACCCATGGAGTCTTGGTGTTGATCATGTTTTGCTCGTGGAAGAGGCTTAGTCAACGGGTCTGCAACATTCAGATCCGATGTATCTTGCAAATCTCTATGTCTCCCACCTAGACTTGGTCCCGGATGGAATTGAAGCATCTCTTGATGTGCTTGGTCCTCTTGTGAAATCTGGATTCCTTTGCCAAGGCAATTGCACCAGTATTGTCACAGAAGATCTTCATTGGTCCCGATGCACTAGGTATGACACCTATATCGGAAATGAACTCCTTCATCCAGACTCCTTCATTTGCTGCTTCCGAAGCAGCTATGTACTCCGCTTCGCATGTAGATCCCGCCACAACGCTTTGTTTAGAACTGCACCAACTGACAGCTCCACTGTTTAATATAAACACGTATCCGGTTGTGATTTAGAATCGCCCGGATCAGTGTCAAAGCTTGCATCGATGTAACCATTTACGACTAGCTCTTTGTCACCTCCATAAATGAGAAACATATCCTTAGTCCTTTTCAGGTATTTCAGGATATTCTTGACCGCTGTCCAGTGATCCACTCCTGGATTACTTTGGTACCTACCTGCCAAGCTTATTGCTAAGCATACGTCAGGTCTGGTACACAACATTGCATACATGATAGAGCCTATGGCTGAAGCATAGGAAACATCTTTCATTTTCTCTCTATCTTCTGCTGTGGTCGGGCATTGAGTCTGACTCAACTTCACACCTTGTAATACAGGCAAGAATCATTTCTTTGCCTGATCCATTTTGAACTTTTTCAAAACTTTATCAAGGTATGTGCTTTGTGAAAGTCCAATCAAGCGTCTTGATCTATCTCTATAGATCTTGATGCCCAATATGTAAGCAGCTTCACCGAGGTCTTTCATTGAAAAACTTTTATTCAAGTATATATCCCTTTATGCTATCCTGAAATTCTATATCATTTCCAATTAACAATATGTCATCTACATATAATATCAGAAATGCTACAGAGCTCCCACTCACTTTCTTGTAAATACAGGCTTCTCCAAAAGTCTGTATAAAACCATATGCTTTGATCACACTATCAAAGCGTTTATTCCAACTCCGAGAGGCTTGCACCAGTCCATAAATGGATCGCTGGAGCTTGCACACTTTGTTAGCACCTTTTTGGATCGATAAAACCTTCCGGTTGCATCATATACAACTCTTCTTCCAAAAATCCGTTCAGGAATACAGCTTTGACATCCATTTGCCAAATTTCATAATCATAAAATGCGGCAATTGCTAACATGATTCGGAAAGACTTAAGCATCGCTACGGGTGAGAAAGTCTCATCGTAGTCAACCCCTTGAACTTGTCGAAAACCTTTCACAACAAGTCGAGCTTTGTAGACAGTTACATTACCATCAGTGTTAGCCTTCTTCTTGAAGATCCATTTATTCTCGAAGGCTTTCCGATCATCGGGCAAGTCAACCAAAGTCCATACTTTGTTCTCATACATGGATCCCATCTCAGATTTCATGGCCTCAAGACATTTTGCGGAATCTGGGCTCATCATCGCTTCCTCATAGTTTGTCGGTTCGCCATGGTCAAGTAACATGACTTCCAGAATAGGATTACCGTACCACTCTGGTGCGGATCTTACTTTGGTAGAAGTACGAGGTTTGGTAGTAACTTGATCTGAAGTTTCATGATCAATATCATTAGCTTCCTCACTGATTGGTGTAGTTGTCACAGGAACCGGTTCTTGTGATGAACTACTTTCCAATAAGGGAGCAGGTACAGTTACCTCATCAAGTTCTACTTTCCTCCCACTCACTTCTTTCGAGAGAAACTCCTTCTCTAGAAAGGATCCGAATTTAGCAACAAAAATCTTGCCCTCAGATCTATGATAGAAGGTGTACCCAATAGTCTCTTTTGGGTATCCTATGAAGACACATTTCTCCGATTTGGGTTCGAGCTTATCTGGTTGAAGTTTCTTCACATAAGCATCGCAGCCCCAAACTTTAAGAAACGACAACTTTGGTTTCTTGCCAAACCACAGTTCATAAGGCGTCGTCTCAATGGATTTTGATGGTGCCCTATTTAACATGAATGTGGCCGTCTCTAAAGCATAACCCCAAAACGATAGCGGTAAATCAGTAAGAGACATCATAGATTGCACCATATCTAGTAAAGTATGATTACGACGTCCGGACACACCATTTCGTTGTTCCGGGTGGCGTGAGTTGCGAAACTATTCCGCATTGCTTCAAATGTAAACCAAACTCGTAACTCAAATATTCTCCTCCACGATCAGATCGTAGAAATTTTATTTTATTGTTATGATGATTTTCCACTTCACTCTGAACTTTTCAAATGTTTCAGACTTGTGTTTCATCAAGTAGATATACCCATATCTGTTCAAATCATCTGTGAAGGTGAGAAAATAACGATACCCGCCGCGAGCCTCAATATTCATTGGACCACATACATCAGTATGTATGATTTCCAACAAATCAGTTGCTCGCTCCATAGTTCCGGAGAACGGCGTTTTAGTCATCTTGCCCATGAGGCACGGTTCGCAAGTACCAAGTGATTCATAATCAAGTGATTCCAGAAGTCCATCGGTATGGAGTTTCTTCATGCACTTTACACCAATATGACCCAAACGGCAGTGCCACAAATAAGTTGCACTATCATTATCAACTCTGCATCCTTTGGCTTCAACATTATGAATATGTGTATCACTAATATCAAGATTTAATAAAAATAGACCACTCCTCAAGGGTGCATGACCATAAAAGATATTACTCATATAAATAGAACAACCATTATTCTCTGATTTAAATGAATAACCGTATCGCATCAAACAAGATCCAGATATAATGTTCATGCTCAACGCTGGCACCAAATAACAATTATTTAGGTCTAAAACTAATCCCAATGGTAGATATAGAGGTAGCGTGTCAACCGCGATCACATCGACTTTGGAACTATTTCCCACGCGCATCGTCACCTCGTCCTTAGCCAATCTTCGCTTAATCCGTAGTCCATGTTTCGGGTTGCAAATATTAGCAATAGAACCAGTATCAAATACCCAGGTGCTACTGTGAGCATTAGTAAGCTACACATCAATAACATGTATATCACCTATACCTTTGTTCACCTTGCCATCCTTCTTATCCGCCAAATACTTGGGGCAGTTCCGCTTCCAGTGTCCAGTCTGCTTGCAGTAGAAGCACTCAGTCTCAGGCTTAGGTCCAATTTGGGTTTCTTCTCTTGAGCAGCAACTTGTTTGTTGTTCTTCTTGAAGTTCCCCTTCTTCTTCCCTTTGCCCTTTTTCTTGAAACTGGTGGTCTTATTGACCATCAACACTTGATGCTCCTTCTTGATTTCTACCTCCGCAGCTTTCAGCATTGTGAAGAGCTCGGGAATAGTCTTGTCCATCCCTTGCATATTATAGTTCGTCACGAAGCTTTTATAGCTTGGTGGCAGTGATTGAAGAATTCTGTCAATGACACTATCATTAGGAAGATTAACTCCCAGTTGAATCAAGTGATTATTATACCCAGACATTTTGAGTATGTGTTCACTGACAGAACTATTCTCCTCCATCTTAGAGCTATAGAACTTATTGGAGACTTCATATCTCTCAATCCGGGCATTTTCTTGAAATATTAACTTCAACTCCTGGAACATCTCATATGCTCCATGACATTCAACACGTCGTTGAAGAACCGGTTCCAAGCCGTAAAGCATGGCACACTGAACTATCGAGTAGTCATCAGCTTTGCTCTACCAGACGTTCTTAACGTCGTCAGTTGCATCTGCAGTAGGCCTGGCACCCAGCGGTGCTTCCAGGACGTAATTCTTCTGTGAAGCAATGAGGATAATCCTCAAGTTACGGACCCAGTCCGTGTAGTTGCTACCATCATCTTTCAACTTAGCTTTCTCAAGGAACGTATTAAAATTCAACGGAACAACAGCAGGAGCTATCTATCTACAACAAACATAGACAAGCAAAATATTATCAGGTACTAAGTTCATGATAAATTTAAGTTCAATTAATCATATTACTTAAGAACTCCCACTTAGACAGACATCTCTCTAGTCATCTAAGTGATCACGTGATCCAAATCAACTAAACCATGTCCGATCATCACGTGAGATGGAGTAGTTTCAATGGTGAACATCACTATGTTGATCATATCTACTATATGATTCACGTTCGACCTTTCGGTCTCTGTGTTCCGAGGCCATATCTGTATATGCTAGGCTCGTCAAGTTTAACCTGAGTATTCCGCGTCTGCAACTGTTTTGCACCCGTTGTATTTGAACGTAGAGCCTATCACACCCGATCATCACGTGGTGTCTCAGCACGAAGAACTTTCGCAACGGTGCATACTCAGGGAGAACACTTCTTGATAATTAGTGAGAGATCATCTTAAAATGCTACCGTCAATCAAAGCAAGATGAGATGCATAAAGGATAAACATCACATGCAATCAATATAAGTGATATGATATGGCCATCATCATATTGTGCTTGTGATCTCCATCTCCGAAGCACCGTCGTGATCACCATCGTCACCGGCGCGACACCTTGATCTCCATCGTAGCATCGTTGTCGTTACGCCATCTATTGCTTCTACGACTATCGCTACCGCTTAGTGATAAAGTAAAGCAATTACAGGGCGTTTGCATTTCATACAATAAAGCGACAGCCATATGGCTCCTGCCGGTTGCCGATAACTTCGGTTACAAAACATGATCATCTCATAGAATAAAATATAGCATCACGTCTTGACCATATCACATCACAACATGCCCTGCAAAAACAAGTTAGACGTCCTCTACTTTGTTGTTGCAAATTTTACGTGGCTGCTACGGGCTGAGCAAGAACCGTTCTTACCTACGCATCAAAACCACAATGATAGTTCGTCAAGTTAGTGTTGTTTTAACCTTCGCAAGGACCGGGCGTAGCCACACTCGGTTCAACTAAAGTTGGAGAAACAGACACCCGCCAGCCACCTGTGTGCAAAGCACGTCGGTAGAACCAGTCTCGCGTAAGCGTACGCATAATGTCGGTCCGGGCCGCTTCATCCAACAATACCGTCGAACCAAAGTATGACATGATGGTAAGCAGTATGACTTGTATCGCCCACAACTCACTTGTGTTCTACTCATGCATATAACATCTACGCATAAAACCTGGCTCGGATGCCACTGTTGGGGAACGTAGTAATTTCAAAAAAAATCATACGCACACGCAAGATCATGATGATGCATAGCAACGAGAGGGGAGAGTGTTGTCCACGTACCCTCGTAGACCGAAAGCGGAAGTGTTAGAACAACGCGGTTGATGTAGTCGTACGTCTTCATGGCCCGACCGATCAAGCACCGAAACTACGGCACCTTCGAGTTCTAGCACACGTTCAGCTCGATGACGATCCCCGGACTCCGATCCAGCAGAATGTCGGGGAAGAGTTCCGTCAGCATGACGGCATGGTGACGATCTTGATGTTCTACCGTCACAGGGCTTCGCCTAAGCACCGCTACAATATTATCGAGGACTATGGTGGAGGGGGGCACCGCACACGGCTAAGAGATCAAGAGATCAATTGTTGTGTCTTAAAGGTGCCCCCCTGCCCCCATATATAAAGGAGCAAGGGGGGAGGGGGCGGCCGGCCTAGGAAGGGGCGCGCCATGGGGAGTCCTACTCCCACCGGGAGTAGGACTCCCTCCTTCCTTGTTGGACTAGGAGAGGGGAAGGAAAGGGAGAGGAGGAGAAGGAAAGAGGGGGGTCGGCCCCCTTTCCCTAAACCAATTCGGTTTGGGCCTTGGGGGGCGTGCCCCACACTCCCCTTGCTGCCCTCTATTTCCACTAAGGCCCATGTAGGCCCATTAAGCTCCCGGGGGGTTCCGGTAACCTCTCGGTACTCCGGTAAAATCCCGATTTCACCCGGAATACTTCTGATATCCAAATATAGGCTTCCAATATATCAATCTTCATGTCTCGACCATTTCGAGACTCCTCGTCATGTCCGTAATCACATCTGGGACTCCGAACAAACTTCGGTACATCAAAACTCATAAACTCATAATATAACTGTCATCGAAACCTTAAGCGTGCGGACCCTACGGGTTCGAGAAGTATGTAGACATGACCTAGAACTGTTTCCGGTCAATAACCAATAGCGGAACCTGGATGCTCATATTGGCTCCTACATATTCTACGAAGATCTTTATCGGTCAAACCGCATAACAACATACGGTGTTCCCTTTGTCATTGGTATGTTACTTGCCCGAGATTTGATCGTCGGTATCTCAATACCTAGTTCAATCTCGTTACCGGCAAGTCTCTTTACTCGTTACGTAATGCATCATTTCGTAACTAACTCAGTAGCTACATTGCTTGCAAGGCTTATAGTGATGTGCACTACCGAGAGGGCCCAGCGATACCTCTCCGACAATCGGAGTGACAAATCCTAATCTCGAAATACGCCAACTTAACATGTACCTTTGGAGACACCTGTAGAGCTCCTTTATAATCACCCAGTTACGTTGTGACGTTTGGTAGAACACAAAATGTTCCTCCGGTAAACGGGAGTTGCATAATCTCATAGTTATAGGAACTTGTATAAGTCATGAAGAAAGCAATAGCAACATACTAAATGATTAAGTGCTAAGCTAACGGAATGGGTCAAGTCAATCACATCATTCTCCTAATGTGATCCCGTTAATCAAATGACAACACATGTTTATGGTTTAGGAAACATAACCATCTTTGATTAATGAGCTAGTCAAGTAGAGGCATACTAGTGACATTAAGTTTGTCTATGTATTCACACATGTATCATGTTTCCGGTTAATACAACTAGTCGTCAACCCGTGCTACTACACGGGCTAGTACTTACTGAAAAATTATAATTCTGGTTACATTTTAAAATTGATCCATGTGACATCACAATCATGATTTTTCTTAGGCCGTGACCTCTAGCTCTTATCCTTCTCCATTGTTCTTGCGAGAAGCCCGTATCCTATTCAACGATATATAGTTTTATCCGCTCATGTACGTGCAATCAATTTATGTAGACTACATCTGTCTTTGTGACAACTACTAAATTGGATTTTTATCAAGTATTCTCATAATATGCGCTTATTCCTCGAATATCTTATACATATAAAACTTACACCCTGTGTCTGAATGACCGAAATCAGCCGGTTTCTAATGCACTCGACTATTTAGGTATTTTGGATTCTTCAGTTATCATTTAGGATTTGTTTAGTAATTATATTTCTGACATAGATTAGAACTTTTCAACACTAATTTCTTCATATTTTCATAAAAAAACTATGTGCCTATCATGTGCAAATTTGGGTTCATATTCTTAAGTGTGATTTATGGGGGTGATTAGTATAGTATATGTAACCTATGCCCTGTCTGTCTGAACTTATGAAATATGTCGGCTTCAGATGCACTTGTGCGGTTTCATTTTTTGGATTTTTTTTGAAGATTTCTGTTGCACTCGCACGGTCTACCAATTATGGATATTTTTAATATAATCTACTATTTTTTATATATTTCTATACTAATATCTTTGTATTTTAAGAAAACACTATGTGCATGTTAGGTACAAATTTTGAAATATACACTGATGTGTGATTTCTGAATTAGAAAAATTAGATCACGTACCTAGATTTACGCACAATACAATTAGTGTACACATATTTATAGTAAAGAGAACCTCGTCCATCCATGATGTACGTATATTCTTCTGTGTAGTGGAATGATGTATATATATTGCTAGCTCTTTTACGCATGCATGTGTAACCTCCTCACTATGTTTCCACTAAAAAAATCTTTAACTTGTTAGCTGATTTTAATTTACACGTTTTCTTCCTTCCTACTCCCTCCGTTCCGAAATAATTGTCTTTATAGCCATCTTAAATGGACTACAATATACGGATGTATGTAGACATGTTTTAGAGTGTAGATTCACTCATTTTGCTCCGTATGTAGTCACTTGTTGAAATCTCTAGAAAGACAATTATTTCGGAATGGAGGGAGTATTTGACATCACATGTTTCCTTCCAAGCGTAATACATATGGACGCTTGGGGTGGATTGGATCTCACATTTAAAGCGCATGAATTTCTAAACGCACGTTTCCTTCCAAGCGTAATACTGATGGACTCTTTCTATTCTTTTCATTTTTTTTCACGGGTAAGCCATGTCATGGATTCTTTCCACTTTTATCGTTGGACAATTTACTTTTTTACATTTTATCGTTGGAGTTTTTTACGTAGGCTTTCCTTCTTAATTTCTGGGAACGATGGAGTCTTTCCCTTTTTTTTACTTGAGGCTTTCCTTCATTTTTTTTACGTTAGGTTTTCCTTGATTTATTTCATCGGTGTTACATTAGGAGTCGTGTCAGATGAGTTTTTCTATAAGACAGAATCATCGGTGTTATGTAAATTTTCCTTTTATCTTGATCGCATATTTTTCAATCTAACGGTTTATTTATGTACGTGATGAGAAATATTGTTTTTACATGAGTTTAATCCTTGACATATGTGGTTTTTCCTTTAATAAGATTTGATTCTCCTTTTTTGTACGGGTGGATTTCATCCACATACACGGTGATTTCTTGCATGGCCCTCTAGTAAATGTTAACCATTAGCGTGTGGACTTTTTTTAGATTGGGGTGCGGTGATTTTTTTAGTTGTATATATACATGCCTTTTTTCTTGCAATGGAGAACTCCGGTTTTTTTTCCTAGGAACTTGGATGTGGGCGTGGAGGACTATTTTTTTTGTTTTTTTCCTGGGAGCTTGGATGTTGGTGTGGAGGTCTATTTTTTTCTTTTTTTCCTTGGAGCTTAGATGTGGACGTGGAGGACTCTTTTTTTTTACAATATGGATTGTATACCCATGGGACTCTAACCACAATCACTTATTTTGCTTTAAAAACCACAATCACTTATTTAATCTGAATCGTCGATTTAAAATCCAAAGGCTAAATTTATATGGCTTCTGAGAATTAACGTGGAGGCTTCATTGGTGCTTCTAATTAGCAAATATAAGATTCTAGCATGAATAATAAATATTTATCATGATATGAGGAAATAAATAATAATTTTATTATTGCCTCTAGGGCATATTTCCTTCAATTTTTCCTTTGAGAGATATGCAAAGCACTTCTAGAATGGAATCTGAGGAGACTCCTGAGCCTGTCATCCCTATGGAATATTATGAACGAACACATGATGATAATCCCGAGGAGGATGACGAGGAAACCCTTGGTAGGGGCAAGAGACAAAGGAATGCAAAGACCTTTGGTGATGGTTTCTTCGTGTACCTCGTGGATGATACTCCCACTTCTATTTCAGAAGCGTATGCCTCTCCAGAAGCTGACTACTGGAAGGATACGGTCCGTAGCGAGATGGATTCCATCATGGCTAATGGGACATGGGAGATCACTGAGCATCCCTATGGCTGTAAACCATTGGGATGTAAGCGGGTGTTCAAAAAGAAGCTTAGGCCTGATGGTACGAATGAAAAGTACAAGGCTAGGCTTGTGGCCAAGGGCAATGACCAGAAAGAAGAGGAAGATTTCTTTGATACTTATTCACATGTGGCTAGATTGACCACCATTCGAGTATTACTCTCGTTGGCGGCCTCGCACGGTTTTCTCGTCCACCAGATGGATGTTAAGACGGCTTTTCTGAATGGAGAGCTAAACGAGGAAATCTACATGCAACAGCCAGATGGCTTTGTGATAGATGGTCAGGAAAGAAAGGTGTGTAGGTTTCTGAAATCTTTATATGGCCTGAAGCAAGCACCTAAGCAATGGCATGATAAGTTTAATACAACTCTGACATCCGTTGGCTTCATTGTTAATGAAGCTGACAAATGTGTATACTATCACCATGGTGGGGGCGAAGGAGTTATACTATGCTTGTATGTTGATGACATACTGATATTCAGAACCAACCTCAAAGTCATTGAGGAGGTCAAGTTGTTTCTATCTCAGAACTTTGAGATGAAGGACCTTGGTGTGGCTGATGTTATCTTGAACATCAACCTACTGAGAGATAATGAGGGTTGGATCACACTTATGCAATCCCGTTATGTTGAGAAGGTGTTGAGTCGCTTTGGATATACGGACTGCACACCATCTCAAACACCATATGATCCTAGCGTGTTGATTCGAAAGTTCGAAGGCATGGCTAAGGATCAACTAAGATACTCTCAAATCATTTGTTCACTCATGTACCTAGCATGTGCAACAAGGCCTGACATCGCATTTGCTGTGAGCAAACTGAGCCGGTGTGTTTCCAATCCGGGTGATGTACATTGGGATGTTGTTGAAAGAGTTATGCGCTATCTGACAGGTACTATGAACTATGGACTTCACTATACCAGATACTCGTCGGTACTTGAAGGGTATAGTGATGCAAATTGGATCTTTGATGCTAATGAGATGAAGGCCACAACTGGGTATATGTTTACTCTTGGAGGTGGCGCTATTTTCTGGAAGTCTTGCAAGCAAACGATCTTAATGAGATCGGCAATGGAAGCAAAATTAACAGCATTAGGCACATCTGGTGTCGAAGCAGGGTGGCTTCAAGATCTTTTGATGGACTTGCCATTGGTTGATAAACCGGTTCCAGCTATCCTTATGAAATGTGACAATCAGACTGTCATCACCAAGGTGAAGAGTTCAAAGGACAACATGAAGTCCAACAAACACATAAGAATGAGATTAACAGCTGTCAGAAAATTAAGAAACTCTGGAGTGACAGCGTTGGAGTATGTCCATACGACTAAGAATCTGGCAGATCCCTTTACAAAAGGGCTATCATGTGTTGTGATAGATAGTGCATCGAGGGAGATGGGTATGAGACCCACATGAGTTGCCATGGTGGTAACCCAACCTATCTGATCGGAGATCCCGTGAAGTAGGACCTGGGAAAACAAGCCAGTGGTGAACCGAGAAGAGTAACTACACTAACCCACTCCGTAGGAGATGCAATAATCTCGATATTGTATGGTAGGATGACTACTATCTTAATGTGTTCCAAAGCTTATGTAAGCAAGGTGCTATCCTACAGAGCGATCTTTGGAGGAACACACCTATGTGAGCCCGATTGCTGGTCACAGTCTATGAGATTGGGGTAATATCTACTCCCTCCGTTTCGGTTTACTCGTCGTGGTTTTAGTTCAAATTTGAACTAAAACCATGACGAGTAAATCGGAACGGAGGGATTAGTAAGTTCATGAATAGGCCAGGAGTGTGACTTATATGCTCCACCCGAGGGGTCAGCCTTCGACAGCCTAGTACTAGTAAGACATGCGATGAAGCTTCTTTACGCCAAACTGACAATTCAAGGCACAATCCATTGTTCAGTTGTGAAGGAGTGTAGCTACTTGCTCTAGGTGAAGCTCAACCTTAACAGGTCTTCACTGAAACACTAGTATATCGAAACAACAATTGGAACAGAGGACACAATGGGCCCTCGAGATCTGGTGGGGGATTGTTGAAATATGGGGTGGGCTTTAGGCCCATCCAACAATTCCAGAAAAATCTCTAAGGGCCCATGTGGGTTATATGGCACTAGGTGTAGTGGGAAGTTTAGTCCCACCCCGCTAGTGGAGAAGGAGTTGGACCTCTTTATAAGGGATTCTCTTCTACATGCTATTGGAGCTTGAGAATAGAAGAGGCCCTCGCGCACTCTTCCTCCACCGCCCGCCTCGTCACGATGCGCTGCAGGTTGCGGGAATGAGCCGAGCCGAGCTCACACCTACGCGCTTATTTTTGCCTGTCACTAACGAAGACTTTTCTGACAGTTGGGCCACGATCTGAGACGTACGATCATGGGTTGTCATGGACTCGGATGTGGGTCGAGCCCATGTCCCTCCATGCGGTTGTAACTATATAAGTGTGCGGTGTCTCCAAACCCTAGCCGCCACGAACAGATCACATCTACTCCCACGCGAACCGCCCACGTCATTCCTTTGCTGCTGCTACCACCGGTGAGTCCATCCTGTTCGCCGCGTACATGGCCGACGGGAGAGCAGGTCCCTGAAACCCCATCTCTCCGGTTCCTGTACGGGAGAGAGGCGAATAGGTTTTTGGGAAGCGACTACGCGACTGCTCGCCTCTGATCCACTACTTCCTCTACGTCTGCGTCGTCTCTGTCATCACTATGTCCACCGACACCGAACGTGCCGCCACCGAGAAGACCGAGGCCGACAAGAAGGCCGCCGAGGGCGCTGCTGCTGCCGCCACCACCGCGGCAGCTTCTGCATGGCCTATTAGAGGGTATAACGCGTTTATCCCTCTCCTGATTATTTTCGTATTAGCAGTACTAGCATCATGTGTAGATTTGTCTACTGTTTGCGCAGTACGTGCTTGTTTAGATCAGTATCAGTATGTCGTTAATTCTGGCAATGCCATGCTAGTCATCTACTTATGGATTAAATTAGTCGAAAATTGCCTATTTACTCAGCAATGTCAACTACAAATTCTCCTGCATATGAATGGTTGAACCTTGAGAGTTGAGATACTGTTTTTTTGGAAGCTTGACACCACCTTGATGATTCCATTTTTGTAAAGATAATAATCACCCATTAGTGGATTACTTTGTTAGTTTTTCCTGCAGAGTTATGCTATCCACATATGTTTACAAGGTGAAGTCTTATGACCCTATCAGGACTAATGACATTTGTATGACATTTTTTACCTCCTCATGCGAGATGGATACAAGTAAATGTACATGGGAGCTCTAATGGAGATTGTGCACGGTCAAGACTTATTTTCCAAATGGGAACTTGCTGGACACAGTCTTTTTTGGTAATGTATCTGCTGTTTGGAAGGGTATTGAGTATGGATTAGAGCTTGTTAAGAATGGGATGATATGGAGGGTGGGAGATGGGAATTGGGGCCAAACAGCAGAATGGTGCCTGGAAAGGAACTGCAGGTATAATCGTTTATCTGATTTCATAGATTAGAATGGTGCCTGGATCAAGGAGCGACTAGACAAATTTTTTGGCAGCCGGATGTGATACAAAGTCTCAAGATTAGAACCTCCCCACGGCGCCGAGACGATTTTCTGGCTTGGCACCCAGAGCGGTCGGGGTTGTTCATGGTTCGTAGTGCATACCGTCTGGCCACACTACAACATGATGAGGAACTTACCGGCGGTGCAACCAGTGCGCATTCGGAGGCGAGCGACAGTTATGGAACTTGATTTGGCAAGCTTGTGTGCCGCAAAAGATGAAGATCATGGCGTGGAAAGTGGTGGCTGGTGCATTAGCTACGGCAAAGAACAAGGCACACCAACACATAAACACACATGCTATCTGTTCTATATGCGGGAGAGAAGAGGTAGGGACAATTATGCGTTAGTTACATGCATGTATGTGGCTGAGCTGTGGGATGCAATGGGTAGGTGTTGGCCTATTCCACGCAAAGAGGAGGTACTAGACAGTAGTGACTGGCTACTACTACGGCTAGCAAAATGTTCTGATTCAGCATGTTGCATGATTATTATGCTAATATGGCGTATATGGCAAGTACGGTCCGATGTAACACACGGAAAGGAGGCTACGCCGGCTGCTGTATCCGCAGACTTTCTTGTGAGTTATATGAATTCGATTCAGCTAGCAAAATTGTTTTCCACGGAAGATACGATCAAAGGGAAGATGCTGATGGAGTTGGGGATCGTTTGTCGCATCAACCGCTGACTAGGGTGTTGAAGTGGCCTGCGCCTCCACGCAACACGGCGGCACTCTCGGTGATTGTCTTTCGTGGATGAGGATGGTACGGCGGCGGCTGGGATGATTCTACGGAGACATGATGGTACAGTGACCTTTTCAACATACCGCTCTTGTTTAACTGCAATGATGCTCTCGAGACGGAGATCCATGCTTTGATGATCGGTATGGCGCTTGCACGACAATATACGCAGCAACTGATCTGGGTGCAGTCTGATTCGTCTACTGCACTTTCTTGTTTATCTAGCACTAGCTTATATCGCTCGGTTTATGGTCATTTAGTTGCTGAGATTAAGTCCTTAGTGATCAATAGGGTGTTTATTCCTCAGAAACTTCATAGGTCTCAGAATAGTGTTGCAGATTGCGTGGCAAGGTATAGTCACTCTGAACGGGCTACAGCTGTGTGGCTCGACAGAGGACCCCATGTATTGAGTAACTCTTGCCGTTGGATTGTAGCCCTACCTTTTTGAAATAAACTACTATTGATCTCGCAATTTGTGTTTATATGGTATACCAAGGTGGTGATGTTTCTGTTGTAGCTTGAAAGTTTTTTCCCTTGCGGATAAGGCCGACTTGGTAGCTTATAGTGAAGCTTTAAACCAGTTGGTTCCATGGGTGATGACAATATAATCCCACATTCAGATTGTTTATCTATTGTCCAAACTTTGAATGAAATAAGTAGAAGGATCAATATTACTTATCTATATACTCCCTTCGTCCCATAATATAAGAACGTTTTTCAAACTATACATAGTTTGAAAAACGTTCTTACATTATGGGACATAGGGAGTAGCGTTATAGTCATGCATCATTCCAAAGACTGTTGTCAGACCAAAATCATTTCCAAATCATTCTGCAAATCTTTTTAGGACACTCAGTTTGCATAGTAAAACATCAATTATAGGTAATATTTCCCCGCAACAACGTGGGGGAACCATCTAGTTATGAAAATGAGGGAGTACTAGTTTTCGTACCGGATCCCTAAATTCACAGATACAACCCCTGTACGTTCAGACCACCCGTGAACACACGCCGCCAGGCCTCGAGGCAGTGAAGAGGCAAGGGGCGAAGACCGCCAGCGCAGATCAGATCCCAGGAGCAAAGCCCTAAAATAAGGAGAGCGAACGTGCGCATTTCCCATTATTCATTTCCGAACGAGAAGAAGAAGAACAGCATGATTAAGCGCGTGGATGGGGAGCGAAGCAACCATACGTTCTCCGTCCTTCTTCACTCCGGAGTCAAATTCATCATCACAAACTCCGGCCAAAAGGTCCTAAACAATCCTCCTCCCGAACCCCATTTCGTTTCTTAGTCACCTCGCGTGCCCGCTGGAACACGTGGTGCCTCGCTCACCAACACCTGCAGCCTACGCAAGCAAAAAGAAAACGGCAAGACGACATGGACGCCGGCACCGCCACACGTGTCCCCTTCACTCCGGCCTCCCCTCCTTCTCCCCTGGGAAGCGTGTCCCCTTCACACACCGGCCCGGGCGCCCGGGCGGTCGTAGGTGAGCGGCCACCGAACGACACACCCCGCGCGAGGTCGCGCCGAATCGCCCAGATTCCGGCGCAGCGCCTGCCCTGGGGAAGCCGTAGGCCGCAGCCGCCAGCACCAGCGACGACAACCTCGGCTGCCGCGGTGCATGCGTGCGGACTGCGGGCGTGGGTCACGCTCGATCGCGCGCCGGCCACCACCCGTTTCCCCGCCTCGCCGCACCCACCCCCGCATGCATGACGCACCCTTGCTCGGCAGGCGCGGGCGGTGCGCGCACCCGTGCCGGCGTGGCGCGCTCCGGACCTCTACTTGTTGATCGCTAACCTTAATTTCACGTCGGATTTCGCCATGTGATTGAAACGCGTGCGAAGCAATCGAATTCGTTGAACTGATTTTCATCTACGGAGAAGAAGATCACCGATCAGATCGAGTAACCCCGAGGGCATGCAACGCAACGTCACCGCGGTGACCAGCATGCTAGCAGTGTATCACAGGAAAAGATTTGGCCCTGGGCAGGACAAGGGCAGCATGAGCAGCAGCTGGACACCAGCGTGTATCCGCGCTGCCCGCATCGATCACCCGCGCGCACGGTGATCCGGGGGAGGCAAGGAATCAAACTGTCTGCGTGCAACTGGGGCGTGCCCTGTTGTTTCCATGCGCATGCATATCCACCTCCTGAATATACCGCGTGCCCAGGGATTTCGTGACAGATCCGTCCGGTCACCACTTGTTAATTCAGATTAACCACCCGTGTGACTGTGTCGATCGTCCACCCAGCCAAGCTCACTCCAGCTCGCTGGCATGTTCAGCAGTCACTGCAGCACGCATGCATGCCCAGTAGTGCTTGGTCCGTCCGTCCACCGCCCAACCTGGTCGTAATATACCAGTGCGGCAGCGCACAGCACACTAAGAGGCAGGGCCGGCCCTGAGGGGGGGCAGGAGGGGCGGCCGCCCCGGGCCCCCGTATGAAGGGGCCCCCGATGGGGTTTCCATATACGTACATGATGTTGCCCATGCAACAGATCGACTGATTCCAAAGAAACCAGAGAAAAAAAGATAATAGATCGCCATCTTCTAGACTTGCCGCACGGGCGCTATCTTCTCGCCTTCTAGTCCGCTTCACAATTGGCAACGGATCAGCGTTTCCGGCTGATTCCGGCTGCGTCCCCGGCTGTGTATTCTAATCGTGATTTTCTGTTGCTACACGTGATTAATGGAAGAAGGTAATGCCATTTTCTAGATTCCGATCAACCTCCTCTTCAATGCAAATTCCTCTTTTTCTATGAACTTCATGTAGATCATTCATTCGTTTCATGAAGATCATTCCCATACATATTTCTTTCTCACACTTCAATTTCTTGTGTTGGTTGGCATTACAAAAGTGGAGCTTGGATTTTTGTCCGTGACTAATAAGCAGCAGCAATATCTTGCAATTTTCTAATTTTACATCCATCCAGGTACCTTGTTCCAAGCCTTTCTTAGCAAAATTTTATATTTATTTAATTAATAGTACTTTTAATTTCGTGTATCATATGTTTGTGTGCTAATTAGTAAGATGTTATCTAGAAAGTATCCATTTGATAATGAGTGAAGAAAACAAACTTGCATATGGGTTGATTGACAATCAGAAAGGAGATAGTATTGATTTTTCTAGAACAGATCATACAAGTACTTCTGCTAGAAATTCCGAGGAATGCCTTTAGTTACTATTGAAGAATAGGTACGAACATAACTGAAACATATAAGTGCCGACTGAGAAGAGCAACCATTTTTTCTGTGCATGTTTATGACCTTGGTTTGTTGTATAGTCTACATGACAAGGCAACATAAATATAGTGCATCGAGTATTTAGTTGCAATTGAAATAGAGAAAATTTTAGCTTTAGGGCCCCTTTTTGTTGTCTTGCCCCGGGCCCCTAAAATCTCAGGACCGGCCCTGCTAAGAGGTTCCCATCACATTTTACACGGACACGTCATAGTGCCTGGCTTTTGCTTGTCCGTAATGCCTTCTCCCCAGCATCAGCACCGTAAACTAATAGGCTGTGTAATCTTGTCATGTCCCGGCCGGGATCCCGCGTCGCTCTCGCCAAAAAAGTCCCGATTCAAACCTACCTTCCTGCCTTGTTCCCTCGCCCCGACCGGACATATATACCCACCCTGCCGCGCCACTTGACCACCACCAGCACCAGCACCAGCACCAGCACCAGAATCAGATCATCACGCGCAGGCCAGCCAGGAGGACGCACACGCACCAGAGCGCGCGCACGCACGCCACGTACTGGTGAACAGGACAGGCACATCACGACGCACAGGATGAGCCTGTCGCCGGCGCCGGAGGAGAGCTACGCGAGGCTCGGCATCGGCTTCGGCTTCGGCCGGAGGTGGCGGCCGGCGAGGGGGTTCCGGCTCGGCGCGAGGAACCGGTTCTCGGTGCGGCGGCTGCGGGCCAAGCTGCTCACGTTCCTGGGCCTCGTCGGCCGCCAGGCGCGCCACCTCGCCAGGAGGCTCTCCAGGAGAGGCGGCGGCTCCTGCCCGCGGAACGGCAGCGCGAGGACGCTCGTGGGCGGCAACGGGTCGCAGCGGTGGTGCCCCCCGGGCGGCGAGGCGGCGGCCAGCAAGCACAAGCAGCAGCAGCAGCAGGCGCCGAGGAGGGCGGCGTCGTTCATGCGGACCAACTCCTTCTACGCGCAGGCCATCGCCGAGTGCCTCGAGTTCATCAAGCGCAATTCCGTGCCGGTCGAGGACTACGGCAGCGCCGTGGTCGCCCGCGGCGGCGGCACCGCCGGGAGATAGACCTCGTCGATCGGGACTCCGTTTGGATCGCGTGGGCGGTGGAACAACTAGCTGGAACAAATGTGTGTACGCCCGTCCCGGTATCCCGGGTCGTCGATGGGGTCTCGAGACGTGAAACTAGCGTAGTGTACTGATAGTACGTACAGATGGGGTACAGAGGTGTAAACACGTTGTGAAATTTGAGTTGCGTATGTTGAAATTTTTGCGGGGCTGTGATTACTTGGCCGGTACACGGCACTCCTACTAGTGTTTCAACTTCTTGTACATTTCCAGGTGTAAGAGTAGACTTTCTGCATGAGGCTCTTCCGGAGCCACAACTATGGTCTGACTGCCGCGTCGATTCTACACGATAGAAAATGACGGGTCAAGAATTACCATCACAAAAAGAAAAGGAAAAAGATCGATGCATAATATTCAAAGATGTATTGCTCAAAGTGTATATGCAATGAAGATACGTACGATCGCTGCGAGTACTTCTTTGTGGACTCTCTTGCTGAAAGGGAGTGATGGCGAGAGTTAGTTTGACGACACTTGTTTTATGCGCCACGCAATGGGGTGGTTTCCCACCCATTGCCTACAGATCTCCGCGTCCTACCGGTTGCCGATTTTTCTCAGCAGTTTGCTTAACCAGCTACTATTTTTCTCTTTCTAGATCAGTGGCTAATCCACTTCTGTCCTCAGAAAGGTGCACCGCATATCGGGGAAGACCCACACGTAATAGGAAATGCCGACCAATGACCGTAATTCTCGTCGGGGATTTGCTACAAGAAATCTACATCTGGCCCAGCGAATCCATGCCATTTTTTTTATTTTTTTCGCGAATACGCAGGGCTTGCGTATCATTTCATTGATAAAAGAAATATAATGAGTACAAATAAGGGTAAAACACATGACATGAACACAGACATGCGTGAACATGATGCCTGGAGCAGGGGAACAAGGGATGCTCGGCCCGAATAGAGGATACATCACAACTAAACCTACAAAACCCGACCCAAGCACGGCAATGCCGAACTAACAAGAGCACCAACATCTTCAAAACCGAAACAGGGGACACCGTGAGCGAGCAAGATAGCGCCTTCAAGAAGGAGGACAACGCCGAGATGCCGTCACCATCCGGTCCGGAGCAACCAGACCTAGGGTTTCCCCTGAGCTCAAAGAGGGGCGCAGCCGAGGGCCTTGACAACACCTTCAAGAAGGAAACGACATCCGCAGATGCTGCCGCTGCCAGCGTCGGCAAGCCGAGTAGGGATTTCTCCCTGGCCTGAGGCTGAGCAATCCCATAGCCACCGTGTCTCAAAACGAAGATGAGGAGGCCAATGTCGGTTGGAGCCACCATGTCGGAAGGGGGTTGGCAGGGCTACATCTGCAGTCAGAGGATGGCACCGCCTCTGAACCCACGAGCACGGATCTAGCAAAGGGGATGCATTGAGGCGTACAAAGTAGGGCAGGAGGTGAAGCAGACCACGAGGGGGGTCGGGCAACGGTGAACAGCAATGCCGACAAGCTAGGACTGGAGGAACGCAGATCCTAGCTACCGTGGCCATAGCCGTCGGGACATTGGGGAGCCACGCGAGCTGGAAGGAACGCAACCGCTAGGTCATCGAGGCCAGAGCCACCCGCCGAAGAACGCTGACAGCCATGAACACCGGAGAAACGCGGGTCCAAGGTCTCCTGGACAGGAGCAGCTCCAGCAAGTACCCTCCTTGAGGGGCTTCAAGATTGCCACTAACACTGTAGTCTCGTTGCCATCGCGTGAGCCGTCGTCGTGGCTCAGGGGAGAGGAAGGGCCGCCGATGATGAAGGGGGCTGCCTGCAGGAAGGTAGGCCGCGAGCACCTCCACGACCGGCCGTAGTACCTGTGTCCAACCCAAGACCAGCAGCACGAGCAGAACTGGGCTGCCCACGGAGGGATGAGAGGAGGGCTGCAGGGGGCGGCGCCGAGCAGCCATGGCCGGCACACTGTGCCCGCCGTCGGACTAGCAGAGACGTGCAACAACTGGGAAGAGGGCCCCGCACAGGAGCACCAAGACGCAGAGCCCGGGGAAGGGGTGGGGGTAGATGGTGCGGGGGGGACGGATCCGCCCTGCAGCCACCTTCCTGGGGCACGGCACGGCCTTTCCGACCGGCCCTCCGGCGGCGGCGCGGCGGATGCAGGCGGGGGGAGTCCCCGCGGTGGCGGTGGATCTTGGGCCGTAGGGCGGGGGCGGGGCGGGGAAGCGCGTGGGGGTTGCGGGGGAACGGATCCGCCCCGCCGCCGCCATCCTGGGGCGCGGCGCGACTTCGCCGGCCGGCCTTCCGGCGGCGGCACCGCGGGGGTGGGCAGAGGGGGGCGGGTTCCCGGCGGCGACGGATGCGGTTACCCCCATGTCACGAGGGGAGGGGGGGCTGAACCTCCCGAGCGAATCTGTGCCATGAACCTTTTCGTTAAAACACGTGTTCCTCTGCCCCCTTCCCAAGAAAAGCATAGGGTTTCTATGTCTCCCACCGCCGGTCTGCCGGTCCGCCTTGTCTTCGGTGGCATTACAGCCATGGCGGCGTGGTGGATCCCGGCCTTTGCTAGCGGGAGGGCTCTGTTTTTATATGTTTCTTCAAGTTTTGTTGAGGTTTGTGTCCTACTCAGGAAGACGAGACGGCGGCAGCTCCCTGAAGATGGAATAAGGTCCTCCCCGCCTAGTCCCCGTTCCGGTGGTGTGTCTAGTATCGTCGGTGGGCATGTGGAGGTGTGCCTCCGGCGGATCTGTCATTGGTAGATCTGCTCGGATCTGGTTGTAGCTCGTCTATGTTTGTGTTTCTTCAGGTTGGATCCTTCCGATCTATGTTACTCTTCATCGACGACGGTTGTTGTTCTGCTGCGCTGATCCTATGAGGCGTTAGCACGATGACTTCTCGACTGTCTACTACAACAAGTTTTGCCCGGCTCCGGCGAGGGCGGGGCGATGACGGTGGCGTGCCTTCAGCTCGCTTCAGTGTTTCTAGTCATTGGTAGGTGGTCTATGGATCTGGATGTAATTTTTATTATTTCTGGTGTTCGTTGTATTGTCATGATTGGAGATGAATATATTGAAAGTTTTCACAAAAAAACCTTTCCGTTAAAACAAAGCACTCAGACGAAGCAAGAAATCTTAATCTTTGCTGCACGAGCCAAAGGAAAGTGAAACTGGAAAGTCGGCGGCAGGTTCCTATGAGTGCGTATGCATCTGAATTCAGAAGAATTTGTTTTGTTCCATTGAGGAAAAAGAGCGGGGCATCATTAGAACGACCAAACCCAGATGATGTAAAAAAACCCGACCAAACCCGGGTAAGTACCATTAGAGCATCTACAGCCGAACTTGGCAAATCCAGTCACCGCCCGGTCGCGTCCACAAATAACGCCGAATGGACCTTTATTTAGGCTGCCGCACACCCACATATCTCAAATGCCATCTCAAATCCATGCACGTAGATCATACGATACAAATCATTTCAATTCAACAGATCGAAACAAATACGAAAAAACAAAAATAAATCATAGTTCAACAATCCGTACATGCCAAAATGAAATCAATGTCCGAGAGTGAAGAATCAGTCGCTGCCTGCTTGCCGGACGCCATCCATGCCACCCGCTCCTGCTCCATCCTTGCCTCTTGCTCTGCCTGCATCCTTGTCGCATGCTCCGCTGCTGCCATAGCCGCCCTCGCCACCTCGTACTCCATACGCTTGTTGATCTTTTCTTCTTCTTCTTCTCCGCAAACCACTTCTTGGCATGCTCATCCAAGAGGTCCTTGATTTGTAACCTCTCTCCTTTTCAAGCTTAATCTCTCCAAATGCCTTGGCCTTCTCAAGCTTAATCTCTCCAAATGTCTTGGCCTTCTCGAGGTCCCATTTGATCGCCGCCTCTTGCTTCTCTAACTCAATCTTCTCCCTCTCATTTTGCAACTTCTTCTCCGTCCTCTTTCGGTCCCCACCCATCCTCCGTTTGCACATCCATCATCTTGTACCTCTCCTCTTTCTTATTCTCCCTCACCAAGAAAATGCCCATGTATGTGGAGCACATTTTGGTATCCGCGGCGTCACGGGAGGCCCTTGCCTTCTCTCACTTGTTTCCCATGACTTGTCGGTTATCTTTTGGTATGGTGGCCCTTCCATTCTCCACGCAACTTCCTCTTCATCGTCCAACACAATTGATTGGTGGGAGCTCGAGCCATCATTCCTCTTCTTGTCGGCCTTGAGATCAGCCACAAGTTGTGTCCACTTTGGTCAGCCATTCAATATGATCCAACAATGGCTAAAAGCAGTGACTTCTTCTCCGATCCGTGATACATAGTGGCTGTCACTGCCGTCTAGTAAACAAAATACGTATGAGCATAAGAATGCAAAAAAAAACAAGCATGCACAAATGATGAAAATATGAAGTAGCATACGTGAGTTGTCACACCCATCCCACTTTGAGGGTGGCCGATCACTTGTGAGTAGTAGCCGACGTACTTGTTCACCTCCCCTTGAATGATCCCCCGTCGATATTGGGGAGATGCCACATTGCGATTGGTGACGATAGGATGTGGCTCCACATATTCCTTTTGTTCATGATATTCCTTCCAAATCTTCTCCCAATACTTGTTCCCCTTTTGCTCGGTGCCACATAATGGATCCATTGTTGTGGCCAACCAAGTTTTGTCCAATAAGATATCCTCAAAAGTTGAGAATGTCGGGCCTATTGCCTTTGCCATCTTTACCTTCTTCTTCTTGCTCGGATTGCAATTTGATGTTGTCCTAGGTTCAAATGAAGGGCAAGTTGGGTCCCCAATTGGTAGTCCTTTTGGGTCAAACCTTGATTATCATTGATCATGCCCGACAAGATCACCTCCCAAATGATCATGGTTTGCAAGCATTCATCATGTACGAAATGAAGTAGCGCTCTATGCAAAACATTGAACATGGCCTATGCAAAGTTGAATGGGCAGGAGGAACAAGGAGATACCGACTCTTCTTGTGTCATTCCATCGAACATGTCGTGGGTAGCCCGGGCGCCGCTGTTGCTCGTGCTTATTCACACCCGAACGAGCTGTGGTGAGTCACACACATCCATTGTTTGCATCTGCGCGGGAGAAAAGCTCTCCAGAATGCCCCAAACGACGGTCGGATCCTCCTCTGTCCTAACCCGGTCTGACGGTGTAATCCTTGTCGGGTGCCGGATGGATGGGGTACGAGGGTTCCAGGCATTGCAGGAGGGGGGGGAGGCGAAAGTTGTTCATGCATGTCCACATCCGCTCCATGTGATGCCGCAACTTCCCTATCTCGCTACCTCCATTGCCAGTTTCTCCGGGCGATGTTCTCCGGCTTGCAGGACGACGAAGCCGAGGACGGGGCGCCGACAGATGAGGTGGATGCGACCTCTTGATGGTGATATGCCCTAGAGGCAACAATAAAATGGTTATTATTATATTTCCTTAATCATGATAAAGGTTTATTATTCATGCTAGAATTGTACTAACCGGAAACTTAAATACATGTGTCGATACATAAACAAATACCGTGTCCCTAGTAAGCCTCTACTAGACTAGCTCGTTGATCAAAAGATGGTTAAGGTTTCCTAACCATAGACATGAGTGTCATTTGATAATGGGATCACATCATTAGGAGAATGATTTGACCGACAAGACCCATCTGTTAGCTTAGCATATTGATCGTTCAGTTTATTGCTATTGCTTTCCTAATGTCAAATACATATTCCTTCGACTATGAGATTATGTAACTCTCGGATATCGGAGGAATACCTTGTGTGCTATCAAACGTCACAACGTAACTGGCTGATCATAAAGATGCTCTACAGGTATCTCCTAAGGTGTTTGTTGAGTTGGCATAGATTGTGATTAGGATTTGTCACTCCAAGTATCGAAGAGGCATCTCTGGGCCCTCTCGGTAATACACATCATAAGAAGCCTTGCAAGCAAAGTGACTAATGAGTTAGTTGCAAGATGATGCATTACAAAACGAGTAAAGAGACTTGCTGGTACAAGATTGAACTTGGTATGAAGATATCGATGATCGAATCTCGGGAAAGTAACATACTGATGGACAAAGGGAATTACGTATGTTGTCGTAACGGTTCAACCGATAAAGATCTTCGTAGAAAATGTAGGAGCCAATATGAGCATCCAGGTTCCGCTATTGGTTATTGACCAGTGATGTCTACTACGCAACCTTCTTCAAGACTCGTGTTAAGCCTCCAAGCGCGGAGTTTTGTAGGAAAGCAGGAAAAAGGTCTTGATAACCCACAAGTATAGGGGATTGCAACAGTTTTTGAGGGTAGAGTATTCAACCCATATTTATTGATTCGATACAAGGGGAGCCAGAGAATGTTCTCAAGTATTAGCAGTTGAGTTGTCAATTCAACCACACCTAAAAGACTTAATATCTGCAGCAAAATATTTGGTAGCAAAGTAGTATGGAAGTAACGGTAACGGTGGCAAAAGTAACAGTAGCAGTTTTGTAGTAATCGTAACAGTGGCAATGGAGAAGTAACTAAGCAAGGATCAATATGTGAAAAGCTCGTAGGCAATGGACCAATGATGGATAATTTTGTCGGATGCAATTCATCATCCAACAGTTATAACACAGGGTGACACAAAACTAGCTCCAATTCATCAATTTAATGTAGGCATGTATTCCGAATATAGTCATACGTGCTTATGGAAAAGAACTTGCATGGCATCTTTTGTCCTACCCTCCCGTGGCAGCGGGGTCCTATTGGAAACTAAGGGATATTAAGGCCTCCTTTTAATAGAGTGCCGGACCAAAGCATTAGCACTTAGTGAATACATGAACTCCTCAAACTACGGTCATCACCAGGAAGTGTCCCGACTATTGTCACTCCGGGGTTTTTCGGATCATAACACGTAGTAGGTGACTACAACTTGCAAGATAGGATCAAGAACTCACATAAATTCATGAAAACATAATAGGTTCAGATCTGAAATCATGACACTCGGGCCCTAGTGACAAGCATTAAGCATGGCAAAGTCATGGCAACAGGGCCGGCCCTGAGGGGGGGCAGGAGGGGCGGCCGCCCCGGGCCCCCGGTATGAAGGGGCCCCCGATGGGGTTTCCATATACGTACATGATGTTGCCCATGCAACAGATCGACTGATTCCAAAGAAACCAGAGAAAAAAGGTAATAGATCGCCATCTTCTAGACTTGCCGCACGGGCGCTATCTTCTCGCCTTCTAGTCCACTTCACAATTGGCAACGGATCAGCGTTTCCGGTTGATTCCGGCTGCGTCCCCGGCTGTGTATTCTAATCGTGATTTTCTGTTGCTACACGTGATTAATGGAAGAAGGTAATGCAATTTTCTAGATTCCGATCAACCTCCTCTTCAATGCAAATTCCTCTTTTTCTATGAACTTTATGTAGATCATTCATTCGTTTCATGAAGATCATTCCCATACATATTTCTTTCTCACACTTCAATTTCTTGTGTTGGTTGGCATTACAAAAGTGGAGCTTGGATTTTTGTTCGTGACTAATAAGCAGCAGCAATATCTTGCAATTTTCTAATTTTACATCCATCCAGGTACCTTGTTCCAAGCCTTTCTTAGCAAAATTTTATATTTATTTAATTAATAGTACTTTTAATTTCGTGTATCATATGTTTGTGTGCTAATTAGTAAGATGTTATCTAGAAAGTATCCATTTGATAATGAGTGAAGAAAACAAACTTGCATATGGGTTGATTGACAATCAGAAAGGAGATAGTATTGATTTTTCTAGAACAGATCATACAAGTACTTCTGCTAGAAATTCCGAGGAATGCCTTTAGTTACTATTGAAGAATAGGTACGAACATAACTGAAACATATAAGTGCCGACTGAGAAGAGCAACCATTTTTTCTGTGCATGTTTATGACCTTGGTTTGTTGTATAGTCTACATGACAAGGCAACATAAATATAGTGCATCGAGTATTTAGTTGCAATTGAAATATAGAAAATTTTAGCTTTAGGGCCCCTTTTTGTTGTCTTGCCCCGGGCCCCTAAAATCTCAGGACCGGCCCTGCATGGCAACATCAATCTTAGAACATAATGGATACTAGGGATCAAACCCTAACAAAACTAACTCGATTACATGGTAAATCTCATCCAACCCATCACCGTCCAGCAAGCCTACGATGGGATTACTCACGCACGGCGGTGAGCATCATGAAATTGGTGATGGAGGATTGTTGATGATGACGATGGCGACGGATTCCTCTCTCCGGAGCCCCGAACGGACTCCAGATCAGCCCTCTCAAGGAAGATTAGGGCTTGGCGGCGGCTCTGTATCGTAAAACGCGATGAATCCTTCTCTCTGATTTTTTTCTCCTGGAATGTGAATATAGAGAGTTGGAGTTGAGGTTGGTGGAGGTCCAGGGGACCCACGAGGCAGGGGGCGCGTCCCAGGGGGTGGGCATGCCCTGCACCCTCGTGGACAGGGTGTGGGTCCCCCTCTGTTGATTCTTTTGCCAATATTTTTTATTAATTCCAAAATGTGACTCCGTGAAGCTTCGGGTCATTCCGGCAACTTTTATTTCTGCACAAAAATAACACCATGGCAATTCTGCTCAAAACAGCGTCAGTCCAGGTTAGTTCCATTCAAATCATGCAAGTTAGAGTCCAAAACAAGGGAAAAAGTGTTTGGAAAAGTAGATACGTTGGAGACTTATCAACTCCCCCAAGCTTAAACCTTTGCTTGTCCTCAAGCAATTCAGTTGACAAACTGAAAGTGATAAAGAAAAACTTTTACAAACTCTGTTTGATCTTGTTGTTGCAAATATTAAAGTTAGCATTCAAGTTTTCAGCAAAGATTATGAACTAACCATATTCACAATAACATTTAGGTCTCACATTTACTCATATCAATGGCATAATCAACTAGCGAGCAATAATAATAAATCTCGGATGACAACACTTTCTCAAAACAATCATAATATGATATAACAAGATGGTATCTCGCTAGCCCTCTTTGAGACCGCAAAACATAAATGCAGAGCACCCCTGAAGATCAAGGACTGACTAGACATTGTAATTCATGGCAAAAGAGATCCAGCATACTCAATGTAAATTAGTAACAATGCATACAAATGACAACGATGCTCTCCAACTGGTGCTTTTTAATAAGAGAATGATGGCTCAACATAAAAGTAAATAAATAGGCCCTTTGCAAAGGCAAGCAGGGATTTGCAGAGGTGCCAGAACTCGAGTTTTGAATCAGAGATAAATAATATTTTGAGCGGCATACTTTCATTGTCAACATAACAACCAAGAGATCTCGATATCTTCCATGCTACATACATTATAGGCGGTTCCCAAACAGAATGGTAAAGTTTATACTCCCCCACCACCAATGAGCATGTTTCCACGGCTGGTCCGAAACAACGGGTACCGTCCAACTAACAACAATCCTGGGGGAGTTTTGTTTGCAATTATTTTGATTTGATTTGAGCATGGGACTGGGCATCCCGGTTGCCGGCCATTTTCTCGTGAATGATGAGCGAAGTCCACTCATCGTGAGAATAACCCACCTAGCATGGAAGATATACACAGCCCTAGTTGATACATGAGCTATTCAAGCATACAAAACAGAATTTCATTTGAAGGCACATACAAATTTATTTGGAACGGCAGGTAAATACTGCATATAGGAAGGTATGGTGGACTCATATGAAATAACTTTGGGGTTTATGGAAGTGGATGCACAAGAAGTATTCCCACTTAGTACAAGTGAAGGCTAGAAAGAGACTGGGAAGCGACCAACTAGAGAGCGACAATAGTCATGAACATGCATTAAGATTAACCAACAATGAGTGCAAGCATGAGTAGGCTATAAATCACCATGAACACAAATATCGTGGAGGCTATGTTGATTTTGTTTCAACTGCATGCGTGAACATGTGCCAAGTCAAGCCACTCGAATCATTCAAGGGAGGAGACCACCCTATCATACCACATAACCATTTTAATAGCATGTTGGCACGCAAGGTAAACCATTATAAACTCCTAGCTAATTAAGAATAGCATGAATAACTATAATCTATAATTGTCATTGCAAATATGTTTCATTCATAATAGGCTGAGTCAGGAACAATGAACTAATCATATTTACAAAAACAAGATAGGTCGAGTTCATACCAGCTTCTCTCGTTTCAATCATTTCATCATATATCGTCATTATTGCCTTTCACTTGCACGACCGAACGGTGTGGATAATAATAATAGTGCACGTGCATTGGACTAAGCTGGAATCTGCAAACATTTAATTCAAAGGAGAAGACAAGGTAACATGGGATCTTGGTTAGATCAACAATAATGCATATTAGAGCCACTCATCATTTTCACCGTTGTCTTCTCCTCTCGACTAATACGTCTCCAACGTATCTATAATTTTTGATTGTTCCATGCTATTATATTACCCCTTTTGGATGTTTATGGGCTTTATTTTACACATTTATATCATTTTTTGGACTAACCTACTAACCGGAGGCCCAGCCCGTATTGCTGTTTTTTTTGCCTATTTCAGTATTTCAAAGAAAAGGAATATCAAACGGAGTCCAAACGGAATGAAACCATCGGGAGCGTGATTTTTGGAATGAACGTGATCCAGAGGACTTGGAGTGCAAGTCAAGAAGCAGCCGAGGCGGCCACGAGACAGGAGGGCGCGCCCACCCCCTCTGGACGCCAACCTATCTCGTGGGCCCCTCGGGCGGCCATCGACGTACTTCTTCCTCCTATATAAGCCTACGTACCCCGAAAACATCCAGGGAGCCAACGAAACACAATTTCCACCACCGTAACCTTCTGTATCCGCGAGATCCCATCTTGGAGCCTTCGTCGGTGCTCTGCCGGAGGGGGGATCAACCACGGAGGGCTTCTACATCAACACCATAGCCCCTCCGATGAGTTGTGAGTAGTTTACCACAGACCTTCGGGTCCATAGTTATTAGCTAGATGGCTTCTTCTCTCTTTTTGGATCTCAATACAATGTTCTCCCCCTCTCTTGTGGAGATCTATTTGACGTAAACTCTTTTTGCGGTGTGTTTGTCGAGATCCGATGAATTGTGGGTTTATGATCAAGTTTATCTATGAGAAATATTTGAATCTCCTCTGAATTCTTTTATGTATGATTGAGTTATCTTTGCAAGTCTCTTCGAATTATCAGTTTGGTTTGGCCTACTAGATTGATCTTTCTTGCCATGGGAGAAGTTCTTAGCTTTGGGTTCAATCTTGCGGTGTCCTTTCCTAGTGACAGCAGGGGCAGCAAGGCACATATTGTATTGTTGCCATCAAGGATAAAAAGATGGGGTTTATATCATATTGCTTGAGTTTATCCCTCTACATCATGTCATTTTGCTTAATGTGTTACTCTGTTCTTTATGAACTTAATACTCTAGATGCAGGCAGGAGTCGGTGGATGTGTGGAGTAATAGTAGTAGATGCAGGCAGGAGTTAGTCTACTTGTTGCGGACATGATGCTTATATACATGATCATGCCAAGATAATCTCATAATTATTCGCTTTTCTATCAATTGCTCGACAGTAATTTGTTCACCCACCGTAATACTTATGCTATCTTGAGAGAAGCCTCTGGTGAAACCTATGGCCCCCGAGTCTATCTTTTATCATATAAGCCTTCAATCTACTTTTATTTGCATCTTTACTTTTTGCATCTATATTATAAAATACCAAAAATATATTTATCTTATCATACTATCTCTATTAGATCTCACTTTCGCAAGTGGACGTGAAGGAGTTGACGACCCCTTTATTGCGTTGGTTGCGAGTTCTTTGTTTGTTTGTGTAGGTGCGTGGGACTTTTGAGGAGCCTCCTACTGGATTGATACCTTGGTTCTCAAAAACTGAGGGAAATACTTACGCTACTATTGCTGCATCACCCTTTCCTCTTCAAGGAAAACCAACACAAGCTCAAGACGTAGCAAGAAGGATTTATGGCGCCGTTGCCGGGGAGGTCTTCGCTCAAGTCAAGACATACCAAGTACCCATCACAAACTAATCTCCCTCGCATTTACATTATTTGCCATTTGCCTCTCGTTTTCCTCTCCCCCACTTCACCCTTGCCGTTTTATTCGCCCTCTCTTTCCCAATCTCCTCCTCTCTCTTTCGCTTCCCTTTTCCGTTTGCTCGTGTGTTAGATCATTTACCTTGTCGTTATGGCTAGTCCTCATATCCTTATTATTACCCCCGAACATTAAATTCTCAATTTTAAGCAAAGGGAGGGAGAAAATTTAAAAGATGCTTGGCATAGAATTTGCAATGCTCAAAATAGATCTACTAGGAAGCTTCCTACGTCTGTTCTTCTTCGCAATTTTTATGTAGGCATTACTCCTTGGAATAGATGTGTTCTTGATACCGTTGCCGGAGGGGATTTCTTGAGTAGCCATACTTTGATGCTTATAATGCTATGTTAGATTTGTTTGGCCCACCACCTCTTTTGGTTAATGGAACTATTTTAACTTTAGAGCACGTTATGCAACGGCTTGATATTATTGAAAGTAAAGTTGCTACTGCTGAGTTGATTGAAAATTTGGATAAAAAGATTCATAATCACATTACCCAATATGGATCTTGGGTTGGAGTTACTTTGAAAAATCTTAAAGAGAGAGAACCTATAGTTAATGAAAAAATAGATCTAGATTCTGCAAGAATCGGTAAAGTTGAGGATATCATTACCAACTTAGGTTCCGCGTTTTCTTCAATGAAAAACACTCCAAAACCCCCTACCAAAACAGCCAAGTTTATTTATGTTCCTAAAAATAAGGGTGAATCTTCTAGTAAGGGAGACGTGGATCTCAAATCCATAAGTGTTCATCCCAATTGTCTCTCTATCGTTAAGGAACCTTTTGCTACAAACAAATTTCTTGATTTTTTGCCTAAAGGTTTAGTCATTGCTAAAAAGGAAGAAACCCCTAAAGATTATAAGTGCTCTATTGAGGAATTGAGTGCCAAAGATGGCACTACTTAGATCTATCTTCGCTTTTATGCCTAGCTAGGGGCGTTAAACGATAGCGCTAGTTGGGAGGCAACCCAATTTTATTTGTGTTTTTTGTTTTTGTTCCTGTTTAGTAATAAATTTTGCATCTACCTTCTGTTTAGATGTGTTTTTATGTTTTAATTAGTGTTTGTGCCAAGTAGAACCTATAGGATAACCTATGATGATAGTTAATTTGATTCTGCTGAAAAACAGAAACTTTACGTGCATGAATTTAGTTTTGTTAAATCACATAAACATTCTTTTGTGTTGATTCTTTTTGATGCTGATCAACAGACAAATTGTACAGGACTTCCTATTTTGGTAGGATTGTTAGAGTTCCAGAAGTTTGCGTTAGTTACAGATTTCTACAGACTGTTCTGTTTTTGAAAGATTCTGTTTTTTGTGTGTTGTTTGCTTATTTTGATGCATCTATGGCTAGTAAAATAGTTTATAAACTATAGAGAAGTTGGAATACAATAGGTTTAACACCAAAATAAATAAAGAATGAGATCATTACAGTACCGTATGTGGTGATTTTGTTTTCTTTCACTAACGGAGCTTCTAAGATTTCCTGTTGAGTTTTGTGTTGTGAAGTTTTCAAGTTTTGGGTAAAGCTTTGATGGACTATGGAATAAGGAGTGGCAAAAGCCTAAGCTTGGGGATGCCCATGGCACCCCAAGATATTCAAGAATAGCCAAAATCCTAAGCTTAGGGAGGCCCCGGGAAGGCATCCCCTCTTTCGTCTTCGTTCATTGGTAACTTTACTTGGAGCTATATTTTTATTCGCCACATGATATGTGTTTTGCTTGGAGCGTGGTGTATTATATTAGTCTTTGATTTTTAGTTTACCACAATCATCCTTGCTGTACACACCTTTTGGGAGAATCCCACTTGATTAGAATTTTCTAGAATACTCTATGTGCTTCACTTATATCTTTTGAGCTTGATAGTTTTTGCTCTAGTGCTTCACTTATATTTTTTAGAGCACGGCGGTGGCTTAATTTTGAAGAAATTGCTAGTCTCTCATGCTTCACTTATATTATTTTGAGAGTCTTTTAGAACAGCATGGTATTTGCTATGGTTACAAATTTGGTCCTAGAATGATGAGCATCCAAGTTGTGTATAATAAAAACTATCATAGAAAGTGAATTGGATGCTATGATCAATTTGATACTTGATAATTGTTTTGAAATATGGAGGTAGTGATATTAAAGTCATGCTAGTTGGGTGATTATGAAAAATGCTTGTGTTGAAGTTTGTGATTCCCGTAGCATGCACGTATGGTGAACCGCTTTGTGATGAAGTTGGAGCACAATTTTATTTATTGATTGTCTTCCTTATGAGTGGCGGTCGGGGACGAGCGATGGTCTTTTCCTACCAATCTATCCCCCTAGGAGCATGCGCGTAATACTTTGTTTTTGATGACTTCTAAATTTTTGCAATAAGTATATGAGTTCTTTTGACTAATGTTGAGTCCATGGATTATACGCACCCTCGCCCTTCCACCATTGCTAGCCTCTCTTGTGCCGCGCAACTTTTGCCGGTACCATACACCCACCATATACCTTCCTCAAAACAGCCACCATCCCTACCTATTATGGCATTTCCATAGCCATTCCGAGATTTATTGCCATGCAACTTTCCACCGTTCCGTTCATATGACACGCATTACTTTTGTCATATTGCTCTTTGCATGATCATGTAGTTGACATCGTATTTGTGGCAAGGCCACCTTCATAATTTTCATACATGTCGCTCTTGATTCATTGCATATCCCGGTACACCGCCGGAGGCATTCATATAGAGTCATATCTTGTTCTAGCTTTGAGTTGTAATTCTTGAGTTGTAAATCCATAAAAGTGTGATGATCTTCATTATTAGAGCATTGTCCCAGTGAGGAAAGGATGATGGAGACTATGATTCCCCCACAAGTCGGGATGAGACTTCGGACTTTACAAAAGAAAAAAAGAGAAAGGCCAAAAATAAAAAAAATAAAAAAGAAAGGCTAAAGAAAAAAAGAGAAAAAGAAAAAGAAAACAAAAAAATAAAATGAGAGAAGGGACAATGCTACTATCTCTTTTTCCACACTTGTGCTTCAAAGTAGCACCATGATCTTCATGATAGAGAGTCTCCTATGTTGTCACTTGCATATACTAGTGGGAATTTTTCATTATAGAACTTGGCTTGTATATTCCAATGATGGGCTTCCTCAAAATGCCCTAGGTCTTCGTTGACAAGCGAGTTGGATGCACACCCACTTAGTTTCTTTTGTTGAGCTTTCATATATTTATAGCTCTAGTGCATCCGTTGCATGGCAATCCCTACTCACTCACATTGATATCTATTAATGGGCATCTCCATAGCCCGTTGATATGCCTAGTTGATGTGAGACTATCTTCTCCTTTTTGTCTTCTCCACAACCACCGTTCTATTCCACATATAGTGCTATGTCCATGGCTCACGCTCATGTATTGCGTGAAAGTTGAAAAGGTTTGAGATTACTAAAGTGTGAAACAATTGCTTGGCTTGTCATCGGGATTGTGCATGATTAAATACTTTGTGTGATGAAGATAGAGAAACAGCCAGACTATATGATTTTGTAGGGATAACTTTCTTTGGCCATGTTATTTTGAGAAGACATGATTACTTTGATTAGTATGCTTGAAGTATCACTATTTCTTATGTCAATATGAACTTTTATTTTGAATCATTTGGATCTGAACATTCATGCCACAATAAAGAAAAATATATTGAGAATTATGCTAGGTAGCATTCCACATCAAAAATTCTGTTTTTATCATTTACGTACTCGAGGACGAGCAAGAATTAAGTTTGGGGATGCTTGATACGTCTCCAATGTATCTATAATTTTTTATTGTTCCATGCTATTATATTACCCCTTTGGGATGTTTATGGGCTTTATTTTACACATTTATATCATTTTTGGGACTAACCTACTAACCGGAGGCCCAGCCCGTATTGCTGTTTTTTTTGCCTATTTCAGTATTTCGAAGAAAAGGAATATCAAACGGAGTCCAAACGGAATGAAACCTTCGGGAGCGTGATTTTTGGAATGAACGTGATCCAGAGGACTTGGAGTGCAAGTCAAGAAGCAGTCGAGGCGACCACGAGACAGGAGGGCGCGCCCACCCCCTCTAGGCGCGCCCCCTATCTCGTGGGCCCCTCGGGCGGCCACCAACGTACTTCTTCCTCCTATATAAGCCTACGTACCCCGAAAACATCCAGGAAGCCAACAAAACACAATTTCCACCACCGTAACCTTCTGTATCCGCGAGATCCCATCTTGGAGCCTTCGCCGGTGCTCCGCCGGAGGGGGAATCGACCATGGAGGGCTTCTACATCAACATCGTAGCCCCTCCAATGAGTTGTGAGTAGTTTACCACAGACCTTCGGGTCCATAGTTATTAGCTAGATGGCTTCTTCTCTCTTTTTGGATCTAAATACAATGTTCTCCCCCTCTCTTGTGGAGATCTATTCAATGTAAACTCTTTTTGCGGTGTGTTTGTCGAGATCCGATGAATTGTGGGTTTATGATCAAGTTTATCTATGAGAAATATTTGAATCTCCTCTGAATTCTTTTATGTATGATTGAGTTATCTTTGCAAGTCTCTTCGAATTATCAGTTTGGTTTGGCCTACTAGATTGATCTTTCTTGCCATGGGAGAAGTGCTTAGCTTTGGGTTCAATCTTGTGGTGTCCTTTCCCAGTGACAGCAGGGGCAGCAAGGCACGTATTGTATTGTTGCCAGCGAGGATAAAAAGATGGGGTTTATATCATATTGCTTGAGTTTATCCCTCTACATCATGTCATCTTGCTTAATGCATTACTCTGTTCTTTATGAACTTAATACTCTAGATGCAGGCAGGAGTCGGTCGATGTGTGGAGTAATAGTAGTAGATGCAGGCAGGAGTCGGTCTACTAGTTGCGGACGTGATGCCTATATACATGATCATGCCTAGATAATCTCATAATTATTCACTTTTCTATCAATTGCTCGACAGTAATTTGTTCACCCACCATAATACTTATGCTATCCTGAGAGAAGCCTCTAGTGAAACCTATGGCCCCCGGGTCTATCTTTTATCATATAAGCTTTCAATCTACTTTTATTTGCATCTTTACTTTTTGCATCTATATTATAAAATACCAAAAATATATTTATCTTATCATACTATCTCTATTAGATCTCACTTTTGCAAGTGGCCGTGAAGGGATTGACAACCCCTTTATTGCGTTGGTTGTGAGTTCTTTGTTTGTTTGTGTAGGTGGGTGGGACTTTTGAGGAGCCTCCTACTGGATTGATACCTTGGTTCTCAAAAACCGAGGGAAATACTTACGCTACTATTGCTGCATCACCCTTTCCTCTTCAAGGAAAACCAACGCAAGCTGAAGATGTAGCATCGACCCCCAAAGAAAAGAAAAGAAATTCAGAGAAAAATAAAAATATTTACACAGGAAAGCTCCCAACAAGCAAAAGAAGAACGAGAAATCTTTTTGGATTATCTTTTAATAGTAGTACTACAAGCATGGAAGTAAACTAGCTAAAAGCTACAACCAATTTTTTTTGTTTTTCTCAAAGTTTTTCACACACACAAGAAGGAAGCAGAAAAAGAAAATAAGCTAGCATGGATAATACAATGAAAAAGTATGACACCGACAACTAGAATAAGTGTGTGAACATGAATGTTATCTCGGTGAGAAATACGTACTCCCCCAAGCTTAGGCTTCTGGCCTAAGTTGGTCTAAGCCCATGGATCAAAGTGGTCCTCTCTAGTGTACTGAGGAGGGTCCTCGGGGTGCCACTGGTTAGCGAGCTCCTCCAGATCCCACTGATAATTAGACTCCCAATATGGATCAAGGGGTGGCTCTGGCTTAGGATCTGGGACTCGTGTCAGCTCCCAGTATGCATAAATGTCCTCGGGCAGGATGAGGTACGTGCCTGAATGTATATTAAACAAAGAGGGTGCAGGCAAGGTAATAGTCTCACCATTAGTTTTACCAAATATCAAGTTATATTTAAGTCTCTTCTTCTTATCTTTAACAATAAAATCATGTGCTACCATACTCTTATAGTCTAAGAAAATAGTGGGCAACAACTTTCCTCTTTCTCATAATGCCTAATAGGTATCTCAAAGTGTTTAGAAAGGTGTGAAGCAAACATACCTCCAAAAATGGGGCCCTTTGAACGATTTGGACTCAACCGTTTAGCAACCATAACGCCTAGACTGAAAGTTGTATCACGAAATAAAGCATGTCGCAAAATAGCAAGGTCAGGAGCACTAAGGCTCCCACTGTTCCCGCGACCAATTAAACATCTACTAGCAAATATTGCATAGTAACGTAGAACAGGAAAATGTACACTAGTAATCCTTGCATCTGAAACTTTTCTCATTTCCCCTACATCAATTCTATCAATAAATTCATCCACATCACTGGGATGTGGTTCCTCGCCGCTGCCCTTGAAGGGCTACTTGCAAACCCCACAAAAATCATAAAGTGACATCTCCTTAAACTCATCATATAAATAAAAATCCACAGAAGGTGGTGATCTTCTAGCATGGAAATGAAAGTTTTGCACGAAAATATTAGTGAGTAGGAGATACTGTTCACACTGGTCGTGGAGGAAGTCGGTGATGCCTGCATTCTCAGCCAAATAATAAAAGTCGTCGTAAATTCTGGCGGCTCTCAAGAATGCATCACAAGGCCATTCGCACGGTCGAACCTCTGCAGTGCGGGGAAGATTGTACTTGGGCTTTTTATTCTCTTCATTCTGCTTATCATTCGAGCTTCGGCTCGAGGAGCCTCTCAACAATCTCTTCATCATTTTCTTCCTCTGAAAAATTTCTGAAAATTTTAGTGACTCAAATAAAAGTGAACCAAACTCAACAAGATTGATAGCAACTATTCCTACAAGTGCCTAGAGGCTATATCATGCATCAAAACTACTTTGGACCATATAATTTGGCATGCAAGTTCAAGAACATGGTCACCTTAGCAGAAAAAAAATTGCAATAAATAAAGCACTAGAACAAAAACTAATTGGACCATTGGAGGAGTCACATACCGAAGAACAATCCCCCAAAGTAGTTTTGTGAATGGCGCTTTGAGCTAGGAGATCGAAAATGGCAGCAAAACAAGAAAGAACACGAGTTTGAGCTATGGGATGATTTTTTCTGGAGGAAGACGAAGTGTGTGGGTGCTGGAATAAGTGGAGGGGGGCCACGTGGGGCCCACGAGGTAGGGGGGCACGTCCAGGGGTGTAGGGCGCGCCCTCCACCCTCGTGACCAAATGGTGGGTCCCCCTGGTGTGTTCTAAGTGCCAGAAATTCTCAAATATTCTACAAAAAATCATACTCAATTTTCAGGGCATTTGGAGAACTTTTATTTTTGGAGTATTTTTTATTGCACGGTTAATTCAGAAATAGACAGAAAATACTAATTTTTCTTTATTTAAACTAAATAACAGAGAGTAAAAGGAGGGTACAGAGGGTTGTGCTTTCTAACTTCATCCATCTCATGCTCATCAAAAGGAATCCATTAACAAGGTTGATCAAGTCTTGTTAACAAACTTCTTCCGAATAACATGAAACCGGAGAACTTTTGAATAACACTAGGTTACGGGGATATGCATGTCCCGAACAATAAGAATATCATATTTCTTTCTGACAGTAGGAAGAGGGAATTCAAAACCTCCAATAGCAATCATTGAAATTTTTCCAATAGAATTGATACTATGAACTTGAGGTTGTTTCTTCAAAAAGTGTACCGTATGCTCATTACCATTAACATGAAAAGTGATATTGCCTTTGTTGCAATCAATAACAGCTCATCCAGTATTCAAAAAGGGTCTACCAAGGATGATCGACATAGTGTCCTCCTCAGGGATATCAAGAATAACAAAGTTCGTTAAAATAGAAACGTTTGCAACCACAACAGGCACATCCTCACAAATACCAATGGCTATAGCAGTTGATTTATCAGCCATTTGCAAAGGGATTTCAGTAGGTGTCAACTTATTCAAATCAAGTCTACGATACAAAGATAAAGGCATAACACTAACACCGGCTCCAAGATCACATAAAGCAGTTTTAACATAGTTTCTTTTAATGGAGCATGGTATAGTTGGTACTCTTGGATCTCCTAGTTTCTTTGGTATTCTACCCTTAAAAGTATAATTAGCAAGCATGGTGGAAATTTCAGCTTTTGGTATCTTTCTTTTATTTGTGACAATATCTTTCATATACTTAGCATAAGGATTCATTTTAAGCATATCAGTCAAACACATACACAAAAAGATAGGTCTAATCATTTCAGCAAAGCGCTCAAAATCCTTATCATCCTTTCTCTTGGATGGCTTAGGAGGAAAAGGCATGGGTTTTTGAACCCATGGTTCTCTTTCTTTACCATGCCTCCTAGCAATGAAGTCTCTCTTATCATAATGTTGATTCTTTGATTGTGGGTTATCTAGATCAACAGCAGGTTCAATCTCTATATCATTGTTATTACTAGGTTGAGCACCAACATGAACATCATCATTAATATTATCACTAGGTTCATGTTCATTACCAGATTGTGTTTCAACATCAGAAATAGAAATATCATTGGGATTCTCAGGTGTGTCAACAACAGGTTCACTAGAAGCATGCAGAGTCCTATCATTGTTCATTTTCTTTCTCTTAGAAGGACTAGGTGCATGAACATTAGTTCTCTAAGAATCTTGCTCAACTCTCTTAGTATGGCCCTCGGGATACAAAGGTTCCCGAGTCATTTTACCACCTCTAGTCATAACTCTAACATCATTATCATTGTTCTTATTATTTAATTCATTGAGCAAATCATCTTGTGCCTTAAGTACTTGTTCTACTTGAGTGGTAACAATGGATGCATGTTTACTAATAAGCTTAAGGTCACCTTTAACTCTAGACATATAATCACTCAAGTGTTCAACCATATAAGCATTACGTTTCAATTGTCTACCAACATAAGCATTGAAGTTTTCTTGTTTAACAATGAAATTATCAAACTCATCCAAGCATTGACTAGCAGACTTATTATGAGGAATATCACCTTCATCAAATCTATAGAGAGAATTTACCTTTACTACCTGTGTCAGGTTATCAAGACCATGTATTTCTTCAATAGGTGGTAAATTTTTAACATCTTCAGCTTTAATACTTTTTTCTTCCATAGATTTCTTTGCCTCTTGCATATCTTCAGGACTGAGAAATAGAATACCCCTTTTCTTTGAAGTTGGTTCAGGAAGTGTCCAATCATTATCATTAATCAATATATTACTCAATAGCAATTCAGCTTGATCAACAGTTCTTTCCCTGAAAACATAACCAGCACAACTATCCAGGTTCTCTATAAGCATCAGTTAGTCCATTATAAAAGATATCAAGTATTTCATTTTTCTTGAGAGGATGATCAGGCAAAGCATTAAGTAATCGGAGAATCCTCCCCCAAGCTTGTGGGAGACTCTTTTCTTCAATTGGCACAAAATTAAATATTTCCCTTAAGGCAGCTTGTTTCTTATGAGCGAGGAAATATTTTGTAGAGAAGTAATAAATCATATCCTGGGGACAACGCACACAACCAGGAGCAAGAGAATTAAACCATATCTTAGCATCACCCTTTAATGAGAAAGGAAACAATTTAAGAATATAGTAATAGCGAATTTTTTCCTCATGAGTAAATAGGGTGGCTATATCATTCAATTTAGTAAGATGTGCCACAACAGTTTTAGATTCATAGCCATAGAAAGGACCAGATTCAACCAAAGTAATTAACTTAGGATCGACAGAGAATTCATAATCCTTATCAGTAACACATATAGGTGAAGTAGCAAAAGCAGGGTCATATTGCATTCTAACATTCAAAGACTTTTCTTTCAGCTTGGCTAACAATTTCTTAAGATCATATCTATCATTGCAAGCAAGAAAGTCTCTAGCAGTTTCTTCATCCATAACATAACCCTCAGGTACAACAAGTAACTCATATCTAGGGGGAGAATCTTAATCGTCACTTTCATTAATTTCATCAGTTTCAATAATTTCATTCTCTCTAACCCTAGCAAGTTGTTCATCAAGAAATTCACCTAATGGCACATTATTATCAAGCACAGAAGTAGTATCATCATAAGCATCATGCATAGTAGAAGTGGCATCATCAATAACATGCGACATATCAGAATCAATAGCAGGTGTAGGTGTCGCAAGTTTACTCAAAACAGAAGGAGAATCAAGTGCAGAGCTAGATGGCAGTTCCTTACCTCCCCTCGTAGTGGAGGGAAATTTTTTGGTTCTTTCATCTTTCAAATTCCTCATATTGATCAACAGATATAAATCCCAAGTGACTCAGAGAATAGAGCTATGCTCCTCGGCAACGGCGCCAGAAAAAGGTCTTGATAACCCACAAGTATAGGGGATCGCAACAATTTTTGAGGGTAGAGTATTCAACCCAAATTTATTGATTTGACACAAGGGGAGCCAAAGAATATTCTCAAGTATTAGCAAATGAGTTGTCAATTCCACCACACCTGAAAGACTTAATATCTGCAGCAAAGTGTTTAGTAGCGAAGTAGTATGGAAGTAACGGTAACGGTGGCAAAAGTAACAGTAGCAGTTTTGTAGTAATCGTAACAGTGGCAACGGAGAAGTAAATAAGCAAGGATCAATATGTGAAAAGATCGTAGGCAATGGATCAATGATGGATAATTATGTCGGATGCAATTCATCATGCAACAGTTATAACATAGGGTGACAGAGAACTAGCTCCAATTCATCAATGTAATGTAGGCATGTATTCCGAATATAGTCATACGTGCTTATGGAAAAGAACTTGCATGTCATCTTTTGTCCTACCCTCCCGTGGCAGCGGGGTCCTATTGGAAACTAAGGGATATTAAGTCCTCCTTTTAATAGAGTGCCAAACCAAAGCATTAGCACTTAGTGAATACATGAACTCCTCAAACTACGGTCATCACCGGGAAGTGTCCCAACTATTGTCACTCCGGGGTTTGCCGGATCATAACACGTAGTAGGTGACTATAACTTGTAAGATAGGATCAAGAACTCACATATATTCATGAAAACATAATAGGTTCAGATATGAAATCATGGCACTCGGGCCCTAGTGACAATCATTAAGCATGTCAAAGTCATAGCAGCATCAATCTTAGAACATAAGGATACTAGGGATCAAACCCTAACAAAACTAACTCGATTACATGGTAAATCTCATCCAACCCATCACCGTCCAGCAAGCCTACGATGGGATTACTCACGCACGGCGGTGAGCATCCTGAAATTGGTGATGGAGGATGGTTGATGATGACGATGGCGATGGATTCCCCTCTCTAGAGCCCAGAACGGACTCTGGATCAGCCCTCCTGAGGAAGATTAGGGCTTGGCAGCGGCTCCTTATCGTAAAACGCGATGAATCCTTCTCTATGATTTTTTCTCCCCGAACGTGAATATATAGAGTTGGAGTTGAGGTCGGTGGAGGTTCAGGGGACCCACGAGGCAGGGGGCGCCCGAGGGGAGTGGGCGCGCCCTACACCCTCGTGGACAGGGTGTGAGTCCCCCTCTGTTGATTCTTTTGTCAATATTTTTTATTAATTCCAAAACGTGACTCCGTGAAGTTTCAGGTCATTCCGAGAACTTTTATTTCTGCACAAAAATAACACCATGGCAATTCTGCTGAAACCAGCGTCAGTCCGGGTTAGTTCCATTCAAATCATGTAAGTTAGAGGCTAAAACAAGGGCAAAAGTGTTCGGAAAAGTAGATACGTTGGAGACGTATCACTGGCCCAACTCTTTTGCTTCAGGGGCTTCTTCTGGTCCATAAAAAGTCACCGTAAACTTTTAGGTCATTTGGACTCCGTTTGGTATACTTTTTTTGTAAAACTCAAAAACAAGGAAAAAATAGAAACTGGCATTGGGCTCTAGGTTAATAGGTTAGTGGAAAAATAATATAAAATAGCATATAACTGCATGTAAAACATCCAAGATGGATAATATGATAGCATGGAGCAATAAAAAATTATAGATACGCTGGAGACGTATCAAGCATCCCCAAGCTTAATTCCTGCTCGTCCTCGAGTAGGTAAATGATAAAAACAGAAGTTTTTTATGTGGAATGCTAGCAAGTGCAGAAGTTTGATCAATGATAATTTCAATTAATTTTTGTAGCATCATTATATATGATAATAGTAGATCATATCATAAAGCTTCTCATGATCAAGTAACAAGCTATTCACATGTTAAAGCATAGATCATAAACTTTCTTGAAAACTAACAAACTAGGTTCTCAGTCATCAAACAACTGCAATTCATCTTATTTTTAGGAAGGGTCTATGTAAGAGCTTTGATTTAGCAAATCCCACATACTCAACTATCATATAGTCTTCCATGATTTCTACCACTCAAAGCACATTTTTAGAAAAAAATAGCATCCATTGAACACATAGAAAGATAGGGGCTTAATGTTTTGCCTCCCAACTTATTTATCATATAGATAATTGTCAACAATAATAATTCATAATCAAATATATATGAATGGCCATATATGCTTAGATCTTTCCCCATCACATGGTGCTTGCCAACTAAAGAGTTGGTTGGAATGAGAAGGAATACTACTGACTCTTGCATAAAAGTAAAAGATAGGCCCTTCACAGAGGAAAGCAGGGATTTGCAGAGCTGCTAGAGATCGAAGCTTTGAATACAGAGATGAATTTTTTTTTGAGAGGTATGCTTTCATTGTCAACATAACAACCAAGAGTTCCCAATATCTTCCATACTAGATACATTATAGGTGGTTCCCAAATAGTATGGTAAAGTTTGTACTCCCCCACCACTAACAAGCACATTCCACGGCTGGTCTGAAACAATGGGTACCGTCCAACTATCAACAATCCTGGGGGAGTTATGTTTGCAATTACATTTGATTAGATTTGAGCATGGAACTGGGCATCCCGGTTGCCTGCCATTTTCTTGTGAATGATGAGCGGAGTCCACTCATCATGAGAATAACCCACCTAGCATGGAAGATACTAACAACCCCTATTCGCTACATGAGCGCGGGCATACAAAATAGATTATTATTTGAAGGTTTAGAGTTTGGCACATGCAAATTTACTTGGAACGGCAGGTAAATACCGCATATAGGTAGATATGGTGGACACTCATGGAAGAAACGTGGTTCAAGGATTTTGGATGCACAAACAACATTCCCGCTTAGTACAGAAATTTTGGCTAGCAAAAGATTCTAAATAGCAAGCACCACATGTTGGAGGATCCATAACAATATAACTTCTATACAAATATACCCAAGCACAACTCATTATGTTGTCTTCCTTGTTCAACTTCAACTAATTTTCTCAAGTTTGAAAATATTTAATGGGGCTCACAATCATAGAAGATGTCCAAGATAGTATATTTATATGTGAAATCTGTGTTCCTTTAATATTCTTTCATGAATTGTTCAAGTGACCAATACTATGTTTGCTAACTTTCAATAAATTTACCACTTCTACTTCTTATATGCAAAGTCATTACTCCCCATGGTATTAGCATATGAAGAATATATAATTTCAGATTTATGATATTCAATTAATTCAACCATTTACTCATAGGACATAAGTTAAGCCTGTGAGTAAATGACAAACTACTCCAAAAAATAATAGTGAAGATCAATGAGTAGTCAAATAATTTATTTAGCTATGTGAGGACTCTCTCTCATTTAAGTATTTCAGATCTTAAGTACTTTATTGAAACATCAAGCAAAACCTAATAAAATAAAATGACGCTCCAAGCAAAACACATATCATGTGGTGAATAAAAATATAGCTCCAAGTAAAGTTACTGATGAACGAAAACGAAAGAGGGGATGCCATCCGGGGCATCCCCAATTAGGCTCTTGGTTGTCCTTGAATATTACCTTGGGGTGCCTTGGGCATCCCCAAGCTTAGGTCTTGCCACTCCTTATTCCATAGTCCATCGAAACTTTACCCAAAACTTGAAAACTTCACAACACAAAACTCAACAGAAAACTCGTAAGCTCCGTTAGTATAATAAAGCAAATAACCACTTAGGTACTATTTTGAACTCATTCTAAATTTATATTGGTGCTGTATCTACTGTATTCCAACTTCTGCATGGTTCATACCCTCCGATACTACTCATAGATTCATCAAAATAAGCAAACAACACATAGGAAACAAAATCTGTCAGAAACAGAACAGTATGCAGTAATCTTGAAACTTTCCATACTTATGTAACTCCAAAACTTATGAAAAATTAGGACAATCTATGAAATTTGTATATAAATCTTTTGTAAAAAATTCAGATCAAAAGCACGTTCCAATGAATTTTCAAAATTCCTAGACTGAGAGCAAAAGTTTCTGTTTTTGCACAAAATCAAGTCAACTATCATCCACACTATCCCAAAGGCTTTACTTGGCACTTTATTTAAACAAAAGTTATAAAAAATGATTAATACAATAGCCTAATCATATGAAGACACAAAAAAGTAGGGGGAAATATTGGGTTGTCTCCTAACAAGCGCTTTTCTTTAATGCCTTTTTAGCTAGGCACGATGATTTCAATGATGCTCACATAAAAGATGGGAATTGGAACACAAAGAGAGCGTCATGAAACATATGACTAGCACATTTAAGTCTAACCCACTTCCTATGCATAGTGATTTTACGAGTAAACAACTTATGGGAACAAGAATCAACTAGCATAGGAAGATAAAACAAGCATAACTTCAAAACTTTCAACACATAGAGAGGAAACTTGATATTATTGCTACTCCTACAAGCATATATTCCTCCCTCATGATAATTTTTAGTAGCATCATGAATTAATTCAACAATATAACCATCACATAAAACATTATTTTCATGATCTACAAGCATAGAAATTTTACTACTCTCCACATAAGCAAAATTCTTCTCATTCATAGTAATGGGAGGAGAAAATTCAATGAAATAACTATCATGTCAGGCATAATCCAATTGAAAAGTAAAATCATGATCACAAGTTTCATGGTTATCATTATTCTTTATAGCATACATGTCATCACAATAATCATCATAGATAGCAACTTTGTTCTCATAATCAATTGGAACCTCTTCCAAAATAGTGGATTCATCACTAAATAAAGTCATGAACTCTCCAAATCCACTTTCATAATTATCACAATAAGATTCAACACCCTCCAAAATAGTGGGATCATTACTTCCTAAAGTGGACACTCTTCCAAACCTACTTTCATCAATATAATCATCATAAATAGGAGGCATGCTTTCATCATAATAAATATTCTCATCAAAACTTGGGGGACTAAAAATACCATATTCATCAAACATAGCATCCCCAAGCTTGTAGCTTTGCATATCATTAGCATCATGGATATTCAAAGAATTCACACTAACAACATTGCAATCATGCTCATCATTTAAAGATTGTATGCCAAACATTTTATAAACTTCTTCTTCTAACACTTGAGCACAATTTTCCTTCCCATCATTTTCAAGAAAGATATTAAAAAGATGAAGCATATGAGGCAACCTCAACTCCATTTTTTTGTAGTTTTCTTTTATAGACTAAACAAGTGATTGAACAAGAAACTAAAAGATTCAATGCAAGATCTAAAGATATACCTTGAAGCACTAACCTCCCCAGCAATGGCGCCAGAAAAGAGCTTGACATCTACTACACAACCTTCTTCTTGTAGACTCGTGTTTGGCCTCCAAGCGCAGAGTTTTGTAGGACAACAACAAATTTCCCTCAAGTGGATGACCTAAGGTTTATGAATCCATGGGAGGCGTAGGATGAAGATGGTCTCTCTCAAACAACCCTGCAACCAAATAACAAAGAGTCTCTTGTGTCCCCAACACACCCAATACAATGGTAAATTGTATAGGTGCACTAGTTCGGCGAAGAGATGGTGATACAAGCGTAATATGGATGGTAGATATGGGTTTTTATAATCTGAAAATATAAAAACAGCAATGTAGCAAGTAACAAAAGTGAGCGAAAACGGTATTGCAATGCTTAGAAACAAGACCTAGGGTTCATACTTTCACTAGTGCAAGTTCTCTCAACAATGATAACATAATTAGATCATATGGCAATCCCTCAACGTGCGACAAAAGTCACTCCAAAATTCCTATCTCGCAGAACATAAGATGAAATTGCTTGTAGGGTATGAAACCACCTCAAAGTTATTCTTTCCGATCAACCCATTGAGCTATTCCTATAAGTGTCACAAACAACCCTAGAGCTCGTAGTAAAATAACACCATATGACACACATCAATCAACCCCTAATGTCACCTAGATACTCCAATGTCACCACAAGTATATGTGGGTCAATTATACAATATGCATCAAACAACTTCAGATTCATAATATTTAATCCAACACAAAGAAGTTTATGAGCATCCCGAGATTTCTACCGGAGAAAGGAATATGAAAACATGCATCAACCCCTATGCATAGATTACCCCAATGTCACCACGGGAATCCGCAAGTTGATAACCGAAACATGCATCAAGTGGATCAACAGAACATCCCATTGTCACCATGGATATCCCATCGCAAGACATACATCAAGTGCTCTCACATCCAAAGATTCAATTCGACATAAAAACCCCTCAAAGGAAAAGACTCAATTCATCACAAGGTAGAGAGGGAGAAACATCATATAATCCAACTATAGTAGCAAAGCTTGCGGTACATCAAGATCGTGCCAAATTAAGAACACCAGAGAGAGAGAGATCAAACACATAGCTATTGGTACATACCCTCAGCCCCAAGAGTGAACTACTCCCTCCTCGTCATGGAGAACGCCGGGATGATGAAGATGGCCATCGGTGATGGATTCCCCCTCCGACAGGGTGCCGGAATAGGCTCCCATTTCTTTTTTCGTGGATACAGAGGCTTGCGGCGGTGGAACTCTCCATCTAGGTTTATTTCTGGGGGTTTCTATATTTATAGGAATTTTTGGCATCGAGAACAAGTCAGGGGGGTCCACGAGGAGCCCACAAGACCGGAGGGCGCGCCCTCCACCCTTGTGGAGGCCTTGTGGCTCTTCTGGCTCAACTCTTTTGCTTCGGGGGCTTCTTCTGGTCCATAAAAAATCACCGTAAATTTGCAGGTCATTTGGAATCCATTTGACATTCTTTTCTATAAAACTCAAAAACAAGGAAAAAAAACATAAACTGGCATTGGGCTCTAGGTTAATAGGTTAGTCCCGAAAATAATATAAATAGCATATAAATGCATATAAAACATCCAAGATGGATAAATAATAGCATGGAACAATAAAAAAATTATAGATACGTTGGAGACGTATCAACCGGAGAGGTGTCTCGGTCATGTCTACATAGTTCTCGAACCTGTAGGGTCCGCACGTTTAACGTTCGTTGACAATATAGTGTTATATGACTTATATGATTTGGTGACCGATTGTTGTTCGGAGTCCCGGATGAGATCACAGACATGACGAGGAGTCTCAAAATGGTTGAGAGGTAAAGATTGATATATAGGATGATGGTATTTGGGCACCAGAATAGTTTTGGAGTGCACTGGTACTCATCGTTGTCGGAAGGGGTTTCGGGCACCCCCGGCAAGTGTATGGGCCTTATGGGCCAAAAGGGGGGCAGACCAACCCACAAAGGGGCTAGTGCGCCCCTTCGCTTGGCTGGCCGGCCCTAGGGGAAGGAAAGGGGAGGGTGGGCCCTCCTGCCTTTCCCTCCTCAGGAGAGAAAGGAAAGGGGGGGCGCCACCTCCTCCTTCCTTCCTCCCGCACTCCAAATAAGGAAGGGGTGGTGCCACTTGGGGGAGGACCCCAAGTAGGACTCGGACTACTTGAGGGCGCCTCCTGGCTGCTCCCTCCACCTATATATATGTGGGAAGGGGGCGCCTAGCACACCACAACATTGTCTTAGCTGTGTGCGGCGCCCCCTCCATCGTTTGTAACCCCGGTCATATTTTGGTAGTGCTTAGGCGAAGCCCTGTGGAGATAGCTTCACCATCACCGTCGTGCTGCCAGAACTCATCTACTACCTCGCTATCTTGCTGGATCAAGAAGGTGGAGGACGTCACCGAGCTGAACGTGTGCTGAACACAGAGGTGACGTACGTTCGGTACTTGATTGGTTGGAGCACGAAGAAGTTAGACTACATCAACCGCGTTGTTAAACGCTTCCGCTTACGATCTACGAGGGTACGTAGACACACTCTCCCCTCTAGTTAATCTACATCTCCATGGATAGATCTTGCGTGTGCATAGGATTTTTTTTGTTTTCCATGCAACATTTTTAAACAGTGGCATCCGAGCCAGGTCTATGCGTAGATGATATGCACGAGTAGAACACAAAGAGTTCAGGGCGGTGATAGTCATACTACTTACCACCAACGTCTTATTTTGATTCGGTGGTATTGTGGGATGAAGCAGCCCGGACCAACCTTACATGTCCACGCACATGAGACTGGTTCCACCGACAGACATGCAACTAGTCTTGCATAAAGGTTGCTGGTGGGTGTCTGTTTCTCCTACTTTAGTTGTGTCAAGTTTGACTATGGCCGGTCATTGAAGAAGGTTAAAACAGCAAACTTGATAAATCACCGTTGTGGTTTTTGCGTACTTAAGAATGGTTCTTGCTAGAAGCCCGTAGCACCCACGTAAAACTTACAACAACAAAGTAGAGGACGTCTAACTTGTTTTTACAGGGCATGTTGTGATGTGATATGCTCAAGACGTGCTGAGATATATGTTGATGTATGAGATGATCATGTTTTGTAATATCGACAACCTGCAGGAGCCTTAGGGTTGTCTCGTTATTGTATGAAATGCAAGCGCCATGTAATTGCTTTACTTTATCACTATGCGTTAGCAATAGTTGTCGAAGTACTAGTTGGCGAGACGACCACGACGCAACGATGGAGATCAAGGTGTCAAGCCGGTGATGATGGAGATCATGACGATGCTTTGGAGATGGAGATCAAAAGCACAAGATAATGATGGCCATATCATGTCACATATTTTGATTGCATGTGATGTTTATCCTTTAAGCATCTTATTTTGCTTAGAACGACGCTAGCATTATTAGATGATCCCTTCTCATAATTTCAAGATAAAAGTGTTCTCCCTGAGTATGCACGGTTGCTACAGTTCCTCGTTTCAATACACCACGTGATGATCGGGTGTTATAGACTCTGCGTTCACATACAACGGGTGTAAGCCAGATTTACACACACGGAATACTTGGGTTAAACTTGACGAGCCTAGCATTTATAGACATGGCCTCGGAACACTAAAGACCGAAAGGTCGAACATGAGTCATATAGTAGATATTATCAACATAGGATGTTCACCATTGATGACTACCCCATCTCACATGATGATCGGACATGGGTTAGTTGATTTGTTTCATGTATCACTTAGATGACTTGAGGGATGTTAATTTAAATGGGAGTTCATTAGTAATTTGATTAATTGAAATTAATTTATCATGAACTTAGTCTTAATAGTTTTTGCATATCTATGTTGTAGATCAATAGCTCGCAATTTAGCTCCCCTATTTTTTATATGTTCATAGAGAAAACTAAGTTGAAAGATGATAGTAGCAATAATGCGGACTAGGTCCGTGATCTAAGAATTATCGTCATTGCTGCACAGAAGAATTATGTCCTTGATGCACTGCTAGGTGATAGACCTATTGCAGGACCAGACGCAGACGTTATGAACATTTGGCAAGCTCGATATGATGGCTACTTAATAGTTTAGTGCGCCATGCTTTACGGCTTAGAACCGGGACTTCAAAAACGTATCAAACGCCACAGAGCATATGAGATCTTTCAAGAGCTGAAATTGGTATTTCAGACTCATGCCCATGTCGAGAGGTATGAGACCTCTGATGTCGGGTGGTAGGTGCGACATATGCCAATGGATGGCTTATCATTGTGGGAGCCAGTAAGACATCGCCGGTGCCTGGAAGCGGGATGAGGCGAATACATGCACGCCGGCGAATCTTACCCAGCTTCGGGGCTCTCCGTGGAGATAACACCCCTACTACTGCTCTGCGGGGTCTCCGCATGATCACTAGATCAACAAGTAGCTACAAGATGCTCCTTGAGCTGTTCAGTGGTAGGAGGAAGAAGGGCATGGCTAGCTCTCTCCTCTCCCGATGGTAGTGTCTAAAACTCTCTGTGTTCCACCCTTTGCATGGGTGTCCCGGGGGGTTTATATAGGCCTACCCCCCGGGGGTATAATGGTAATCCGGTTGGGTGCGGGCCCTAGCCGTTAGTGTCTACAACCGCCGCCTTCTCCGCCGGCTTCTGGGGCCCGCCGACTGGTGGGTCCCGCCGGCTGTCGGCCCGTTGGTCGACAGGCCGGTCCCGCCGCTTGGGGGATCTTGTCGGGGGCTGGTTACTGTTGCCTCGCCTCTGATGACAAAGGCTTTGTTGTGGTAAGCATGGCTACAGTGCCGCCGCCTTGCGGGCTCCCACTGTAGCCTTACCGTGTCTTATCTGCTTAATGGTGCGCGCGCCCTGAGGGGGGAGCAAGCCGGCTATCGGAAGCCGGCCCGGCCTTGGGCCGGCTGGGGGAGGCCGGGCCGCCTTCGGATGTCTCTCTGACCGAAGGGGCCCGCCGCCCGCGGGCCGTACTGGCAACCCGTCGTGGATGGCGTCATGGTTCGCATGGCAACAGTGCCACGCCGGACGGGGGATGGCTGCCCCGTACGGCGTACTGTAGCCATGCATACACCGGGATTCGGGGGTGGCAGGGTTCGCTGTCGCCACGCCCCGTCCCATCACCGTTATGGGAGATGGTCTTTAGGATGCGGCGCTCGGCCGCTTGCTTCTTGGAGTCGGCCCTTCGTGGGCCGCCTTCTGGGAGTCGGTCCTTCATGGGCCGGCTTCTTGGAGTCGGTCCTTCATGGGCTGGCCCCTTGGAGTCGGCCCGATCGTGGCGTCCTCCAAGGGTTGTTTTATGGCCGCCCGCCTTCAGCCAGCCGTCCTAGGGGACAGCCGGCCGGAGGAAGGCGGCCCCGCGTCTCAGGTGCTTCGAGGTCCGATTGGCCCATTGTTTTTTCTGAAGGCCAAAGGGAGCCGTTTAGGCTACCTGTGGTCATTTACTTCGACAGTAGTCCCCAAAGCTGGTTGGGCTTCGCGGATGAAGGGAAATCGAGAAGCTCGGCCAGCTTCCTATCCCGAGGAGCCGGCAGCTAGGAGCCGGCCTCTCTTGCGTGTGCCTTCTCAGTGAAGCCTCCTCAAAATTCGAAGGCGGGAACCAGCTAGCGCGCCAGTCGAGCGGTGGGCTGACCGCCCGCTTTCCGCGCTCCACGTGGCACCTTTTGGCTGGCAGGGCCTGCTAGCCCACGCGCTTGACGGGATGCCGTCGCAGGCCGGGGCCTGCCACTCCCGTGCCTCGGCCTATGCGCAGATCTTTTGTGTCCCAAAACCAACCGCACGTCTTCCGGCGGCGGTTCCCACTCGCCATCAAGGCGCGATAATCGCGGGGCGTGGGGGAGTGGGTGCAGTTAATCCCATGCCCCCCCATGCCTCGCCTCCTCGGCTTCGTCGCGCGAGGCTATAAGTAGAAGCGGGGGAGGGGGAGCAGCTGTCGCTCGCACGCTCGCCCTCGCCCAGCCTCCTTCTTCCTCTGCCTCGCTGCGGTAGCTCCTCGTCGTGCTCCGATTCGCCGTCCATTCTTCCTCCCAGCGTGCCGCAGGCTTGCTGCCTTCGCGTCGGGCGCTTCTCGCCATCGCGCTCGTCGCCATGGCTCCAACGTCGAGCCCTTGGGATGGCTCCACCATCCGCGACGACCACATCGAGTTTCTCCGCAAGACGCTACGGCTGCCGAGCGAGGATCTTGTGCACGTCCGCCTCGCGCTAGCGAGGGAGATCTCGCCGGCGCCGGAGGAAGGCGAGCGAGTGATCTTCTACTCGCACTGCATGCGCGACGTCGGCCTCCCGCGAGCGGCTTCTTCCGCGCGTTCCTTGACTTCTACTAGCTCCAGCCGCACCACCTCACCCCCAACATGGTGGTGCTGTTGTCGGCCTTCGTCTCTTTGTCCGAAGGCTTCCTCGGTGTCCTCCCCACCATCGAGCTCTGGGGGGAGTTCTTTCAATCCAAGCTCGGCACGGTCGTCGCGGGCGTGCCGGCTCCGTGCGGCGCCTTCATCGCCATGAGGAGGTCCACCGCCGACAACCCCTTCCCTTCTATCGCGTTGATCCAGTCGGTGAAGCTCTGGCAACGGTCTTACTTTTATGTAAAGAACGTTGCCCCGAACGGCGACTATGTCAACTTGCCAGCTTACGTAGCCGGCCCGCCGGCTGGGAGGCTGGCTTCATGGTCCTATCGGGCCAGGTCGCTGACGCCGGCTGGAGCCGGAGCCGGAGCCCGACTTCGGGTGCTCATCCAGTCGGACCGCCTGACCGGGCCCGACTTGATCGCCGCCTTCATCGAGCGCCGGGTCCTTCCACTCCAAGGCCGCCCTCATCTGATCTGTCAGATGAGTGGCCGCTTCGACCCGAGCCGGCTCAGCACTAGGGAGATGCCTCACGACGAGGCGTCCTACATGGTGAACTACATCGCCAACTGCAAGCTCAAGCCGGACTGGCAGTATGGCATGGCGCCATTCTCTCGCGCCAATCCGCCACCTATGGTAAGTTTTCTTTCTTTATTTGTTGCCGAGTCCTTTTCCGGGCCGACTCTTGACCAGCCGGTCTGTCCTGAACCAGAATCCCCTTCTTGACACCGACTTGGGGGCGGCCGCCTTGGACGACGATGCCGCGGGGGGCGGCAGCGAGGCAGGCGGCTCCGGCTTCACCGCCGGCTTCGAAGACTGGCCCGATGATGACGAGGCCGATCCCGCTCCATGTCGCCAGCCCGCATCCGACCCCCAAGGTGCCGGCCCATCCGGCGGGCCGGCCGTACGAGGTGGCGTACTGAAGCGCCGAGCGGCACCGACTCCCTTCGGCGGTCGGCCGAAGAGGCCTAAGGTGCCCGCGGCGGCAACCAAGCGGGACGAGGCAGCCGCGAAGGTGGCCCGCTTCCACAAAGTGGTAAAGCAGCCGCAGGCGGTCTCGGCGTAAGTTCTGGTCTTTACGCAACATTCTTTCTTTTCTTTGTTTGATGTTCTTCTAAGTCTTGTCTTCTGTTTGGTCAACCAGGGCCTCGCTCTCCCTTGAGTGGACCACCGTCTCCTCCATAGTCGGCGGAGCGGGAGGGTCTGCGGGCTCCCGTCACATAGATCCTCGCGCCGAGCTTCAGGCGGCGACGGAGCGGAACGTGCGGGAAGCGCGGGAAGAGCGGGCGGAGGAGAGAAGGGCAGCCGCCGCCGAGCCGGCCCTGGAGACGACGGCGGAGTCGGCCGAGGCGCAGGCCGACGCGGCGGCCAGGGCCCGGGCAGAGGCCGAGGCCGCGGAGAAGATGGCAGAGGTCCTGCGAGGCCAGCCTCCACGGCTCGTCATCCCCCTCCGTTCTGCGCCCCCTAACGTCCCAGAGCCCCCGCTGGATGAGGTCAGCCGCGACCCGCCGATGGCGGAGAGGGAGGAGGGCGACGTAGTCGTCCTGGAGGGAGAAGTGGTGCCACCTCCGTCGGCCGGGACCGGCCAAGGCGGCCAGCCCGAGGTGCCGCCTGAGCAGCCGACTGTGTAGGCGGATCTTGTGGTCTTGTCGCCGGCTCGCCGGCATGCTGCGAGGGCGGCTTCAGAGCCGGATCCGCAGAGGGCGGACGGCTCCAGCTCGTTGTTGCATGAACTGGAGTCGGCCACCGCTAGCTCGCCAGGGTGGACGCAGGGCGGTGGGACGGCCGCGCTGAACTTGGCGGCGCAAGATGTCCGCAACCGGCTTCAGGCCCAAGCCACCGCGCTACAGCAATGTACCCGAGAATTTCTCGCGACGCGGGCGGTCGTTCGGGTGAGTTCTGTTGTTCTTGATTTCTTTCCGTGGGGGCGCGTCAGCGCACTCACTGGGTGTAGTCCCCGAGTTCCGAGCCGGCTATTGAGCAGGTGGCTTGGAACTTCTTCGAAGACTTGTTTTTCTGACTTGCTTCTTCGTCCTGTTCGCAGGATTACCACAACCTCCACGCCGCTACCTTCAACTCCCAGGACTGAGAGGCAGACAAGAGGGCCGCCGATCTTACGGAGAGCCGGCGTGAGTGTTTTTGTCTTTCATCTCATGTGGGGGCGCGTCAGCGCACCCACTGGGTGTAGTCCCCGAGATTCGGGCCGACTGCTGAGTAGTCGGGTCAGATATTTCTGGCCGACTTCTTTCTTAACTTTTTCTTTCCGTACTGGCAGGAGCCAACGCCGACCTGAGGTAACAGCTGGGTGTGGCCGAGACCGCCCTTCGCACCAAGGAGGGCGAGCTCAATGCCTTGGCTCAGGAGCTTGACCGCCTGGCCAAGAGACTGGCCGACCAGGAGGAAAGCCACCGAGCGGCCCTGAAGGCGGCCCAGGACAGCGAGGCCGCCCTCAAAGCCGAATTCGAGACCGAGGCGGCGGGCTGGGCCGAGGCCAGGCAAGCTCTGAGCGAAGGCTACGTCCGTGTCAAGGACTTGGTTGACGGTAAGCCGCCTTCCTCTTCACTCTTTGCTTGTCCTAGCAAGTCAGCTTATCTCCTGACTTGCTCTTTTTCTTTCTTCTTTGTGAAGAGTACTTTCCTAGTCATTCTGTTGCTGCCAACCAAGCCATCGACGCCCACCGTGAAGCCCAACGGCAGGCTGGGGTTGAGATCGCGCCGGATGCCAACCGGTCGCTTGAGGAGCAGCTTCTGGTGATCGAGGCCCGCCTCCAACCGGCCTACCGCATGCTCCGCCGGCTTCAGCGTGCTGGGGCACAGGTGCTGGCCGCCCTTTGGCCTGGCGAGGTAATTCCTTGCACTCCCAGCCGTACTGCCGACTGGCTGGAGGTACCGTCGGCCGCCTTGAGGCCTGGAAGGCTTCAGCAGCTCGATCCGGCGTTCAACGGGCGCTAGAGTTCGTCCGGGCTTGGTACCCTGGGCTGAACTTGGATCAGCTGCGCACCTGGCGGCAGGAGGCCGACGAGGAGCTGGAGGCGGTGCGGCCGGCTATCATCCAGCGTGCCTCGGCGATCGCCGACTTCACCGACACCAGCGCCTTTGCTCCTGAGCTGAACGAGGACGGTGTCGCGCAGCCGGAGGACTGGTTCGGGCTGAACCCGGCCGACGGTGAGGACTCGGCGGAGGAGATTGACTCCAGCGACGAGGGCGGGGAGGAGGAGGAGGAAGACGACGAAGATGTTGAGCCGGATGTCGGAGCAGCCGGCCAGCCTTAGCCTGACCGTGCCTCTAGCAACAAGGCACGCGCGAACGCTCCGCCTGCCACCGGCGACGACCAGGCCGAGACTCGCTAGCCGGCCACTCCTCCAGCCGACACCGCCGTCTCCATCGTTCTTCCTGAAGCTCTAGGCGCTCCCTTGGCTTGATTTATCATTTACTTCCCTGCTAGTTACTCTTTGGACAAAACTTGTTATTTTGCACAATTCCACCCACTGGGGGTGTATTCAAACTTCGTTGAATGTTGGCCTTTCGAAGGCTTTTTGATGTAAATATTATTATGCATGTTTTTAGCTTCCATTCTGACTTGCTTTTTATCTTTTAGCTTTCTTCCTTTGCCGCCTTCCCTTGGTTGCAGCCTTCCCAGTCGGACAGCTGCTCTGCAGTCTGTGGCCGGGTAAGGATTTCGTCCGTCTAGGAAGGCAAAGGTTCGAGCTTTCTTAGATTTTGGCAGAGTAGGAAAGGAAGCCGGCCAGCCGACTGCTTCGGTAGTCAGTTGGCGAGGGGGGAAGCCGGCTTGTGTTATGTAAGTTCGTTAGTCCTTAGCCTGTTTTCATGTGGGCATCCTTTCCGTCTTTAGCTCTTGCTAGTCAGGCAGCTGATTCTTCGAGCTGTGACTCTCGCAAGAGAGGGCTTGGGTGCCGGCACATTACTTGTCTGACTGCAGGTAGAACTCGGACATAACTCAAGGCGGCAAGTCCCCGGGCCGACTAGTTAGACCCGGTGCCGGACGGAGAAAGTAAATGCAGTATGGTATGAAGGAAATATGCCCTAGAGGCAATAATAAAGTTATTATTTATTTCCTTATATCATGATAAATGTTTATTATTCATGCTAGAATTGTATTAACCGGAAACATAATACATGTGTGAATATATAGACAAACAGAGTGTCACTAGTATGCCTCTACTTGACTAGCTTGTTAATCAAAGATGGTTATGTTTCCTGACAATGGACAAAGAGTTGTTATTTGATTAACGGGATCACATCATTAGATGAATGGTCTGATTGACATGACCCATTCAGTTAGCTTAGCACCCGATCGTTTAGTATGTCGCTATTGCTTTCTTCATGACTTATACATGTTCCTATGACTATGAGATTATGCAACTCCCGTTTACTGGAGGAACACTTTGTGTGCTACCAAACGTCACAACGTAACTGGGTGATTATAAAGGTGCTCTACAGGTGTCTCCAAAGGTACTTGTTGGGTTGGCGTATTTCGAGATCAGGATTTGTCACTCCGATTGTCGGAGAGGTATCTCTGGGCCCTCTCGGTAATGCACATCACATGAGCCTTGCAAGCATTGCAACTAATGAGTTAGTTGCGATATGATGTATTACGGAACGAGTAAAGAGACTTGCCGGTAATAAGATTGAACTTGGTATTGGATACCGACGATCGAATCTCGGGCAAGTAACATACCGATGACAAAGGGAACAACGTATGTTGTTATGCGGTCTGACCGATAAAGATCTTCGTAGAATATGTAGGAACCAATATGGGCATCCAGGTCCCGCTATTGGTTATTGGCCGGAGACGTGTCTCGGTCATGTCTACATTGTTCTCGAACCGTAGGGTCCGCACGCTTAAGGTTTCGATGATAGTTTCATTATGAGTTTATGTATTTTGATGTACCGAAGGTTGTTCGGAGTCCCGGATGTGATCACGGACATGACGAGGAGTCTCGAAATGGTTGAGACATAAAGATTGATATATTGGATGACTATATTCGGACACCGGAATGGTTCCGGGAGTTTTCGGAGAAAAACCGGAGTACCGGAGGGTTACCGGAACCCCCTCGGGAAGTAATGGGCCTTGATAGGCCCTATTGGAGAAAGAGAGGGGCCGGCCAGGACAAGTGGCGCGCCCCCTCCCCTTGAGTCCGAATAGGACAAGGAAGGGGGGGCGGCGCCCCCCTTGCCTTCCCCCTCTCCTACTCCTTCCTTCCCCCTCCTTCTTGGATTAGGAAAAGAAGGGGGAAACCTACTTGGAGTAGGTTTCCCCCTCCTAGGGCGCGCCTCCCCCTTAGGCCGGCCCCCTCCTCCCTCCCTCCTTTATATACGGGGGCGGGGGGCACCCCATAGACACACAAGTTGATCATCGTGATCGTTCCTTAGCCGTGTGCGGTGCCCCCCTCCACGATATTACACCTTGGTCATATTGTAGCGGTGCTTAGGCGAAGCCCTGCGACAGTTGAACATCAAGATCGTCACCATGCCGTCGTGCTGACGAAACTCCTCCCCGTACCTCTGCTAGATCGGAGTTCGGGGTGCGTCATCGAGCTATACATGTGTCAAGAACTCGGAGGTGCCGGAGTAACGGTGCTTGGATCGGTTGGACCGGGAAGACGTACGACTACTTCCTCTATGTTGCGTCAACGCTTCCGCTTCGGTCTACGAGGGTACGTAGACAACACTCTCCCCTCTCGTTGCTATGCATCACCATGATCTTGCGTGTGCGTAGGATAATTTTTGAAATTACTACGTTCCCCAACAGTGGCATCCGAGCCTAGGTTTTATGCGTTGATGTTATATGCACGAGTAGAACACAAGTGAGTTGTGGGCGATATAAGTCATACTGCTTACCAGCATGTCATACTTTGGTTCGGCGGTATTGTTGGATGAAGCGGCCCGGACCGACATTACGCGTACGCTTACGCGAGACTGGTTCTACCGACGTGCTTTGCACACAGGTGGCTAGCGGGTGTCAGTTTCTCCAACTTTAGTTGAACCGAGTGTGGCTACGCCCGGTCCTTGCGAAGGTTAAAACAGCATCAACTTGACAAACTATCGTTGTGGTTTTGATGCGTAGGTAAGAACGGTTCTTGCTCAGCCCGTAGCAGCCACGTAAAATTTGCAACAACAAAGTAGAGGACGTCTAACTTGTTTTTGCAGGGCATGTTGTGATGTGATATGGTCAAGACGTGATAAGATATAAGTTGTTGTATGAGATGATCATGTTTTGTTGAAGTTATCGGCAACTGGCAGAAGCCCTATGGATGTCTCTTTGTTGCATAAGATGCAAGTGCCAAATGATTGCTTTACTTTATCGCTATACGATAGCAATAGTTGCAAGAGCAATAGTTGGTGAGACAACCATGTGATGACACATTGATATAGATCAAGATGATGAAGATCATGGTGTCGTGCCGGTGACGATAGAGATCATGACAGTACTTTGGACATGGAGATCAAAGGCGCAAGATGATCATGGCCATATCATGTCACATATTTTGATTGCATATGATGTTTATCTATTATACATCTTATTCTTGCTTTGATTGACGGTAGCATTTTAAGATGATCTCTCACTAATTATCAAGAAGTGTTCTCCCTGAGTATGCACCGTTGCCAAAGTTCGTCGTGCCCAGACACCACGTGATGATCGGGTTGATAAGCTCTACGTCCATCTACAACGGGTGCAAGCCAGTTTTGCACATGCGGAATACTCAGGTTAAACTTGACGAGCCTAGCATATGCAGATATGGCCTCGGAGCACGGAGACCGAAAGGTCGAGCGTGAATCATATAGTAGATATGATCAACATAGTGATGTTCACCATTGAAAACTACTCCATCTCACGTGATGATCGGTTATGGTTTAGTTGATTTGGATCACGTGATCACTTAGATGACTAGAGAGATGTCTGTCTAAGTGGGAGTTCTTAAGTAATATGATTAATTGAACTTAAATTTATCATGAACTTAGTCCTGGTAGTATTTTGCAAATTATGTTGTAAGATCAATAGCTTGCGTTGTTGCTTTCATATGTTTATTTTGATATGTTCCTAGAGAAAATTGTGTTGAAAGATGTTAGTAGCAATGATGCGGATTGGATCCGTGATCTGAGGTTTATCCTCAATGCTGCACAGAAGAATTATGTCCTTAATGCACCGCTAGGTGACAAACCTATTGCAGGAGCAGATGCAGACGTTATGAACGTTTGGCTAGCTCAAAAGGATGACTACTTGATAGTTTAGTGCACCATGCTTAAACGGCTTAGAATCGGGACTTCAAAGACGTTTTGAACGTCATGGACCATATGAGATGTTCCAGGAGTTGAAGTTAATATTTCCAGCAAATACCCGAGTTGAGAGATATGAAGTCTCCAACAAGTTCTAAAGCTAAAAGATGGAGGAGAATCACTCAAATAGTGAGCATGTGCTCAGATTGTCTGGGTACTACAATCGCTTGAATCAAGTGGGAGTTAATCTTCCAGATAAGATAGTGATTGACAGAATTCTCTAGTCACCATCACCAAGTTAGTAGAACTTCGTGATGAACTATAGTATGCAAGGGATGATGAAAATGATTCCCGAGTTTTTCATGATGATGAAATCAATGAAGGTAGAAATCAAGAAAGAACATCAAGTGTTGATGGTTAGCAAGACCACTAGTTTCAAGAAAAGGGCAAATGGATAGAAGGGAACTTCAAAAAGAACGGCAAGCAAGTTGCTGCTCAAGTGAAGAAGCCCAAGTCTGGACCTAAGCCTGAGACTAAGTGCTTCTACTGCAAAGGAAATGGTCACTGGAAGCGGAAATGCCCTGAATATTTGGTGGATAAGAAGGATGGCAAAGTGAACAAGAGTATATTTGATATACAGGTTATTGATGTGTGCTTTACTAGTGTTTATAGTAGCCCCTGAGTATTTGATACTTGTTCGGTTGCTAAGATTAGTAACTCGAAGCAGGAGTTACAGAATAAACAGAGACTAGTTGAAGGGGAAGTGACGATGAGTGTTGGAAGTAATTCCAAGATTGATATGATCATCATCACACACTCCCTATACTTTCGGGATTAGTGTTAAACCTAAATAAATGTTATTTGGCGTTTGCGTTGAGCATGAATATGATTTGATCATGTTTATTGCAATACGGTTATTCATTTAAAGTCAGAGAATAATTGTTGTTCTGTTTACATGAATAAAACCTTCAAATGGTTATACACCCAATGAAAATAGTTTGTTGGATCTCGATCGTGATGATACACATATTCATAATATTGATGCCAAAAGATGCAAAGTTAATAATGATAGTACAACTTATTTGTGGCACTGCCGTTTGGGTCATATCGGTGTAAAGCGCATGAAGAAACTCCATAAAGATGGATTTTTGGAATCACTTGGTTATGAATCATTTGATGCTTGCGAACCGTGCCTTTTGGGCAAGATGACTAAAACTCCGTTCTCCGGAACAATGGAACAAGCTACTGACTTATTGTAAATAATACATACCGATGTATGCGATCCAATGAGTGTTCATGCTCGTGGCAAGTATCGTTATTTTCTGACCTTCACAAGATGATTTGAGCAGATATGGGTATATCTACTTGATGAAACATAAGTCTGAAATAATTGAAAGGTTCAAAGAATTTCTGAGTGAAGTGGAAAAATCATCGTAACAAGAAAAATAAAGTTTCTACGATCTGATCGCGGAGACAAATATTTGAGTTACGAGTTTGGTCTTCAATTAAAACAATGTGGAATAGTTTCACAAATTCATGCCACCTGGAACACCACATCATAATGGTGTGTCCGAACGTCATAACCGTACTTTATTGGATATAGTACAATCTATGATGTTTCTTACCGATTTACCAATATCGTTTTGGGATCATGCATTAGAGACAACTGCATTCACGTTAAATAGGGCACCATCTAAATCCGTTGAGACGACACTATATGAACTGTGGTTTAGCAAGAAACCAAAGTTGTCGTTTCTTAAAGTTTGGGGCTGCGATGCTTATGTGAAAAAAGTTTCATCCTGATAAGCTCAAACCCAAATCGGAGAAGTGCGTCTTCATAGAATACCCAAAGGAAATTGTTGGGTACACCTTCTATCACAGATCCGAAGGAAAAATATTCGTTGCTAATAAATGGATCCTTTCTAGAGAAGGAGTTTCTCTCGAAAGAAGTGAGTGGGAGGAAAGTAGAACTTGATGAGGTAACTGTACCTGTTCCCTTATTGGAAAGTAGTTAATCACAGAAATCTGTTCTTGTGACTACTATACCAATTAGTGAGGAAGCTAATGATGATGATCATGTAACTTCAGATCAAGTTACTACCGAACCTCGTAGGTAAAACAGAGTGAGATCCGCACCAGAGTGGTACGGTAATCCTGTTCTGGAGGTCGTGTTACTTGACCATGACAAACCTACGAACTATGAGGAAGCGATGATGAGCCCAGATTCCGCGAAATGGCTTGAGGCCATGAAATCTGAGATGAGATCCATGTATGAGAACAAAGTGTGGACTTTGGTGGAGTTGCCCGATGATCGGCAAGCCATAGAAAATAAATGGATCTTCAAGAGGAAGACAGACGCTGATAGTAGTGTTACTATCTACAAAGCTAGACTTGTCGAAAAAGGTTTTTGACAAAGTTCAAGATGTTGAATACAATGAGATTTTCTCACTCGTATCGATGCTTAAAAGTCTGTCCGAATCATGTTAGCAATTGCCACATTTTTTGAAATCTGGCAAAAGGATGTCAAAACTGCATTTCTTAATGGGTTTATTAAAGAAGAGTTGTATATGATGCAACCAAAAGGTTTTGTCAATCCTAAAGGTGCTAACAAAATGTGCAAGCTCCAGCGATCCATCTATGGACTGGTGCAAGCATCTCAGAGTTGGAATATACGCTTTGATAAGTTGATCAAAGCATATAGTTCATACAGACTTGCAGTGAAGCCTGTATTTACTAGAAAGTGAGTGGGAGCACTACAACATTTCTGATAAGTATATGTGAATGACATATTGTAGATCGGAAATAATGTAGAATTATTCTGCAAAGAATAAAGGAGTGTTTGAAAGGAGTTTTCAAAGAAAGACCTCAGTGAAGCTGCTTACATATTGAGCATCAAGATCTATAGAGATAGATCAAGACGCTTGATAAGTTTTTCAATGAGTACATACCTTGACAAGATTTTGAAGTAGTTCAAAATGGAACAGCCAAAGAAAGAGTTCTTGCATGTGTTACAAGGTATGAAATTGAGTAAGACTCAAAACCCGACCACGGCAGAAGATAGAAAGAGAATGAAAGTCATTCCCTATGCCTTGGCCATAGGTTCTATAAAGTATGCCATGTTGTGTACCAGATCTATTGTATACCCTGCACTGAGTTTGGCAAGGGAGTACAATAGTGATCTAGGAGTAGATCACTGGACAGCAGTCAAAATTATCCTTAGTGGAATAAGGATATGTTTCTCGATTATGGAAGTAACAAAAGGTTCGTCGTAAAGGGTTACGTCGATGCAAGTTTTGACACCAATCTAGATGACTCTAAGTCTTGATCTAGATACATATTGAAAGTGGGAGCAATTAGCTAGAGTAGCTCCGTGCAGAGCATTGTAGACATAGAAAATTGCAAAATACATAACGGTTCTGAATGTGAAAGACCCGTTGACTAAGATTCTCTCACAAGCAAAACATGATCACACCTTAGTACTCTTTGGGTGTTAATCACATAGCGATGTGAACTAGATTACTGAATCTAGTAAACCCTTTGGGTGTTGGTCACATGGCGATGTGAACTATGGGTGTTAATCACATGATGATGTGAACTATCGATGTTAATCACATGGTGATGTGATCTAGATTATTGACTCTAGTGCAAGTGGAAGACTGAAGGAAATATGCCCTAGAGGCAATAATAAAGTTATTATTTATTTCCTTATATCATGATAAATGTTTATTATTCGTGCTCGAATTGTATTAACCGGAAACATAATACATGTGTGAATATATAGACAAACAGAGTGTCACTAGTATGCCTCTACTTGACTAGCTTGTTAATCAAAGATGGTTATGTTTCCTGACAATGGACAAAGAGTTGTTATTTGATTAACGGGATCACATCATTAGATGAATGATCTGATTGACATGACCCATTCAGTTAGCTTAGCACCCGATCGTTTAGTATGTCGCTATTGCTTTCTTCATGACTTATACATGTTCCTATGACTATGAGATTATGCAACTCCCGTTTACCGGAGGAACACTTTGTGTGCTACCAAACGTCACAACGTAACTGGGTGATTATAAAGGTGCTCTACAGGTGTCTCCAAAGGTACTTGTTGGGTTGGCGTATTTCGAGATTAGGATTTGTCACTCCGATTGTCGGAGAGGTATATCTGGGCCCTCTCGGTAATGCACATCACATAAGCCTTGCAAGCATTGCAACTAATGAGTTAGTTGCGAGATGATGTATTACGGAACGAGTAAAGAGACTTGCCGGTAACGAGATTGAACTAGGTATTGGATACCGACGATCGAATCTCGGGCAAGTAACATACCGATCACAAAGGGAACAACGTATGTTGTTATGCGGTCTGACCGATAAAGATCTTCGTAGAATATGTAGGAACCAATATGGGCATCCAGGTCCCGCTATTGGTTATTGGCCGGAGACGTGTCTCGGTCATGTCTACATTGTTCTCGAACCGTAGGGTCCGCACGCTTAAGGTTTCGATGACAGTTTCATTATGAGTTTATGTATTTTGATGTACCGAAGGTTGTTCGGAGTCCCGGATGTGATCACGAACATGACGAGGAGTCTCGAAATGGTTGAGACATAAAGATTGATATATTGGATGACTATATTCGGACACCGGAATGGTTCCGGGAGTTTTCGGAGAAAAACCGGAGTACCGGAGGGTTACCGGAACCCCCCCGGGAAGTAATGGGCCTTGATGGGCCCTATTGGAGAAAGAGAGGGGCCGGCCAGGACAAGTGGTGCACCCCCTCCCCTTGAGTCCGAATAGGACAAGGAAGGGGCGGCGGCGCCCCCCTTGCCTTCCCCCTCTCCTACTCCTTCCTTCCCCCTCCTTCTTGGATTAGGAAAAGAAGGGGGAAACCTACTTGGAGTAGGTTTCCCCCTCCTAGGGCGCGCCTCCCCCTTAGGCTGGCCCCCTCCTCCCTCCCTCCTTTATATACAGGGGCGGGGGGCACCCCATAGACACACAAGTTGATCATCGTGATCGTTCCTTAGCCGTGTGCGGTGCCCCCCTCCACGATATTACACCTCGGTCATATTGTAGCGGTGCTTAGGCGAAGCCCTGCGACAGTTGAACATCAAGATCGTCACCACACCGTCGTGCTGACAAAACTCCTCCCCGTACCTCTGCTGGATCGGAGTTCGGGGTGCGTCATCGAGCTGTACGTGTGTCAAGAACTCGGAGGTGCCGGAGTAACGGTGCTTGGATCGGTTGGACCGGGAAGACGTACGACTACTTCCTCTACGTTGCGTCAATGCTTCCGCTTCGGTCTACGAGGGTACATAGACAACACTCTCCCCTCTCGTTGCTATGCATCACCATGATCTTGCGTGTGCGTAGGATAATTTTTGAAATTACTACATTCCCCAACAGGGTAACCATGGGAGTGATACCCGGCATACATAGATAAAATAGGGCAGTCCCCGAGAACTCCTCGGGGGCCCGTTGTCTCATACTTAGTACAAAAGGTAGCGTGATACATACTGCATTTCAACTGTAAAATCTTCGAAGAAGATTGGCGTTCCATGGGCGGTCCGACTCTTTGCCGGAGTCGTCTCTCTTGCGTGCCTTTGGCTTCTGCGCGTCGATTAGGTAATAGGAGTCGTTTCCCAGAGCCCGGCTGATGACGAAGGGGCCTTCCCAGGGGCCGAGAACTTGTGCTGGCTGGCTGTTCGCTGTATCAGCCGGAGCACAAGGTCTCCCTCTTGGAAGGTCCTTGGCTTTCTCCTCCGACTGTGGTAACGGTGTAGCCCTTGCTGGTAGATGGCGGACCGACTGAGGGCTAACAGTCGGCTTTCTTCCAGCAAGTCGACGCCGTCTTCTCTTGCTTCCTTGGCCTCCGCCTCCGTGTACATGGTGACTCGAGGTGAGTCGAACTCGATGTCAGTTGGGATGACAGCCTCAACACCATATACAAGGAAGAAGGGGGTGAAGCCGGTCGACTTGTTTGGAGTAGTGCGCAGACTCCAGAGGACGACCGGTAGCTCGTCGAGCCAGCAGCCGGCCGAACATTCCAGTGGCACGACCAGCCAAGTCTTGATGCCGGAGAGGATGAGGCCGTTTGCTCGCTCGACTTGGCCGTTTGACTGCGGGTGGGCAACGGACGCTAAGTCCAGTCGGATGCCTTGTGTCGCGCAGAAACGTGCCAATGCTCCCTTGGCGAAATTTGTGCCATTGTCGATGATGATGTTGTGTGGTACGCCGTACCGGGTTGTAATGTCGGCAACGAATGTCACGGCAGTCAGGCCATTCAGCTTCTTGATCGGCTTTGCTTCAATCCACTTGGTAAATTTGTCTACGGCGACAAGCAGATGTGTCATGCTGCCGCGCGCCGTATTGAATGGTCCAACCATGTCCATTCCCCAGACGGCAAAGCGCCAAGTGATGGGGATGGTCTTGAGTGCAGAAGCCGGCAGGTGTTGCTTGTAGCCGAAGACTTGGCATCCTTTGCAGTGTTTGACTAGTTCCTTGGCATCCTCTAATGCAGTCGGCCAGAAGAATCCATGGCGGAAGGCCTTTGCGACGAGCGCCCCGGAGGCGGCATGGTGACCGCATTCGCCTTGGTGGATGTCTTCGAGGATTGATATGCCCTTCTCTTGCTCGACGCAGCGCTGGAAGACTCCGGTAGCACTACGCCTAACTAGCTCTTGATTCATTATTGTGTAGGCTCCGGCTCGGTGTTGGACTTGTCTGGCCGAGATCTCGTCAGTCGGTAGTTCTCCATTCACCAGAAACCGGAGGATGGGCTGAGCCCATGATGGAGCTGTGATTTCTTCGACTGCCAAGACGGCTACTGTAACCAGGGTGGGCGGGCTGGGTTTGAGGAGTTGGAGTCGGCCTCCGCCTGCTATGCCACTGCAGTCCCCGGGGCAGGTTCGACTGTGGCAGTCCCCGGGCCGGGTTCGACTATAGAAGTCCCCGAGCCGGCTGCCGAAGTCCCCGGGCTGCCTGCCTAGTCCCCGAAGTCGGATCCGACTGCGTCGGGGTTAGGCGGCACGAAGATGGAACTGGATTCCGGAGACGGCTTAACAGATGGCTTGAAGAGGCGTTGGAGGGCGACGCCGGTTGGTATAGCTTGTTTGGAGGAGCCTATTCGTGCCAGGGCATCTGCTTGCTCATTACCGGCTCGTGGCACGTGAAGGAACTCACACCCCTCGAAATATCCGCTGAGCTGCTGGACAAGGAAACGGTAGCTCGCCATGTTTGCGTCCTTGGCATCCCAGTCGCCGGATGATTGCTGAACCACTAAATCCGAGTCGCCATAACACAGGATCCGGCGGATGCCGAGTTCCTTGGCTAGCCGGAGCCCGTGTATGAGTGCCTCGTACTCGGCCACATTGTTGGAGGCAGCAAAGTGGATTTGCAATGTGTATCTGAGTTTGTCGCCTTTGGGAGAGGTGAGGACGATGCCGACTCCCAAGATGGTGCGCATCTTGGATCCGTCAAAATGCATCCGCCAATGAGTGGAGTCTGGGGCCGACGGCAGGTACTGGGTCTCGGCCCAGTCGATGAGGAAGTCGGCCAGTGCTTGAGACTTGATGGCGGTGCGGGGCTGATAGTAAATTGTGTACGGAGCCAGTGCAATGGCCCATTTCGCCACTCGGCCGGATGCATCCCGGCTGCCTATGATCTCGGCAAGCGGGACAGTGCATACGACCGTGATGGGATGCTCTTGAAAGTAGGGCTTGAGTTTCTTGGAGGTGAAGTACACACCATAGCACATTTTCTGATAGTGCGGGTAGTTCTGTTTTGAGGTGGATAATACTTCTCTCAAATAATACACCAGCCTCTGGACTAGCTGAGCTCGGCCTTCTTCTGGGCGCTGAACCACAATGACTGTGCTGACCACCTGGCTGGTGGCGGCGATGTAGAGGAGCATGGGCTCCTTCTTAGTTGGGGCCGCCAAGACAGGCGGCGTGGACAGCATCTTCTTCAACTCGTGGAAAGCTTGATCCGCCTGGTCATTCCACTCAAAGTGAGCGGACTTCTTCATAAGCCGGTAGAGGGGGAGAGCCTTCTCGCCGAGCCGGCTCATGAAGCGGTTCAAAGATGCCAGGCATCCGGTGAACTTTTGGACGTCTCGCAGCTTGGTAGGGACCTTCATTCTCTCTATGGCCTTGATCTTCACTGGGTTGCACTCGATGCCGCGTTCGGAGACCAGAAAGCCTAGAAGCTGGCCGGCTGGTACTCCGAACACACATTTCTCCGGGTTGAGCTTGATCTGAAACCGGCGCAAGTTCTCAAAGGTTTCCTTGAGGTCTTCCAGCAGGGTGCCGCGTTTCTCCGTCTTCACCACAACATCGTCTACATAGACGTGGGCATTTCTGCCGAATTGCTTGAGGAGGCATTTCTGCATGCAACGCTGAAAAGTGGCACCGGCATTTCTCAAGCCGAATGTCATAGTCAGGTAACAGAAAGCTCCGAATGGGGTGATGAAGGCGGTCTTCAGGCGATCAGCCGGGTTCAACTTTATCTGGTGGTAGCCAGAATAGGCATCCAAGAAACTCAACAGCTCGCATCCGGCTGTGGAGTCTATCACTTGGTCAATCCTTGGCAGGGCGAATGGATCTTTGGGGCAGGCTTTGTTGAGGCTGGTGTAATCGATGCACATGCGCCACTGCTTGTTCTTCTTCAGTACGAGGACCGGGTTGGCAAGCCATTCTGGAAAGAACACTTCCATAATGAAGCCGGCTGCAAGAAGCCGGGCTATCTCTTCTCCGACTACTCTTCTCTTCTCTTTTGACAGGCGGCGCAAGGGCTGCCTGACCGGCTTCGCGTCAGATCGGACGTGTAGCTTGTGCTCGGCGAAATCCGTCGGGACACCCGGCATGTCTTTGGGAGACCATGCAAAGACGTCTCGATTCTCACGGAGGAAATCGACGAGCTCGCCTTCCTATTTGCTGATAAGGCCTGTGCCTATGACAGTGTGCCTCTCTGGGTGCTCCTGGTCCAGGGGTATCTTCTTTGTCTCCTTGGCCGGCTGGAAAGAACCTTGAGCTTCACATTCTTTGGGGTCAGGAGACAAAGTCGGCTGCTTGCCAGCCAAGGCCACAACTTGCTCCAGCATCTTCTTTTCTTCGGCAATCACGAGGGACTCGGCCAGCCGACTACTGGCTACTGCACACTCAGAAGACTTCTTGTAGTCTCCGGCTATGGTGATAATGCCCTTGGAACTCGGCATCTTCATCTTGAGGTAGGCATAGTGGGGCACAGCCATAAACTTGGCCAACGCTGGTCGGCCAAGCAATGCGTGGTACGGGCTCTCCAAATCCACTACCTCGAACCATATTGCCTCTCGGCGGAAATGATCCTTGTCTCCAAAGAGGACATCCATCTTGATCTTGCCGATCGGAGAGCAGGACAGGCCGGGTACGATGCCATGGAACACAATCCGGCTAGGCATGAGTTGCTTCGGCTTGATGTTGAGCTTCTCCATTGTGTCTCGGTACAGTATGTTGATACTGCTCCCGCCGTCTATCAGCACGTGGGAGAAACGAGCGGCGCGCCTTTCCGTCGCTAGGGTAGCATTCAGAACAAGGGCATAGGAGCCAGGAGACGGCATCACCTCTGGGTGGTCATCCCGGCTCCAGTTGATGGGCTTCTCCGACCAGTGCATAAACTCAGGGTTATTGGAGGCGACCGCGTTGACTTCCTGGTGCTGTCGGCGCTGACTTCGCTGATCGTCGGGTTGGCTCGTGAAGACGATGTAGGCGGCATGCTCGTCAGGGAACTCGTCGTGGACAGCTCCGACTGCTGGCCGAGCGGCCGGCTGCTGGGGGGCAGGAGGCGGCTGGCCCGCAGGCGGAGGCGGCAACAGCCCCTCGCCCTTGGAGATTCGGGTGAGCCAATGGCACTTCCGGGTTGTATGGTTGGACGGCTTTGCGCCGCTGTGGAACTTGCAGGGGGCGTCGAGAGTTTGCTTGTAGGAGAAAGCCGGCTGCCAATCCGGCCTGCCGCCCTTCTGTTTCTTGGGAGCCGGCCGTACCTCAGGCTGCTCTTCTTCGACCGTAGCCACCTGCCGACTAGTGGAAGGCGGCATCGGGGCCTTGTGCTTGTTGTCGTTCTGGTATGGGCACCGGGTGGACTCTCCGGCCAGCGTCTTGGGAGCCGGCGCAAGCACTTTCCCAAAAGCGTCGACTCTGAGCTCGGTCTTCATGGAGGAGTCGGCTGTGGCGTATATGTCCGTGATGATCAGCAGCTCATCGAGGGTAGTCGGCTCGTCGCAGAGGAGTTGGTGCTTGAGGAGGGTGCCCTCTCGGCACCCGGCCGTGAAGTACTCGATCGCCTGAACCTCGTGCACCCCTTCGCAGGAGTTTCGGAGCTCGGCCCAACATGTGAGGTAGTCACGAGTCAACTCGTTGGGTCCTTGTACGCACAAGGAGAGCTGTCGGGGCTTGGGAGCCCTCTTGTAGGTGCTGGTGAAGTTGCGGATGAAGGCTTCCGTGAAGTCGAGCCAGTTGTTGATGCTGTAAGGCTTGAGGCTGTTGAGCCAGGTGCGTGTCGTGCCTTGGAGCATCAGGGGGACATACTTCACGGCAACGCGCCGGTTGCCGTTTGCTATGCGAACCGCGGTGGAGTAGTCGATCAACCAGTCCTCCGGCTTCACAGAGCCGTTATACTTGGGCGTGTCTCTTGGGAGCGAGAACCCCTTGGGAAAGGGATCGTCGCGGATGCGGGGGCCGAAACAAGGCGGGCCGACATCATCATCTTCTTCTAGGGCCAGGGATCGTGCAAGGCGGTCGATCCGATGGCGGGCATCGTTCTCGCCGACTCCTTCGCGGCGACCAAGTCGGCCGCTGAGAGCCGGATGCTCGATAGGCGGCGGGGTGGGATATCTCTCCCCGCGAGGTGGCGGAGGGGGCAACTCGCCTCGTCTCTCCACGCCTCGGGGACGGCCTTCCGCGTCGCGCTCGATGGTGATTCATGTCCGGCTGCGGCTAGCAGTCGGCTCCTTCTCTTGTCTCGCACAGGCGCCACCCGCAGTAGGCGTACGCGACGTCGCGCCGTGTTCTCGGCGAGGGGGGCTTCTAGCTCGGACGCCAGCTTCGTGCTGCGCTGCGGCCGCGTCAATCAGCTGCTGGATGCGTCTGGACATGTAGGGGAGCTCGTCGGCCCCCAGTCCGTTGAGCTCGTCAACGATCGACTGGGCGGCACGTAGATTCTCGAGGGGTGTGGCGTAGACCGGGCGGTCCGCACCCAGCATGTTGGCGATGGCCGCGCCGTGTTTCTTGATGGCGCCGACTCGGCTTGGCCCTTCTGGAGGCGGCGTGCCGAAGGCGGCTCGATCGACCTCGCGCTGGTGGGCTTCTGTGAGGCGCCTCATGGTGTTTATCTTCTGGCCCTCCGTGACGAGGGCAAGGCGGCGAGCCTCCAGCGCCTCGGCGTCAGCGTCAGTCGGGATGGGGACGGACAAGTCCTGCAGCACCGCTTGCAGGGCGTCGTGGGTGTTCTCGCCGGAAGCGCCTCCGTGGCTGATGACAAGCAACTCGGTGACGGTGTAGCCGCCACTGTCAGCTCGCGGGAGAGGGTCGTCGAAAACGATCACGTCGGTGGGGAAAGCGTCGAGCGACGCCGTGTCAGAGTCGACAAGTATCTGGTCGGTTGAGCCGACCGACTCCAAGTCCGCGGTAGGCTCGCCGGAGACGTGGAGTTGGTCGAGGAGGCTGACAAGGTGGCTCTCGAGGCAGCCGGTGCCCGCGTCGGATGCGGGCTCGTCGGAGATGCAAACCTCGCCAAGGAGATCGGCGAGGCAGCTTGCCGTGCAGGCGTCATCGACGCTTTGCAGCATGTCGGGGCAAGCGCCATCGGGTGTGCCGGGCTGGCTACGCTCGCGGGGGAGGAAGAGGGTTCCCGTCCAGAGCAGGTCTCCGGACGACGGTGCACCTGGCCTCACGGTGGGCGCCAAATGTCGGGTGGTAGGTGCGACATATGCCAATGGATGGATTATCATTGTGGGAGCCAGTAAGACATCGCCGGTGCTTGGAAGCGGGATGAGGCGAAGACATGCACGCCGGCGAATCTTACCCAGCTTCGGGGCTCTCCATGGAGATAACACCCCTACTGCTGCTCTGCGGGGTCTCCGCATGATCACTAGATCAACAAGTAGCTACAAGATGCTCCTTGAGCTGTTCAGTGGTAGGAGGAAGAAGGGCAAGGCTAGCTCTCTCCTCTCCCGATGGTAGTGTCTAAAACTCTCTGTGTTCCACCCTTTGCATGGGTGTCCCGGGGGGTTTATATAGGCCTACCCCCTGGGGGTACAATGGTAATTCGGCTAGGTGCGGGCCCTGGCAGTCAGTGTCTACAACCGCCGCCTTCTCTGCCGGCTTCTGGGGCCCGTCGACTGGTGGGTCCCGCCGGCTGTCAGCCCGTTGGTCGACAGGCCGGTCCCGCCGCTTGGGGGATCTTGTCGGGGGCTGGTTACTGTTGCCTCGCCTCTGATGACGAAGGCTTTGTTGTGGTAAACATGGCTACAGTGCCGCCGCCTTGCGGGCTCCCACTGTAGCCTTACCGTGTCTTATCTTCTTAATGGTGTGCGCGCCCCGAGGGGGGAGCAAGCCGGCTATCGGAAGCCGGCCCGGCCTTGGGCCGGCTGGGGGAGACCGGGCCGCCTTCGGATGTCTCTCTGATCGAAGGGGCCCGCGGGCCGTACTGGCAACCCGTCGTGGATGGCATCATGGTTCGCATGGCAACAGTGCCACGTCGGACGGGGGATGGCTGCCCCGTACGGCCTAGTGTAGCCATGCATACACCAGGATTCGAGGGTGGTAGGGTTCGCTGTAGCCAGACCCCGCCCCGTCACCGTTATGGGAGATGGTCTTTAGGATGCAACGCTCGGCCGCTTGCTTCTTGGAGTCGGCCCTTCGTGGGCCGCCTTCTGGGAGTCGGTCCTTCATGGGCCGGCTTCTTGGAGTCGGTCCTTCATGGGCCGGCCCCTTGGAGTCGGCCCGATCGTGGCGTCCTCCAAGGGTTGTTTTATGGTCGGGCCGCCTTCGGCCAGCCGGCCTAGGGGACAGCCGGCCGGAGGAAGGCGACCCCGCGTCTCAGGTGCTTCGAGGTCCGATTGGCCCATTGTTTTTTCTGAAGGCCAAAGGGAGCCGGTTAGGCTACCCGTGGTCATTTACTCCGACATCAGACAAGTACTTTGCCTACAAGATGGATGAGAACTCAGATTGTGAGCATATGCTCAAAATGTATGGGTACTACAGTCACTTGAATCAAGTGGGAGTTAATCTTCCAGATAAGATAGTGATTGACAGAGTTCTCTAGTCGCTATCGCCAAGCTACCAGAACTTCGTGATGAACTATAATATGCAAGGGATGACGAAAACAATTCTCGAGCTCTTCGTGATACTGAAATCGGAAAAGGTAGAAATCAAAAAGGAGCATCAAGTGTTGATGGTTAACAAGACCACTAGTTTCAAGAAAAAGGGCAAGGGAAAGAAAGGAACTTCAATAAGAAAGGCAAGCAAGTTGCCACTCCCGAGAAGAAACCCAAAGCTAGACCCAAGCCAGAAACTGAGTGCTTCTACTGCAAAGGAAATGGTCACTGGAAGCGGAACTGCCCCAAATATTTGGCGGATAAGAAGGATGACAAAGTGAACAAAGGTATATTTGATAAACACGTTATTGATGTGTTCCTTACTAGTGCTCGCAGTAGCCCCTGGGTATTTGGTATTGGTTAAGTTGCTAAGATTAGTAACTCGAAACATGAGTTGCAGAATAAACATATACTAGTTAAGGGCGAGGTGACGATGTGTGTTGGAAGTGGTTCCAAGATTGATATGATCAGCATCACACACTCCCTCTACTTTTGGGATTAGTGTTGAACCTAAATAAATGTTATTTGGTGTTTGCGTTGAGCATGAACAAGATTAGATCGTGTTTATTGCAATACGGTTATTCCTTTAAGTTAGAGAATAATTGTTGTTCTGTTTACATGAATAAAACCTTCTATGGTCGTACACCCAATTTAAATGGTTTATTGAATCTCGATCATAGTGATACACATATTCATAATATTGATGCCAAAAGATGCAAAGTTTATACTGATAGTGCAACATACTTGTGGCACTGCCGTAACTCCATGCTGATGGACTTTTGGAAACACTTGATTATGAATCATTTGATACTTGCGAACCATGCCTCATGGGCAAGATGACTAAAACCTCGTTCTCCGGAATAATGGAGCAAGCTAATGACTCACTAGAAATAATACATACCGATGTATGCTGTCCGATGAGTATTGAAGCACTCGGTGGGTATCGTTATTTTCTCACCTTCACAGATGATTTGAGTAGGTATGGGTATATCTACTTGATGAAACACAAGTCTGAAACATTTGAAAAGTTCAAAGAATTTTAGAGTGAAGTAGAGAATCATCATAACAAGAAAATAAAGTTTCTATGATCTGATCACGGAGGCGAATATTGAGTTACGAGTTTGACCTTCATTTAAAAAAATGTGGAATAGTTTCACAACTCACGTCGTCTGGAACACCACAATGTAATGGTGTGTTTGAACGTCGTAACCATACTCTATTGGATATGGTACGTTCTATGATGTCTCTTACCGATTTGCCTTTATCATTTTGGGGTTATCCATTAGAGATAGCTGCATTCACGTTAAATAGGGCACCGTCTAAATACGTTGAGACGACACCGTATGAACTATGGTTTGGCAAGAAACCAAAGCTGTCATTTCTTAAAATTTGGGGTTGCGACACTTATGTCAAAAGGCTTCAACCTGATAAGCTCGAACCCAAATCAGAGAGGTGCACCTTCATAGGATACCCTAAAGAAACTATTGGGTACACCTTCTACCACAGATCGGAAGGCAAGACCGTTGTTGCTAAGAATGGATCCTTTCTAGACAAGAAGTTTCTTTCAAAAGAAGTGATTGGGAGGAAAGTAGAACTTGATGAGGTAATTGTACCTTCTCTTGAATTGGAAAGTAGCTCATCAGATAAAACCGTTCCCGTGATGCCTACACCAACTAGAGAAGAAGCTAATGATGATGATCATGAAACTTCGGATCGAGTTACTACTAAACCTCGAAGGTCGACCAGAACACGTACCGCACCAGAGTGATACGGTAATCCCCTCCTGGAAGTCATGTTCTTAGACAACGGCGAACCTTCGAACTATGAAGAAGCTATGATGAGCACGGATTTCGATAAATGGCTTGAGGCCATGAAATCTGACATAGGATCCATGTATGAGAACAAATTATGGACTTTGGTGGACTTGCCCATTGATCGGCAAACCATAGAGAATAAATGGATCTTCAAGAGGAAGACAGACGTTGATGGTAATGTCACCATCTACAAAGATCGACTTGTCGCAAAAGGTTTTTGAAAAGTTCAAGGGGTTGACTACGATGAGACCTTCTCACCCACATCGATGCTTAAGTCAGTCTGAATCATGTTAGCAATTGCCGCATTTTATAATTATGAAATCTGGCAAATGGACGTCAAAACTGCATTCCTTAATGGGTTTCTTAAAGAAGAGTTGTATATGATGCAACCAGAAGGTTTTGTCCATCCTAAAGGTGCTAACAAAGTGTGCAAGCTCCATTTATCCATCTATGGACTGGTGCAAGCATCTCAGAGTTGGAATATACGCTTTGATGAGGTGATCAAATCATATGGTTTTATGCAAACTTACGGTGAAGTCTGTATTTACAAGAAAGTGAGTGGGAGCTCTGTAGCATTTCTGATATTATATGTGGATGACATATTGTTGATTGAAAATGATATAGAATTTCTAGATAGCACAAAAGGATACTTGAATAAGAATTTTCAATGAAATACCTCGGTGAAGCTACTTATATATTGGGCATCAGGATCTATAGAGATAGATCAAGACGCTTGATAAGACTTTCACAAAGTACATACCTTGGCAAAGTTTTTGAAGAAGTTCAAAATAGATCAGTCGAAGAAAGAGTTCTTGCCTGTGTTACAAGGTGTTAAGTTGAGTAAGACTCAAAGCCCGACCACGACAGAAGATATAGAGAGATTGAAAGTCATTCCCTATGTCTCAGCCATAGGTTCTATAAAGTATGCCATTCTGTGTACCAGACCTATTGTGTACCTTGCCATGAGTCTGGAAAGGGGGTACAATAGTGATCCAGAAGTAGACCACTGGACAGCGGTCAAAATTATCCTTAGGTGCCTTAAAGAGGACTAAGGAAATATTTCTCGGCTATGGAGGTGATAAAGAGCTCGTCGTAAGGAGTTACATCGATGCAAGCTTTGACACCGATTCAGATGACTCCAAGTCTCAAATCTGGATACATGTTGAAAGTGAGAGCAATTAGCTAGAGCATCTCCATGCAGAGCATTCTAAACATAGAAATTCGCAAAATACATACGGATCTGAACGTGACAGACCCGTTGACTAAACTTCTCTCACAACCAAAACATGATCACACCTTAGTACTTTTCGGATGTTATTCACATGGCGATCTGAACTAGATTATTGACTCTAGTAAACTCTTTGGGTACACGACGATGTGAACTATGGGTGTTAATCACATCGCGATGTGAACTAGATTATTGACTCTAGTGCAAGTGGGAGACTGATGGAAATATGCCCTACAGGCAATAATAAAATGGTTATTATTATATTTCCTTAATCATGATAAAGGTTTATTATTCATGCTAGAATTGTATTGACCGGAAACTTAAACACATGTGTGGATACATAAACAAATATCGTGTCCCTAGTAAGCCTCTACTAGACTAACTCGCTGATCAAAAGATGGTTAAGGTTTCCTAATCATAGACATGAGTTGTCTTTTGATAACAAAATCACATCATTAGGAGAATACACGAATAGCTTTTTTTAACAAATACACGAATAGCTTTTTTTAAGAACGAATACAAGAATAGCTGGGTGGCACTGCTGTGCGGACACACACATCTTTCTTTTTTAGGTGAAGGCACACGCATCTAGTTTTTTAGGCTACACATGCAGCTACGTACGTCTGTGTTTTACACTTCGTTCGCTCAAACCAGTTCACAGGCCCAATAAACAATCGAGGCCCAATCAACCACACGTGGCGTAGATGGTTCTGCGGAGCAGCAGCCCAAACAAATGTATGGGCGACGTGATCGGGATACCTACGCCTAGCAACGCCAAAGCGCCGTGGAGGCTCCTAGCTCATTCTGTTATACTGTTTATCAGTGACAAAATTAATTTGTTTCATAGTGTTGGATAATATTCCTTTTCTCGTTTTAAAGTGTATCATAACATCTCGTTGTGTACCAACAAGTAAAAGTGCACTTGTTTTGGAGTGGATTTGCTAATACACGATGAAACATTACGATACTCTTTGAAATAAGAAAAAAAGAGCACGTACAAAATAGAAGTAAATCATATTTTGCTAAAGAAATATATGAAAGCATGTCGCGAATCTCAAACACAACAACATACAGTGAATGCATGCACACAGAATATTCTCTCTCGTCTAGTTCTCCAATGAAGTCTAGGCCCGAGCTTATCCATCCTAACATTCAATACACTCATTTTCACATGTTTGACCCAAGTCTTGGAGATCTGCTCTCCATGAGACCCGCTCCTATCTTTTGACTTCCCAATTTCTTCAAACAAAATTGTTCCCGCACTGCATCTATGTCGGCGCCATCCTTCTCGGCCCCGCAGGCTACCACCTGCCACACACTCCGTAGGCTCTGCCGCGGTCCTCGCCCATCTGGATTTCAGCCTCTCGCACACCGTCGCTGGCGCAGAATCGACAGATCTACGGTTGCCGTCATTGCCTGATTTGACGCATCCGTGCACCGGTGATGGCGCCTTTGCCTCGGTTGGCTAGGTGCCGAACCACACAGATTTGTCGGATGCCGCGATCCTCGCGCCACCCGAATTTGAGCCTCTTTCGCGTCATGCGCGTCACAAAGTCGACATATCTACGGCTGCCGCCGGCGACGCCGCCTTTGTCATGGATCGGCCGGGTGCCGAACTACATATCCCATACCGCATTTAGGTATGGCCTCCTACTCTAGCCACCCGGATCTCACTTGTCAGCGGTTTGCCGACAAAGACACGCCCAGCCGTCGACTGGGCTCGACATTGTCCCAACAGCTCGCCGGCTCCCCGTTGCCGGTCATAAAGTGCGACGGCTACCCATGCCTAGTGGTACGCCGAGTTTCCACTACGCGAGAACAAGTACGGGGTGGATGTGCGACGACTCCCCGTTGCCGATCAAGTGCAAACAAGATTGGGTGAGTGTTTGTTTTGATTTGGTTGTTCATCGGATTCGGCGCAATTTGTAGCTCATTGTTTGCTCAAATTTGTATGTAGGATGGATGCAAGTTTGGGTATTAGGAAGAAGATTACATCGATTTATTGATAGCGAGAAATTTGTAGATGTTCGTGCACTCCTTGCTAAAGTAGAGACTAGAGATGAGACTAGATGCGATGCAATATCAAATTCGTGGGAATTGAAGAAGAAAGAAGTGTGCAAACTCGGGAAATCAATAGAGAGAATCAACAATGAAACACGTAGAGAAAATATTAATCAAACTAGTGGGAGCAGTTATGGAAGTTTGTAATTCTTGTTTTCTTTGGTTTCGTTGTCATAGCGAAGAATTGGTGTTCACTAGTGTGAATTTAGTGTAGTAAATATACTCCACTAAGATTTACTCGGTCGGATCCTCTTCTATTTTTTTAGGGATCGACTAGAGTTGGCCCTATAGCCCAATCCTATGATTTGTCTTGAAAGTAGTCCTTTTTTCACAAAAGGGATTCATATATATATATATATATATATATATATATATATATATATGTATATATTATAGAAGCTCACTACAAATACAAAACTACTCAAACATAATACAAATCAAAACTTCTAGACCACCGAAAGATCACTACCGCTGCCAAAACAGTAGCGGCCTGGCCGGGAAGTTTTGATTTGTATTATGTTTGATCATGGGCAACCAAAACCTCAGTCAAAATCTTGGTTAGCCAATGCTTTGGCGGGGCAACCTTGGGCATAAACCAAACACATCCTATGGGTTGTTCTTTACGTCAAATTTAAGAACTTCTCGCATATATAGAACCATGGAAAAATTTCAGTAGTGTGAATAACAGGAAATGCTTCTCGCTACAACAAAAAAGTCATAGAAAATGCAACGTAGTTCTTCACAGACCAGTCACGAAGGGCGGATCCGGATAATCACAAGGGGTTCGCGGTTGGGGGGTCCACCACGTCACGAAGCGCTAAGGGGTAGGAGGCGATCGCTCAGGCGATTGTGCGACTACACTAGGGTTAGGGTTTCGCTGTATGGGGGTGGTTGGAATCTGGCCGAGATCAGGACTTGCGATGGCGCTCTCCTGTACTCAGGCCTGCGCGTTTGTGATCTCTGTCGCAGAGCGGAGCTATGGCAGGATCTACAGACAGGAAGGAGGCGGCGGCGGTGGGGAAATCCATGGCCACTCCCTCGACGAAGGCGGCTACGACGCCAACGAAGATGGGAGGTGGGACAGCTAGCGGGGGATCCTCCAAGTCCCCTGTGGAGAGCAAAACCCCAGATCCGGCCGCGAGTCTTTCAGCAAGGTTAGGGGGAATGGTCTTCATGGACAAGGAGGTGGAAGGGTTCGTGTTTGAAGATCCAAACCCTCCGGTTCGTAAAACACATCGCTGGTCTGCTGTGGGGAAGGTTGCTCTCCCAGGCCGATGAAGATGAGTGCGGTGGAGAAAACCATGCCGAGGACATGGGGCCTGCACAGGGAGGCAAAATTTGCTGAGATCGATCCGAACATCTTTGAAGTTCACTTTGGCAGCGAAGGTGATTGGAGGCATGTGCTGCAGAACGGACCTTGGCAATTTGATTTTAGCACCCTCACTACAAGAAATATGCTATCTTGTGACCTCCACTATTGGTCACTGAAAGGTCATAGTTTTTCATTTGTGACCTTTTTGTGACCAAAAACAAAAGGTCAAAAGCTGAGGGTCGTAAACTGACTATAGCGACCTTCTCTGTGAGAAGGTCGTAGACGTTTACGACCAAAATATTCCTACTGTGGCGTTTTGGTCACTAGCAGCCTCCCCAGTCCATGTAGGCATCCAGCGTGGCAAGCTGATGTGGCACAAGATTCAGCCCGGTCCATTTCAGTGTTTTAGATGGGCCGAGCCCATTAATTCAGCCTTTTTACTGTATATTTTTTCTGTGAATTTTGTCTAGCTACATGGGCCTGGCCCAACAATTTGGCCTTTTTTTTTATATTTTGGGCCATGGCCTTTTTAGTTTTTCAGTATATATTTTTCAATCTGGTCCCACAAGTTAGATGGGTCCCACTTGTCATAATCTCCTATATTGGTCCCACATGTCAAAAATGTGAGCATTGTTTAGATTATTTTCACAAATGGGGCCCACTAATCAGGTTTACATTTCACACGTCTTCAAATCACACAAATAATCAATATTTTAAATAGAACAGAAAAAATGTCGAATTTCTTAGGCCTGGAGCTCCTATACATAGTCTATTACAATCTGTGCATAGTGTATTACAACCCAGATATGCCTACTATTACAGTACTATAATATTTACAATTTATTACAGTCAAACAGAACAAATCTTTGCTGCTAGGGCTGCACGCCGCTTTGAACTTGAAATTTCCTAGGTCTGGAGCTCACGTAGGCTACCTTTTGAGCTGTAGATTTTGACATTTCCACCCTGTTACATGAATAGGCTAAGAAGAATCAGAACAAATGGACCGAATATATTATCAACATTCCATTCAAAAAAGGACAGTTCTATATATAGACTAATAACACTAATCCAGCTAGTACCATGCTTTTTTATTCATAAAAGAAAACAGAGACTATGAATATGCATGAAGTGCAGGTCCTGTAACCTCACTGCAACACATTGCACCTAAAACAACAATGCCATTCTACTACCACGACCATCCATTCAATAGGCAAGATCTAACATAACATAACATGACATCCATTCTACTAGTCAAAACACATACACTAACATGACAAACGCAGGAGAGAATAAAGGGAACCGAGAGAGACACCGTTGATCTGGATTGAGTTAGCATTTGTGAGAAGGTAGATGATCACCATGGTGTGCTTGATGATGCACATGACCATCATCTTCTTTCGACCGTTGCATCCGTGCGCTCGATGATGGGGGTACCAATGCATCCAAGTAGAACAAAATATAAGAATAAGAATAAGAATGAACATATAAGAATAAGAATAGGTACAGAACATGTGCAACTCTCTAAATTGATCATAGAAATGAAAACTGTAAGAATGAGTTTTCGAATCCAGGCATGTCAAATTTGAAGCACGAGCAGAATAGATCTAACAAACCAGACCATGATCATCATGCGCATCAGGATTTATGGTTCTAGCAAAACAGTAAAGAGATGGACATACACGCAGCAAGCATACCAGCTACTACATCACCATTCTCGTGACCACAGACATCACCATTCACTAATAATTCCCATTGGGAGATCAAACTATGCATCCAACAAGCTACAGCACCAGGGAATGCAGAAAAATTATGACTCGAGATGACGAATCAACTGGGTGCATCTCAATTTGAACAACCACGGCAAGACAACAACCGCATACTAATGCGGCGAATCAAATCTGCACGCAGGAGCAGCGCCGTTCGTGGCATCCACATGAGGACGCGCAACATCAAGAACATGGCGCATGACAACAATAGACCTAGAGATCTAGGACGGAGGGAGGGGGAGCTTACACTTGCGGATGCGGGCGGCCGGGTAACCGCACAAGGAGCAGGTGCTCTTCTGGAGGTGGAAACTGCGGCGGCCGCAACGGATGCAGAATTGAAGAGCGTCCTCATGTAGCAGTAGCAGCAGCGGCATGAAGAATTGAAGACCGACCAACAAAGCCTGCAATGCAAACAGAGAGGCATGAGGAAACTGAATCCAATCACATCAAATCAAATCGAGCTGCTGCACCTTGACCTTGAGGAAAACAAACCTCATCTCATCTCATCTCAGGGAAGAATAAGAAGAAGAAAATATATGGCTGTTGCTCCATGACCATGACCTTGAATTGTTGCTGCTGCACCAGATCAAGGAAGAAGAAGACCTACAAAAAAAGCCAGCAGGACTCAATAGTTGGAGCTTTCAATCACTTCTTCAATTTGTGGTTTCTCAAGACAGAATAACTTTGGAGTACTCTAAACTGGAGTAGGCAGAGTAGTTATTTGCTTGATCTGAAGTTTGACATATACGATAGTGAGACATGTAAGAAGCAGAACAAGTCCAAAGCCACAACCTCAAATCAGGAACAAAAAACATGCCAGCTTGGCCATGCTCTGCCTAGAGTTATTGCAGCAAATTATGAGCACTCAGCAAGCATATATGAACATATAAATCCACATACTGGACATTTATGGCAGTTCTAGTAAAATATCAAAAGCAGGGAGAGATAGGTCAGGGAGAGATAGTTCTAGAACATGTTATTGTTAACCTTTGCAACTGAAGAAGACACAGAATAACTAGGTGGATCAGCATGAATGAACAAGCTGAAGGGTGAGTGTCTAATGTCAAAATCTACAGCTCAAGAGGATCCTGTGTGGATCAAGCCAAAGTGTTAAGGCTACCTTTTACACGTGGGGTATAGAAGTATTTAATATTAGAACACAAATTTAAGATCAGCTACTAGATTTGACTTGGCTTCTCCAGCAGGGGAAGACAGAACAGTTCAGATCACTTGCTTTTTTCAGACCAAGAAGAAGAAAAGCACACCAAATCATAGAGGCTCTCTGATTGGCCTTGCCACAAACAAGAATCAACAAGTCAATGCTTCCCTTGTGTCATACTATATGAGTATAATAGATATGTCTAGTTTGCCTAACTGGATGCTTTCTGACCAAAAGTAACACTTACAGTGGAGCAAATATGGACAGTTTCAGACAACACTAGTATGGAAGTGGCATACACTTTGGTGAGAAGGTACTGCATGATTGACTCTTGAGAGGGCCGGTCGGTCGAATAAGGGTAATGATCTTACCTGCAACGGCCGCGATGCCCATGCCGCGGTAGCGCTCCACGAACATGTCCACGGCGTCCTTGAACACGCCCGGCTGCAGCAGCAGCACCGTGATGTCGTTGAACACGATCCCTGTACGCACCGCACCAACAACCGAACGACCAGAGCACATCAGACAGGAGGGTTATGGTTGGTTAGTAGTAATGGTTTCGCACAGAGATGGGCGGACGGACCTTGCTTGGGGAAGTGCGGGACGACGCGGATGGCGTCGGAAATGCCCTGGAGGCGCGGGTCAGCGGCGGCCGCGCCGCCGTGGCCGCCCTTCTTGGCCGGCGCCTGCGCCTCCGCCACGTTGCCGCCGCACTCGCTGCGGCTAGCATATGGAGTAGTAATGTCGAGCGTGGCGGGGTCGAGGGGGCGAGGGAGCCCTGTAGGCGGCGGACGTCGGTGTCCAGCGCGACGGTGCGGCGCCGCAGCGCATCCTCGTCGTCGGCGCGGCGCACAGCAAGGGCCGCCACCGCGTCCCGCAGCTCCCGTGCCGCCTTGGCCGCCGCGGAGCAGGGAGCCATGGCGATGTTCCGAGATTCGACGATGGGATTGGGCTCGTTGCGGTCATGGCGGTGCACCGGCCCGTCGAGTTAGAGCAGGGAAGCGGGGCGAGGGAGGAGGAGGGAGGTGGTGGCGGCGATCTGGAAGGGGAGGGGAGCAGCGAGCCGGGGCGATCTGGATCTACGAGGGGAGGGGCGGGTGGCGGCGAGGGAAGGGGAGGTGGGAGGGATCTGCGCGCTAGGGAGTGGATCGCTAGGGTTAGCCGAGATAGCGGAGGGGTGGATGGACGGACGGATGGATGGATGGATGGACGGATGGATGTTTGCCATGTCACTGATCCATGCCACAGCTGGTTCCACCAATCAGAATTAAGCATTTTTTGTTTTTTTTCTTATAGTTTGTACCCTCTTATTTAGGCAAATATTTAACCTCTTATAGTTAGTTCAAATAAACCAATATTTTGTACATGTGTGTATTTAGGCATGACAAACAATGTTGATTTGGGAGGTTTTCATTTTCTTTGCTCAAAAGAACCATTTTTCATTTTCTGAGTGACCAAAATGTGTTTTTTGTGAAGGATCTACCATATGTTTCTTGCAAAATTGGACCAAATAATTTTTCTAAAATACTAGGCCATATTTAATGCACAATTGATCAAATGGTTGGGTTTAAAAAGTTTTGATCCACCTCTGGTAAAAAGACAAAATTCCGCCGATTCAGCTGGAAGCGGGTCAAATTTGAACTGCAGTTTCCTCATAGTTTGCTATTTATTTTTTCCAAAAATCATTTCTAGGTACATAAGTATCTATTAATCATAGAAACATCAAAAGTTTTCCAAGATTCAACCAGTAGCTAGGAACGGTCAAGCCCGCCGTTTTGACCGCATTTTGAAACGGGCATAAAGATTCAAAAAAAATCAAAAAATTAGAAAACCTTCACATTGTGTCATTATATGTGACCAAGTTTCCAGGAAAAATAATAAACTTGTAATACGGAAATTATTTTTAAAAAGTGTTCTCATAAATGAGCTATCATGCGTGAAGATTCATGGCTTTCAAGCAAAATGATCAATCTTATGGCCACATTCATGGCATAGTTTGTTCAAACGATCTCATATCATGCACAAGGGTGCATATTGGAATGGCAAACAATGTTGCCTAAGGAAGTTTTCATTTTCTTTGCATGGAAAATTAATTTTCCATTTTCTGAGTGCCTGAAATGAGTTTTTTGTGAAGGACCTACCATATATTTGTTGCAAAATTGGACCTAATCAATTTTATAAAATACTAGACCATATTTAATGCAAAATTGACCAAATGGTTGGGTGTAAAAATTTTTGATCCACCTCTGGTGAACAAGACAAATTCCCGCCGATTCAGCTGGAAGCGGGTCAAATTTGAACTGCAGTTGCCTCGTAGTTTGCTATTTATTTTTTCCAAAAATCATTTCTAGGTACATAAGTACCTATTTAATAAGAGAAAAATCAAAAAAATTCCAAGATTCAACCACTAGCTAGGAACGGTCAAGCCCGCCGTTTTGACCGCATTTGAAACGGGCATAAAAAATTCAAAAAAAATCAAAAAATTGGAAAACCTTCGCATTGTGTCATTATATGTGACCAAGTTTCCAGGAAAAATAATAAACTTGTAATACAGATTTTTTTTAAAAAAGTGTTCTCATAAATGAGCTATCATGCGTGAAGATTCATGGCTTTCAAGCAAAATGATCAATCTTATGGCCACATTCATGGCATAGTTTGTTCAAATGATCTCATATCGTGCACAAGGATGCATATTGGAATGGCAAACAATGTTGCCTAAGGAAGTTTTCATTTTCTTTGCATGGAAAATTAATTTTCCATTTTCTGAGTGCCTGAAATGAGTTTTTTTGTGAAGGACCTACCATATATTTGTTGCAAAATTGGACCTAATCAATTTTATAAAATACTAGACCATATTTAATGCAAAATTGACCAAATGGTTGGGTGTAAAAAGTTTTGATCCACCTCTGATGAAAAAGACAAATTCCCGCCGATTCAGTTGGAAGCGGGTCAAATTTGAACTGCAGTTGCCTCATAGTTTGCTATTTATTTTTTCCAAAAATCATTTCTAGGTACATAAGTACCTATTTAATCAGAGAAACATCAAAAAAATTCCAAGATTCAACCACTAGCTAGGAATGGTCAAGCCGGCCGTTTTGACCGCATTTTGAAACGGGCATAAAAAATTCAAAAATGATCAAAAAATTGGAAAACCTTCGCATTGTGTCATTATATGTGACCAAGTTTCCAGGAAAAATAATAAACTTGTAATACGGTAATTATTTTTAAAAAGTGTTCTCATAAATGAGCTATCATGCGTGAAGATTCATGGCTTTCAAGCAAAATGATCAATCTTATGGCCACATTCATGGCATAGTTTATTCAAATGATCTCATATCGTGCACAAGGGTGCATATTGAAATGGCAAACAATGTTTCCTGAGGAAGTTTTCATTTTCTTTGGACGAAAAAACCATTTTCCATTTTCTGAGTGCCTGAAATGAGTTTTTTTTGTGAAGGACCTCCGAAATATTTGTTGCAAAATTGGACCAAATAATTTTTCTAAAATACTAGGCCATATTTAATGCACACTTGACCAAATGGTTGGGTGTAAAAAGTTTTCATTCTATATTTTTTATATGCATTAAGAACATTTTTCCAATACAAGTTTAATATTTGTTTTTTGAAGAACCTAGAAAATATTTGTTGGAAAGTGGAACAACACCATATTCTATACATATTTAACATTACTGCAAGTTTAACATTTAAAAAAACTTGGTCAACATTTAATCAAAAAATGTTTAACATATTTTTCTAATGCTTGGATTAACATTTTTAGAATACATGATAAACCATTGCGTAAACATTATTTTCTGTATAGTGTTTTTCAAATTTTTATATACATGAGAAGTTGTAAAAATCATGAAAATTTAAAACCTTAGCGTTGCGTCACATTTGTCACGTAGTTACTAAAAAATTTACAAACTTGGAAATGATGAATATTTTTGAATCAATGAGTTTTTTGAAATTTATGATCATTTTTGCGATCTTTTTATGAAAGAATCATGAACATTTTTTGAATTCAATTTTTTTGGGCCAAATTCACAAGCATTATTTCAATACTTGAACATTTCTTTAATATCATGAACTCCTTTTACTCTGCATACATTTTATTTTTTTCACGTACATTTTTCCAACAAATTCACTTTTTATGTTTGAAACTCTTTTGAAATCCCGAATTATTTGAAAGAAGAAGAAATTAAATAGAAAATAATAATAATAAGCATACAAGACATAAAAACGCCTGCTAATAGGCTATGGGCCGTGAGCCCACTCGGCGGACCGCTGTGTTAATGTAAAAAAGATGGAGAGAAGGGGAGGCCTATCACGATTTTGGCCCAAGTCCAGGAATCTTTATCTATAAAAGAATTGATTGTAGTAGAATATCAAAACTGAGGTGGTGGCGTGGAGGTATGATTCTACTGCTTTGTGTGGTGTGGCACAGGATCGAAACCCCCTTTGCCCATGTTTGTTTTGTACTTTTATTTTTCAAAAGCTTGATTAACTTTTCATGGTCGCGTGCTGGGCCAGCCCATGGCCGTGAGCAGAAAGAAGCCCCGGAGCATCGTGAGGATGGCCCAGTCGGTCCAGGCCCAACGGACGAATGACTGTATAAATTAGTTGCGTGGGGGAATATATCACAAGCGGAGTGCTAGCCCGTTGGTTTGCCCACACTCAGCGCCCCACGAGGTCGCGGGTTCGAATCCTCGCGTTGCCTCTTTTTATTTCTGCCGCCTTCTTAGTTGCGAACACGTAGTCTCCCTGGTCCCACACGTCAGGTTGGTGGGCTCGTAGGTGCTGCAGGCCCCACGCGCCAGATCCGTGGGGTGGGTCCTACACATCATTGGAAACATGTGGGCGGTGCGGGTCCCACTTGATGGGACAGGCCCCACATGTCAATGGGAGCATGTGGGTGGTGTTGGTCCCATGGGTTCCACCTATCAATAAATAGTGACATGTAATTGGGATGACACCTAAACATGCCATGTAGGCGAGATTGCTGAGGTGTCTGCCAAGTCATGTCAAATCAGATCATCCTAGACATTTACGACTATCTAAATAGGTCATAATCAACAAGTAATAAGATTGTAAATCATGTTCACAAATTTACGACCATCTCGTATAAGGCAATTGCGACCTTTCTGACCAAAATGGTCGTTATGGTTTAGGGTTTGGACCCTCCAAAACAGCTTTTGACCAATGGACTCTAAATGGTCGTAGATTTATGACCAATTCACCCACGGTCACTGAAAGAAGGTCACAAGTTGACATATTTCTTGTAGTGCCTCATCATGAAAGATTATGAGGGGGATAAGAGACCGTCTGAGATGGTGTTTGACAAAATTGATGTGTGGGTCAAAGTGACGGACCTGCCACCGGACAGGAGAACGGAAGCGTTTGGAAGGGCCCTTGGTAATTGGTTAGGGGAAATAGTGAGAGTTGATGTGGACAAAGAAGGTTTTGCTAGAGGACAACATCTGTGAGTTGGAGCAAAAATCCCAGTGAGGGAACCTTTGGTGAGAGGGTTCTATCTGAGGAAGAAGAAAGAGGATGAGGAGAAGACCTGGTTCGATTTCTATTATGAAAAAGTACCACATTTTTGCTTTGCATGTGGTAGGTTGGTGCATAACAACGGTGTATGCGAACCACCGGTTGACTCGGAGCAGCAAGGGGAGGGTGGCTGAGAGCATCACCAGGCAGGAACACGGGAGGAAAAGAAGGGTCAATGGGAGCGGTTGGCAGCAGTAATAATAGCATGAGCAGCGCCCACACTGGTGAGTCGTATGCACGCTGCTATGATCACCCAAGAATGAGGGATATCCCAACCAAGCGAAATTTGAATTCTGAATTCTTGCGTACATCTGAATCCCGCACTGGCGGGGTTGGCCGAAGTTATAAAGATGAAGTAAACAGCCCCAAGAAGGATGGTGCAAGGAAAGAGGACACAAAGGAGCATGATCTTCGAGCAGAACTGGAGGAGCGTCGTGAACATAATCTGCGAAACGAGCTGATGAAGGAGGGCCAAAAACGGAGGGAAGAAGAACAAAGGGAACTGGATAGGGAAAGGAAAGGAAAAGGCAAGGTAGATTATCACAGGGGTGTGCATGGGGGCGGAGCGGATCGGGTCCATCCACTGGGAAGACCCGATATGCATGGGACCCGGGAGAGGAGGCGTGGATACTACGTACGTAGGCAGCGGGAGGAATTGAGAGAAAGAGGCCGAACTGACTACTATGATAGGAAGGACTATGAAAGCAGAAAGAGAAGGCTGACCCAAGTGTGGATACCAAAGGGGGGTCATGACAGGCAGGAAGGTGGTGAGGGATTCTTCAGATACACGAGGCAAAAAACCAACTCTGTGTTTGATCGCATTTCAGAGAAAAAAGCTTCATCGGCGGACCCTGAGACCCAGGGCCGCCGGGACCAATGAATCTCTTGGCCTGGAACTGTCGAGGCTTGGGGTTGGACTCGACAGTTGGCGAACTCCGTGACCTGATTAGGTCCTACAACCCAGTGGTGGTGTTTCTATGTGAAACAAAGAAGAGGGAAGAGCTATGGAGAAGATCAAATGGAGCCTTGGTTTCAGAAATGGTGTGGCGGTTGACTGCGAGGATCAGAGTGGAGGACTGGCTTTACGGTGGCGTGATAATGTGCATGTCACTGTCCGGCCATGGAGCCAATATTTCATAGATGCTAAAGTGGTGTGGGAGGGGAAGGTCTATAGATTCACTGGTTTCTACGGAGAGCCGTGCAGAGAGCAATGGAAGAAATCATGGGATGCTTTGCGTTATCTTCATGCACAGGATACATTACCATGGATATGTATGGGGGATTATAATGAAGCAATGTTCCAGTCAGATCAGCGGGGAGGGAATCCAAGGAGTTTTCTACAGATGGAAGATTTCAGGGACTGTATGGCTGACTGTGGCCTTGCGGACTTGGGTTATTCCGGATACCAATACACTTGGGACAACAGGAGAGAGGCCGAGGAGAATATCCAGGTCAGGCTGGACTGGGCTGCATGCAATGATGGTTTTCTGGAAATTTTCCCGGAGACCATAGTGGAAAATATTATGACAGAAGAATCTGATCATCAGGTGCTACTAGTTCGGGCATTGGAGACGGCTCCATGCTCGGATCGTGGTGGAGAGAGACCGTTCCGTTTTGAGGAGGCTTGGACAAGGCATGACAAATATGATGACATGGTTCGAGAGGCGTGGGAAGCGTCGAGCGTGGGTGACAGCACCCTGGCTGGAATCTGCCAACGTCTGGGAACCATGACGGGTAGCATGAGGAGATGGGCGAGGGAAGTGTTTGGCTCCATCAGGCGGCAGATAGTGAAGCTAAAAACACAGCTGAGGGAGGCAAAGGAACGAGCAGTCCATACTGGTTATCGACAGGAAATAAGGGAGATAGAAGAACAACTGAGGGAAATTTATGAAAGGGAGGAAGTGTTCTATAGACAGAGGTCCAGAGTTGATTGGCTGCAAGCAGGAGATCAAAACACCAAATATTTCCAACAAAGAGCCTCACATCGCAAGAGGAAGAACACGGTTAGAGCACTCCGACGCCAGGATGGGACCCGATGCCTTGTCAATGAGGAGATGAGGGAGATGGCCGCTAGCTTTTATGAAAACCTGTTTACCTCAGACGGGTCAGCAGGTGCACAGGAGCTTCTCCAACATATTGAGGTCTCGGTGACAGAGAATATGAACACAAAACTTACTGCTGCAATAACAGACGAGGAGATCGAAATTGCTTTGTTCCAAATGGGGCCGACGAAAGCGCCGGGCCCAGATGGACTTCCTGCTTTGTTCTACCAAAGGCACTGGCCTTTGTTAAGAATGGATATATGTAAGGCTGTTCGGGGCTTTCTTATGGGGGAGGCGACACCGGCAAGTTTGAATGACACGATCCTGGTTATGATCCCAAAGGTCAACTCACCAGAGCTTCTGACGCAGTTTCGTCCTATTAGCCTCTGTAACGTACTTTACAAGATAGCAACAAAGGTGATGGCCAACAGACTTGTAACGCCCTCGATGCGGCTATATCTCCCACGTGTCGAAGCACGACTTAGAGGCATAACCGCATTGAAAGCAATGTCGCAAGTGAGGTAATCTTCACACAACCCATGTAATACATAAGGGAAAGAGATACATAGTTGGCTTACAATCGCCACTTCACACAATTACATGAATAAAGCATTACATCATCCAGATACAATCAAGGTCCGACTACGGAACCAAAATAAAAGAAAAACCCCAAATGCGACAAAGGTCCCCGATCGACCCCAACTGGGCTCCACTACTGATCAACTAAAATGAAACAACACAAAGGGCAAGATCTTCATCGAGCTCCTCCTTGAGCTTGGTTGCGTCACCTGCTCGGTAACATAGGCACCTGCAAACTGGTTTTGGAAGTATCTGTGAGCCACGGGGACTCAGCAATCTCGCACCCTCGCGATCAAGACTATTTAAGCTTATGGGTAAGGTAAAGGCATGAGGTGGAGCTGCAGCAAGCGACTAGCATATATGGTGGCTAACATACGCAAATGAGAGCGAGAAGAGAAGGCAAAGCACAGTCGATAAAAGTATGATCAAGAAGTGATCCTATAGCAACCTACGTCAAGCATAACTCCAACACCGTGTTCACTTCCCGGACTCCGCCGGAAAGAGACCATCACGGTTACACACACGGTTACACACACGGTTGATTCATTTTAATTAAGGTCAACTTCAGGTTTTCTACAACCAGACGTTAACAAATTCCCATCTGCCCATAACCGCGGGCACGACTTTCGAAAGTTCAAATCCCTGCAGGGGTGTCCCAACTTAGCCCATGACAAGCTCTCACGGTCAACGAAGGAATAGACCTCCACCCGAGACACTCCGATCAGACTCGGTATCCCGGTACATCAAGACATTTCGACAGGGTAAAACTAAACCAGCAAGACCGCCCGAATGTGCCGACAAATCCCGATAGGAGCTGCACATATCTCTTTCTCAGGGCACACTCAGATGAGACTAGCTACGAGTAAAACCAACCCTCAAGTTTCCCCGAGGTGGCCCCGCAGGCAGCTCAGTTCGGACCAACACTCAAAGGAGCACTGGCCCGGGGGGTTAGAATAAAGATGACCCTTGAGTCTGCAGAACCCAAGGGAAGGTGGTAGGTTGTTAGTGCAAATGGTAAAACCAATGTTGGGCATTGCTGGAGGAGCTTTACTTAAGGCGAACTGTCAAGGGGTTCCCATTATAGCCCAACCGCGTAAGGAACGCAAAATCCGGGAACATAACACCGATATGACGGAAACTAGGGCGGCAAGAGTGGAACAAAACACCAGGCCTAAGGCCGAGCCTTCCACCCTTTACCAAGTATATAGATGCATTAATTAAATAAGATATATTGTGATATCCCAACAAGTAAACATGTTCCAACAAGGAACAACATCTCCATGTTCCAATAAGGAACAAACTTCAATCTTCACCTGCAACTAACAACACTATAAGAGGGGCTGAGCAAAGCGGTAACATAGCCAATCAACAGTTTGCTAGGACATGGTGGGTTAGAGGTTTGACATGGCAATTTGGGAGGCTGAAAAGCAAATGGTAGGCATCGTAGCATTGGCATAGCAAAAGAGTGAGCAAACTAGCATAGCAAAGATAGTAGTGATTTCGAGGGTATGATCATCTTGCCTGAGATCCTGCAAGGAAGAAGAACGAGTCCAAGAAGAAGACAAACGATCGTAGATGAACGGATCCTCACAAACACGACGTTAATCGAAACCAACCCGAAGAAGCAACACCGGAAAAGAGCAAACAACCTAGTAAATAACCAACACATAATCATGGCACGGTGCGGAAACAAGTATGATGCATGTCCGGTTTAATGAAACATGACATGGCAAAATGCACAAAACTATCTTACAAATTAAGTGGAGCTCAATATGCAACGGAGTGGCATATTGAAGAAAACACCACATGACTTATTTAGTTCTCTCTCGTTATGTACCCAACAACACTAAATGTTGTTAAACATGGCAAGAGGGTGAAGCAAATGAAAACTACCTATCTAGGCAAGTTTAAATGAGGCCGGAACAACAAAACAACACGTCCGGAAAATCCTCATATGCATATATTAGGTTTGGTACTGTTCTGCCCTAAACATAATTTTAGAGTTGTTAAGCATGCAAAATGAAGCCACCATGTTAAACTAGGCATTTTTCCACCCCAATTACATATAAAGTTTATTAAAATCTGAGCTACGGTTAATTAGTTATGAATTAAATCATTTTAGCATGGCATAGGAGCAAATAATGCAAACATCATTTTAAACATTTTAACATGGCAAGAAATTGGCATATTACTAATCCACACATAATTTTAAGCAAGTTTCATATATAAATTATTTTAATCCGATGCACGGTTTGAAAGTTATTATATGCATGAACAGTAGGTTTTTTTTTTGCAAAACTGTCTTTCTCTGGAAATTAGACAAATTCGCAGCAGGAAAAAAAACACCTCGGGCCGAAACTGTTGGCCCAACAACAGGAAAAAAAACAGAGGGGCTGCTCACTTTGGGCTGAGGCCCAGTTTGTGGAGGAGGAAGCTAGAGGAGCTTGCGGCTGGGCCGGTCGCTCGTTCTCGCTGGCACTGGAACAGGTCAACGCAGGGGCGGTACTCGTCCTGTTGCTCGAAGCTGAGGGAGCCAGCAGGCGCGCGATGGACTCTGGTGACGACGAGGCAGAGCAGCGGTGAGGCGAGGCGGGGGACCGGCCAGATCCAGTGAGGGTCGGGACTAGGACGACGACGAGCACCAGCGGCAGCGTCTTTCTGCGAGGGAGAGAGAGAGAGAGTTGGTGAGGAGAAAGAGCAAAGAGGAAGCCGTCGACGAAAACGGAGCAAGGCGGCGGTGACCTGGACTGGAGGCGCAAGGGCGAAGCTGACGACGCCGGTGCACGGGCGAGGCACAGGACGGCGGGTCCGGGCGGCGAGGTAAGGAGACCCGGTGGAGGAAGCGAAGGCAACGGGCAGCTCGGCTCCGTGGCCCGGCATCTCTGGTTGATGACGGTGATGCCCTAGGTGGTCGTCGTAAGAACTCCGGCGAGGCTTGCTGGAGTCGATGAGGCCGCGAATGACAAGAGGACGCTGCTGCTGCTTGAAGGAGACGGAGGCGCGGCGATGGATCGTAAGAAGAGGCCGGCCATGGCGTCCTGTGGAGGCGACAGAGAGAGATAGCGGGGAACAGAGAAGAAAATAGAGAAAGGGAAGGGAGAGTAGGGAGGAAGGGCGCAGGGCACGGCCTGGTTCGGTGGTGGTGTTTGAGGTCGCTAGCGGCGGCGATGGGCAGTTGGCTCGGGCACTGGTTGGCCATCGGGAGCGGGGAGAAGGAGACAGGGAGCAGGGGCTCTGGTTGGTGTGGTGGTGAAAGCGAGGAGGGGCTTTTGGATCAGGGAGGAAGAGGATTGGATCTGGATCCCGAGGAAGATATGGTAGGTGGCGGCGGCTCGGCGGGACAAAGTCCCTAGATTTTAGGGTTGGACCTATATATATACATTAAGTGGATTAGGTTAGGGGCTACCTCATCCCTACGATCGTAATCGTACGGTCGAGAATAAAATAGTTAGGGAGCCCAATTAACAAAACGGAGATGTTTTGTAGATGTTTGGGGATGATCCGGACACAACGGTGACGACTCCCCGGGTCGGGTTCGGGACAATTTCGGACGCGCACGTGAGGGGTTCGATGCACTGTGCAGAGGGGGGTTTCGGACCGTGCGGTCGCATCGGACAACTCCGGAAGCGAAGAGGGGTAGGAGGATGGACTAGGTGAGCTGTGGCGAGACTGCGAGGGGGAGAAGAGAGAGAGAGAGCCCGGCATGGTTTCCGGATACCGAAAACGTCCGACGTTAGACCGACTATATTGCCGCTATAGTTATCCGTTGGGCTATCAAACGAACTCCGAATGCGATGAAACTTGACAGGCGGTCTATCTACACTATAATAAGACCACACGTCAACTCTCAACCCATTCCGAGAACATTTTTCCGCCACTTATAAAATAATATTTCGGACATGCCGCGGGCGCGTGCAAGTGTGTATGGGCTCAGAACGGACAACGGAGAGAACGAGGAGGCCGGGACGGATGCAAGTTTTGAAAACATGATGATGCTATGCACATGATGACATGATGAAATGCAACACGCAAGAAAATGACAAGGCAACAACAACGAATAACTGGACGACACCTGGCACATCGGTCTCGGGGCGTTACAACACTCCACCACTACAAGAGGATCTCGTCCCGAGATCTAGAATGGCACCGGAGGGAAAACGGAAGAGAAAAAGAAAGGTAAAACTAAGTTGCTTCTTTTGACAAACGAGTGAAACCACGGACCTTGAAAAATTGAACAAATTGAAAGAAAGAATACAACGGAGATGAACGAAGTTGAAAACACCCCGTTAGAAAAGAGGAACAAGGAAGAACAATTTCTTATAGCACTCCAGTTGAAAACAGATACAAGACTTGATAGGAAGAAAAGAGCTTGAGCAGAGGACACGACACTCCGGTTAAATGGACAATCATGAAAAGAACATGATCTTAGACAAACGAGATGATGGGTTGAGAAGAGCAACATTACAATACCTCCGAAACAAAAGAATAGAAGATAGATAATTGAAATAGAAGAATGGAGAAGAAAATGCCCTCTGATGCCACAACAGAGCTTGAGGAGGCATCCTTAGGAGACGGGTCGAGCGGAATTGTTGGAAAACCAACAACGAAGGAATAAGCTTGATACGGTCTTGTGGAATACATGTCAAATTATGAGGTGACAAACTGCCACTCACAGGAAAAGAATTGGATTGGTAAGAACAAGGAGACAAGAAACTATTTTACCGAGAGGATAAAGAAGAGCTTGGATCATTTATGAGCACCATAGATAGCAACAATCCTTAGGGATGGCTTTAGGTGAAATATAACACAAGATAACTCCAATGACGAGATTGATGGATTTAAAAATAACTCATTCTTAACAACATGTGAATCATGGAACATGAACTCAAATTATCAAGAATGACATAATACCACCTCCAAAATATGGTAGAAAGAATTGCACTCCGGATTACCATATGAAGAAAGCTTGAGCTCCTTAGGAAAGAATCTCGATGAAAACTTTGAGAAGGGAATTAAATCCTTGATGAACCATCATGTAGAACCTCCATGAAGAACTCCGGTAAACAAAAGGAATGAAAAGAAAGAGAAATTGAAAACACAAGGTGAATCCTTGCAATGATTTAGATGGATATCCGTGATAATTAGAGCTTGGAACTCCGCAAGATGAAACAAATGAAACCGAGAATTTTAAGGGCCTCCGGAATAAAGAATTAATCACTTGGATGAACAAGAATAAGAATTATGTTATGCTTATCCTTCACCAATTAAATTGATGACAATCAACGGATTTGGCATACTACTTATTCTCGTAGAAAGGATTAAAAGAGATATATCAAAACTTGAGAAGGTCTTCAACGAACCACCGGTAGGATTGGAACAACAAATGAATTGATATGATGAACAAGGAAGAGAGATCTTGAAAGAACCACCATAAGAATTGAAAATGATCGAAGTAGGGGTGCATCACCGGTAAGAATTAGCAAATGAACGAAGGTGCTTGAGACAAACTAGATACATGAGAACAAAGAGATCAAGAACTGATTAGAGGATATTCGATTGATGCACCGGCAAGATAGGAGAATGATAACTGACATCTGAGAATGAATAAACCTGAATTGATGGACTCCGGATGACAAACTGAGAAGACTCTTGAATATCTCCCGATGGGTGAAAAAGATTCTCACAATCGAAAACAATTATGAGAGGATGGCAACAAGCTAGCACCATGAATCTTGAAGAGAATAGAGCAAGATTAAAGAGAAACTCTTCTTCGGTCTTCAAATGATGAGAATGACAACGAGAAACACCACCAAGAATTATTGAGGCACACCGGAAGAATCAAAAGCGAAGAGTTTGAGCCAACTATGAAAAGAATTTGAAAGATCTTGGAGAAAAGCATTTGACTGATGATAACTCATTCTTACGTCAAACTTGGAGAAGAATTTAGGATAGCTCTGGGAAAATAGAAGAGTCAGGTAAGATCCTGGGAAAAGACCTGTGGGTTAGGGCCCACTCAAAAGAACACCGTTGAAAAGATTTAAAAGAGATGTTGCACCGGTTAAATTAAATGACTTGAATGAGATACCAATCTTGAAAGAGCTTGAACGAATGCAGAGTGGAAACACGAATCTTCGAGATATCTTGAGCACTCCGGAATAACAAATAGCAAGAAGTAGAATGATAATGAGGTGCACCGGTATGAGAAGACATTGAAATGAGGAAAAAGGTATGATCAACAAAACTTGACTTGAATCCACCGGAGAAGAGAAAGGAATGAGGAATGACGAACTAGTAGAACATCTTCTTGAGAACCACCGGGTAAGAACATTGACGGAAAAGAATGGAGAAACTTCACAAAAATAAAAGGATACTTGGTAAAGAAATCTTAGTCCTTGAGGAAAAAGGGTGGGTGGGCGGGAAAAAACAAAGGCAACTTGGAGACGGATGAAACAAACACCGTTGAGAAGAAATGATAATTGGTCTTGCTGATGTTGAAGTGATCGGATCCACTTGAAGAGAAACACGCCGGTTGAAAAGGATTGACATGACAATCTCGATTGTCGAGAAGGATTGGTATTCACATCGGAGTATGAGAACACCATTTCGGAAAGGTATGGAATCAACACTTGACACTGAAGCAACTCGAATACCACAACTCAAAACAAAAACAAAGGACTGGCTTGCAGAATAAGCCGGAACAAACATATGATAGAGATTTCATCCGAAGTTTTCGTGGTGGGGCCTACACGGGCTCGATCGTACAGCACCATCATGTACAAGGCAGTGCACATGACATACGAAGCGTCCCCGAGTCGGCATAGCCAAGGACTCTTTAATACACAACGAGACCACTGTAAAACCAACCGTGAATAGGCGGACCACTAGACGTCGAACCCCAATTTCATATCATACATCCGTCGGAAAGATATCCTAAGAGCTACTTGAATTCCCACCTATGAAACACCCGAAATTCTCCGGTTATGCAATCAGGTGTTGGGGATACAGGGGAAGCATAATATCTCACCCAAAACTAGCAAATCCTACATCCAGCTATATCCATCCTTCAACACATAACCAAGAAACCTTCGAAAATCGTCTACCTCAACCTTCGAAAAGCATCCGTTATACAAGTTATGGCGATACTCCCGAACTCCCGCCCCAGTACTGGGTGGCGTCGAGGTTATCTCACCAACGAACTGCATAAAAGAGATTTTCGATGTCGGCGTACTAAACTCAGGTATTCCAAAACTACAACGATAAAATTATGGCGACAACACCTTAGAGCTCAACTCCCCGGGACACTTCCACTAAACCCCTGACAGGAGGCACCAAGACAATGTTCTCATCATAAAACCATCGGAACGATTCCAAGATACCCGCGTGATACTAAAATTTTTTTAGTGAAATTTGAGAAGAGAAGAGTCAAAACTCTACGTCAGGATGCCTTACCAGAGCGATGAAGAGACTGGGGAGTAAAAAGAATTCCTAACTCTCTGATATATATAATCCTAAATGACTCAAAACATTTTTCTAGACACAACTCGGCCGGTAAAAACGATCAAGCAGTGGGGCTCCTAAGGTCGGGGAAGGCTCTGATTATCAACTTGTAACGCCCTCGATGCGGCTATATCTCCCACGTGTCGAAGCACGACTTAGAGGCATAACCGCATTGAAAGCAATGTCGCAAGTGAGGTAATCTTCACACAACCCATGTAATACATAAGGGAAAGAGATACATAGTTGGCTTACAATCGCCACTTCACACAATTACATGAATAAAGCATTACATCATCCAGATACAATCAAGGTCCGACTACGAAACCAAAATAAAAGAAGAACCCCAAATGCGACAAAGGTCCCCGATCGACCCCAACTGGGCTCCACTACTGATCAACTAGAACGAAACAACACAAAGGGCAAGATCTTCATCGAGCTCCTCCTTGAGCTTGGTTGCGTCACCTGCTCGGTAACATAGGCACCTGCAAACTGGTTTTGGAAGTATCTGTGAGCCACGGGGACTCAGCAATCTCGCACCCTCGCGATCAAGACTATTTAAGCTTATGGGTAAGGTAAAGGCATGAGGTGGAGCTGCAGCAAGCGACTAGCATATATGGTGGCTAACATACGCAAATGAGAGCGAGAAGAGAAGGCAAAGCACAGTCGATAAAAGTATGATCAAGAAGTGATCCTATAGCAACCTACGTCAAGCATAACTCCAACACCGTGTTCACTTCCCGGACTCCGCCGGAAAGAGACCATCACGGTTACACACATGGTTGATTCATTTTAATTAAGGTCAACTTCAGGTTTTCTACAACCGGACGTTAACAAATTCCCATCTGCCCATAACCGCGGGCACGGCTTTCGAAAGTTCAAATCCCTGCAGGGGTGTCCCAACTTAGCCCATGAGAAGCTCTCACGGTCAACGAAGGAATAGACCTCCACCCGAGACACTCCGATCAGACTCGGTATCCTGGTACATCAAGACATTTCGACAGGGTAAAACTAAACCAGCAACACCGCCCGAATGTGCCGACAAATCCCGATAGGAGCTGCATATATCTCTTTCTCAGGGCACACTCAGATGAGACTAGCTACGAGTAAAACCAACCCTCAAGTTTCCCCGAGGTGGCCCCGCAGGCAGCTCAGTTCGGACCAACACTCAAAGGAGCACTGGCCCGGGGGGGTTAGAATAAAGATGACCCTTGAGTCTGCAGAACCCAAGGGAAGGTGGTAGGTTGTTAGTGCAAATGGTAAAACCAATGTTGGGCATTGCTGGAGGAGCTTTACTTAAGGCGAACTGTCAAGGGGTTCCCATTATAGCCCAACCGCGTAAGGAACGCAAAATCCGGGAACATAACACCGATATGACGGAAACTAGGGCGGCAAGAGTGGAACAAAACACCAGGCCTAAGGCCGAGCCTTCCACCCTTTACCAAGTATATAGATGCATTAATTAAATAAGATATATTGTGATATCCCAACAAGTAAACATGTTCCAACAAGGAACAACATCTCCATGTTCCAACAAGGAACAAACTTCAATCTTCACCTGCAACTAACAACGCTATAAGAGGGGCTGAGCAAAGCGGTAACATAGCCAATCAACGGTTTGCTAGGACATGGTGGGTTAGAGGTTTGACATGGCAATTTGGGAGGCTGACAAGCAAATGGTAGGCATCGTAGCATTGGCATAGCAAAAGAGCGAGCAAACTAGCATAGCAAAGATAGTAGTGATTTCGAGGGTATGATCATCTTGCCTGAGATCCCGCAAGGAAGAAGAACGAGTCCAAGAAGAAGAAAAACGGTCGTAGATGAACGGATCCTCACAAATGCGACGTTAATCGAAACCAACCCGAAGAAGCAACACCGGAAAAGAGCAAACAACCTAGTAAATAACCAACACATAATCATGGCACGATGCGGAAACAAGTATGATGCATGTCCGGTTTAATGAAACATGGCATGGCAAAATGCATAAAACTATCTTACAAATTAAGTGGAGCTCAATATGCAACGGAGTGGCATATTGAAGAAAACACCACATGACTTATTTAGTTCTCTCTTATTATGTACCCAACAATATTAAATGTTGTTAAACATGGCAAGAGGGTGAAGCAAATGAAAACTACCTATCTAGGCAAGTTTAAATGAGGCCGGAACAACAAAACAACACGTCCGGAAAATCCTCATATGCATATATTAGGTTTGGTACTGTTCTGCCCTAAACATAATTTTAGAGTTGTTAAGCATGCAAAATGAAGCCACCATGTTAAACTAGGCATTTTCCACCCCAATTACATATAAAGTTTATTAAAATCTGAGCTACGGTTAATTAGTTATGAATTAAATCATTTTAGCATGGCATAGGAGCAAATAGTGCAAACATCATTTTAAACATTTTAACATGGCAATAAATTGGCATATTACTAATCCACACATAATTTTAAGCAAGTTTCATATATAAATTATTTTAATTCGATGCACGGTTTGAAAGTTATTATATGCATGAACAGTAGGTTTTTTTTTGCAAAACTGTCTTTCTCTGGAAATTAGACAAATTCGCAGCAGGAAAAAAACACCTCGGGCCGAAACTGTTGGCCCAACAACAGGAAAAAAACAGAGGGGCTGCTCACTTTGGGCTGAGGCCCAGTTTGTGGAGGAGGAAGCTGGAGGAGCTTGCGGCTGGGCCGGTCGCTCGTTCTCGCTGGCACTGGAACGGGTCAACGCAGGGGCGGTACTCGTCCTGTTGCTCAAAGCAGAGGGAGCCAGCAGGCGCGCGATGGACTCTGGCGACGATGAGGCAGAGCAGCGGTGAGGCGAGGCGGGGGACCGGCCAGATCCGGTGGGGGTCGGGACTAGGACGACGACGAGCACCAGCGGCAGCGTCTTGCTGCGAGGGAGAGAGAGAGAGTTGGTGAGGAGAAAGAGTAGAGAGGAAGCCGTCAGGGCCGGCCCTGAGGGGGGGCAGGGGGGGCGGCCGCCCCGGGCCCCCCAAATCCAGGGGCCCCCACTGACCAGGTATGTGCATGTACGGAGCAGCAGGTTAGATCACGTCGTACCTTGTCATGTGTTCATCTTTCCACTCCGTCCATCTCTTTCGCTGAGATATTGGGCCTGGCCCAATGCATGGGCAGATGACCAATGCTGCCGAGGCCTACGAAGCGCACAATGCCCTCGTCTTTTTTTTTCTGTCGCGCGTGGATGCCCATCGCCCGCCGCCGACGCCAAACTTCAGGACCCAATCGCGGGCTCGCGGCAAGTCGATCGGTGCCGATGCTATGACGTCTGCGAGGGAGGAGAAGCAGATAGATGCGCTGTTCTTCAGGCCCTGGTAAGCATCTCTTCGCTGTTTTTTGATCGAATCTTGTGGGAGTGTATGGATTTTCAGATTTCTCCCCTTCCTTGCTCTTGATGGAAGGAAATAGTCACCATGAGCAGGATTTAAGTTTGGCATTCGAAAATTAGGGTCGTGATGTTACTGTTGGGTTTAGAGAAATTATGAGTAGGGGTTGATGTCAACTAAAGCAGGATTAACCACTTAGGTACGTCGAATTCTGTATGACACTTGTCTGTTCTATTAACTTGCTGATCAATTTTATAGTTTCGTAGTGATTACGCAAAATCAATTTGCTCAAAAACATTCAGGTTCCTTCCTTTTAGAAAGTTTCAACATATATCTCCAGGATCAAAGTTGATAGAAAATAATGCCTTTTGGATCTGAAGATGATATCTAGTAATATACTGAATCTTCTGCTCATCAGTTTTCTTATATAGTTTATGTCATTCAACTCATTATATGTGCTATGTGTAGAGCTTAGAAGATGGTTTCAATGCTTCAAGAACAATTTCTTTTATGAAGGACATGTATGAGGAGACACTGGATGTGTGAATGATGGCCGAGGTATGCTGGCTTATGTGATAGTTATTGTCATACTACAAGAAGCATGAACATGTTTTAAATAGCCATATAGAGAGTAGAAATGATGTGCGCTTTGTAAACTTCCAAGGGAGCTTAAATAGTTTAGTAACTTTAAAATTATTCAATGAGATTTATATTGATACCATAATGAATATAATTGCATCAACCTATGTGAGAGGAATTTTTTTAAGGTAAATGATAAAATATTTCATTTTGGATGCACTTTACTATACTGTTTATTAAAATATTTCACATATACGTATATTGAATATTATTGTGATGTTTATATTGAGGGCCCCTGATTCTAGTCTCGCCCCGGGCCCCTGAAATCTCAGGACCGGCCCTGGAAGCCGTCGACGAAAACGGAGCAAGGCGGCGATGACCTGGACTGGAGGCGCAAGGGCGAAGCTGACGACGCCGGCGCACGGGCGAGGCACAGGACGGCGGGTCCGGGCGGCGAGGTAAGGAGACCCGGTGGAGGAAGCGAAGGCAACGGGCAGCTCGGCTCCGTGGCCCGGCATCTCTGGTTGATGACGGTGATGCCCTAGGTGGTCGTCGTAAGAACTCCGGCGAGGCTTGCTGGAGTCGATGAGGCCGCGAACGACAAGAGGACGCTGCTGCTGCTTGAAGGAGACGGAGGCGCGGCGATGGATCGTAAGAAGAGGCCGGCCATGGTGTCCCGTGGAGGCGACAGAGAGAGATAGCGGGGAACAGAGAAGAAAAAAGAGAAAGGGAAGGGAGAGCAGGGAGGAAGGGCGCAGGGCACAGCCTGGTTCGGTGGTGGTGTTTGAGGTCGCTAGCGGCGGCGATGGGCAGTTGGCTCGGGCACTGGTTGGCCATCGGGAGCGGGGAGAAGGAGACAGGGAGCAGGGGCTCTGGTTGGTGTGGTGGTGAAAGCAAGGAGGGGCTTTTGGATCGGGGAGGAAGAGGATTGGATCTGGATCCCGAGGAAGATATGGTAGGTGGCGGCGGCTCGGCGGGACAAAGTCCCTAGATTTTAGGGTTGGACCTATATATATACATTAAGTGGATTAGGTTAGGGGCTACCTCATCCCTACGATCGTAATCGTACGGTTGAGAATAAAATAGTTAGGGAGCCCAATTAACAAACGGAGATGTTTTGTAGATGTTTGGGGATGATCCGGACACAACGGTGACGACTCCCCGGGTCGGGTTCGGGACAATTTCGGACGCGCACGTGAGGGGTTCGATGCACTGTGCAGAGGGGGGTTTCGGACCGTGCGGTCGCATCGGACAACTCCGGAAGCGAAGAAGGGTAGGAGGATGGACTAGGTGGGCTGTGGCGAGACTGCGAGGGGGAGAAGAGAGAGAGAGAGCCCGGCATGGTTTCTGGATACCGAAAACGTCCGACGTTAGACCGGCTATATTGCCGCTATAGTTATCCGTTGGGCTATCAAACGAACTCCGAATGCGATGAAACTTGACAGGCGGTCTATCTACACTATAATAAGACCACATGTCAACTCTCAACCCATTCCGAGAACATTTTTCCGCCACTTATAAAATAATATTTCGGACATGCCGCGAGCGCGTGCAAGTGTGTATGGGCTCAGAACGGACAACGGAGAGAACGAGGAGGCTAGGACGGATGCAAGTTTTGAAAACATGATGATGCTATGCACATGGTGACATGATGAAATGCAACACGCAAGAAAATGACAAGGCAACAACAACGAATAACTGGACGACACCTGGCACATCGGTCTCGGGGCGTTACAAGACTCAAACAAATCTTGCCGGTTCTTACCTCGGAGGAGCAAAGCGCGTTTGTACCAGGTAGACTGATCACGGACAACGTCCTTGTGGCATATGAGTGCGTTCATGCCATTCGCAATAGGAAGAGGAGGAAGGCGTTCTGTGCAGTCAAGCTGGATATGATGAAAGCGTATGACAGAGTGGAGTGGATATTTCTGGAGCAAATGCTAGCTAAATATGGTTAAGCCATGGAGTGGATTGCTATGATCATGAGATGTGTGACATCGGCGACGTTCTCAGTTAATTTGAATGGAGGATTGTCTAGGAGATTTGTACCTTCTCGGGGTCTTAGGCAAGGGGATCCCCTCTCCCCTTACCTTTTTCTTTTCTGTGTTGAGGGTTTTTCAGCGTTGCTTAAGCAAGCGCAACAGGAAGGCAACCTCAAAGGTGTGGCATTTGGGAGCACGGGCCTCCAGGTGACGCATCTTCTTTTCGCTGATGATAGTGTTGTGTTTCTGGAGGGTACTAGGCAAAATATGGAGGCACTAAAGGGTATACTCCAGAGATACAAGGCGGCCTCGGGGCAGCGGATAAATCTTCAGAAGTCGGCGATTTTCTTCGGGAAAGGCTGTCAAGAAGAAACTAAGGCTGAGCTAAAACAGTACATTGGGATAGAGGAGGAGGCTCTAAATGAGAAATCCTTGGCCTACCAACACTGGTTGGGAGGTCAAAAGATGGTACTTTCAAATATGTGACAGAGTGCTCAAAAGGCAAGGTTAGTGGATGGAAGGGGCAGGGCTTGTCCATGAAGGCAAGGGAGGTGCTTATAAAATCGGGCCTGCAAGCGACACCTACGTTCACCATGAGTTGTTTCCACCTCACAAAGAAGATGTGCCGGAATTTGACCTCGATCTCTTCTAAATTCTGGTGGGGTGCAATGGATGATGAACGGAAAGTGCATTGGATTGCTTGGGAGAAGATGTGCGACACAAAAAAGGAGGGGGGGCTGGGTTTCCGTGATCCGGAAGCTTTCAACCAAGCTCTGCTTGCCAAACAAGTGTGGAGAATTCTTCAAGTGCCTGGATCCTTGTGTGCCCGTGTTCTAAAGGCTCGTTATTTTCCTGATGATTCGATCCTGTCGGCCACATGTCCATCGGCAGGATCTTTCACTTTTCGTAGTATTCTTCATGGCAGAGATCTTTTGAGGGAAGGACTGGTGTGGCGGATTGGCAATGGGACAATGATCAACATCCATCACGAAAATTGGATCCCAAGAGCTGGAAGTATGAAGCCGCTGGGTCAAACTTTTGCTTGGGGTATCACGAAGGTCAGCGATCTTCTACGTCCTGATGGTATGGACTGGAACGAGGCTAGGGTGGATGCGTTATTCACACCAGATGATGCGCAGGATATTAAGAAAATAGCGGTAGGCGGACCGAACTGCCAAGATCGGCTTGCATGGAATTTCACTAAGAATGGGAAGTTTACAGTAAGGTCAGCCTACCACCTTAGAATGTCAATGAACAAGTTGAGGTCAGGACGGCCTGAACCTTCAACGTCTACTAGCAAACACAAAGGCTATCTGTCCCTTTGGGACACTTAGGCACCGGGGAAGGCCAAAGTGCATGCATGGAGGCTGCTCAGGAATGGATTGGCGGTGGGCTCGGAATTGCACCGACGACGAATTAAACCAGGGGTCTTCTGCGTGGCGTGCGGAAGGGAGGAAACATTACTGCATCGCTTTTGGACATGCCCACACTCATAACTTTTTTGGCAGCTGTTGCGCTCGGAAACGGGAGCTAGGGTGGCTAACCCACCAGAGATGACTAGATCCCAGAGTGAGCTGTCGAACTGGCTACTTGGATGGTTTGCGGGAGCTGCAGAGGAGGAGAAGCAGCTGTTTGTTCAAGCTCTGTACGGTCTATGGCTGGCAAGAAACGACGCTAGAGACGGCAAAAGGATTGCTGAGCCACATGCGATCATGAAGACTGTTCTTATGCATGTACATGAATGGCAAGAGGTACACCCTACAGTCCCTAAAATCCCCAAGGTGGATGAGCAGCAAAGATGGGAACCACCGGAGGAAGGATGGATGAAGATCAAGCGGATGGAGCCATGTCCAAAAGTGGCGGAAAAGGAGGAGGAGGAGTAGTGCTCAGGGATCAGAACGGAGCATATAGAGCGGGAGCCTGTGTTTTTTCCCCTCAGGTCGCGGATGCGGAGGCAGCTGAGATCCTGACAACCAAGAAGGCACTGCATATGGCTGCGGAATACAACGTCAGGAAGATGCACTTAGAGCTGTACTGTCAAATGGTTGTGAATATGATTAACGACCCCGACAGAAACCTGAGCGGAGTTAGACCGTGGATCTGGAAAGTGAAAGAAATGATCAGTTCATTTGAGGAAGCGAAGGTTACGTGAGTGCGACGCTCGGCGAATAAGGCGGCACATAAGCTCGCGAGGGTACGAGTAGGAGATGAAATAAGCAATGTTTGGCGTTTGATGCCTCCAGACTCTATTTTAGATGTAATAGCGGATGAAATTTCGAACCTTAATTAAATAAAGCGGAGCGTTTACCTTAAAGAAAAAAAGACCAGTCACGAAGGGAGGGCTGTCAGCCTGTCACGATTGCTGGTCTAACCGTCTCACTGCGGTCATTGATTGGCCGGTTGGCTCACACGGAGTATACTAGTAAGATTCATTGACCTACGACACGAGTAGTCATTTCAATCCCCCCGAAACCCTGAATCGCCGCCGCCGCCGCCGCAGCCAAGCCGAGCAGCCATGGAGGGATCCGCCGTCCCGGCGCCGCTCCGCACGCGCGTGTGCATCATCGGCAGCGGCCCGGCCGCGCACACGGCGGCCATATACGCGGCCCGCGCGGAGCTCAAGCCCGTGCTCTTCGAGGGCTGGATGGCCAACGACATCGCCGCGGGGGGCCAGCTCACCACCACCACCGACGTCGAGAACTTCCCGGGCTTCCCCACCGGCATCATGGGCATCGACCTCATGGACAACTGCCGCGCCCAGTCCGCCCGCTTCGGCACCAACATCCTCTCCGAGACCGTCACCGAGGTCGACTTCTCCGCCCGCCCCTTCCGCGTCACCTCCGACTCCACCACCGTCCTCGCCGACACCGTCGTCGTCGCCACGGGCGCCGTCGCGCGCCGCCTCCACTTCCCCGGGTCCGACACCTACTGGAACCGCGGCATCTCTGCCTGCGCCGTCTGCGACGGTGCCGCGCCCATCTTCCGGAACAAGCCCATCGCCGTCATCGGTGGCGGAGATTCCGCCATGGAGGAGGGCAACTTCCTCACCAAGTACGGATCCCAGGTGTACATCATCCATCGGCGCAACACCTTCCGCGCCTCCAAGATTATGCAGGCCAGGGCGCTTTCCAATCCTAAGATCCAGGTTGTCTGGGACTCCGAGGTCGTCGAGGCCTACGGCGGCGCAGGCGGTGGCCCATTAGCGGGGGTCAAGGTCAAGAACTTGGTGACTGGTCAGGTCTCTGACCTTCAGGTCTCCGGGCTCTTCTTTGCCATCGGGCATGAGCCGGCCACCAAGTTTCTCAATGGGCAGCTTGAGCTCCATGCCGATGGCTATGTGGCCACCAAGCCGGGCTCTACACATACCAGTGTGGAGGGGGTGTTTGCTGCTGGGGATGTGCAGGATAAGAAGTATCGTCAGGCGATTACTGCCGCTGGTTCAGGTATTACTATAGCATAGCACTATGTGAATTGATTGTATAAGTGTTGCTAGTGATCAATTTGTATACATATGGTAATCTATAAATTAGTAACTATATATATTCATATGCTTAGGGATCAATTGCTTCTTTGAACTAGTCTTTATAGTGACAATAGAAAGTGTTGTTTGAGTTTTGAAAAAAAAAACGAGTTTAATTATTTATACTCCAACATTGTATTCAAAATTAGTTCGCTACATTCTGGGATATGTTGGACTGTTGATGCCCAAACCTGCTGACAGTTAGGGACACCTTACTGTTTCCAAGCAAGGGTAATGGGAGTCAGTTTCCTTTTTCGTAAGAGTAACCTTGGTAGCAGGGCTCCAGTACTTTACAGTAACTGAATAAACCATGGGTCTAACAGCCAAAAGAAAGCAGAAAATATGTACCAGAACGAATGAAAACTTACAGGGTTTTGCCGCCTGCCTGGCTTATCAAACCTAGGTTCAAACTGCATGAACATCTATTACAACACCCATCAGGACTGCAAAACATGGGTGCTCTTGCCACACCCTCAGGAGTTGCAGTTGAACTGCAGTCGGGCTTGATTCTGATTAGCCCCTGATCCTTCTCACGTTGCTTCAGCACATACCCCTGCAGGCGTGTTGCTCCAGCCAGCAAAGTCTCCCCTTCAGCTCCAGATTGTAAACATGCCCATTCTAGGACATGACACATGTAATATCAGTTCAACAGGGTTTTCATTAGTTTCCCCTCAAAGCATGCCCTGTTCCGCAGTTTCTGCAGTGCCTGTCACAAATGATCTGACTAGTGTCCAATCATAGCTGACCGAGGAATTATTGAACTGGGTGTAATTTCCCCGTCGTGCCATTTTGAAGCTTCCCGTTGGGGGGATACAAGGGAAATATTCATGTAATTAGTTTCAGGTGCTTAAAACTTGTGGTAACAAACAAGGGCGTGCCCTCTATTTAGGTTAGAAGATCCCCTTTCAGGCTATACACTTGTGGCTTACTCTAAAATTCCTGAGAGGGATTGCAGAATGTTATGGTCACCTCATGGTAGTAGCACTCAATCAATCAAGTTAACACTTTTGTGTTAATATAGTAAGGTTCTGTTCCAGAAATATTTGTCTGTCAGCCTAGGATTCTCAGGTTTGTGATGTAATTAAACTTTTGTAGTACTGGTAATGTATGCCCTGAATAATACTCATATACAGAAAGTTTTTCCTTAAAATATCGTAGATGCTCCTTTGCTAAGTATTGGATCTGCCACTTGAGTTTTTGTGTAATCATATCTGTCACTGGAGACACATGTTACTAATGCTATGCGTCACTTGCAATGACCAATGGTGGGCAGAAGACCCGCATCCTTACTGTGGAACTCATCTGTTTGGTACAGGGTTTCCTTGTCTAACTAGGCATTTGTGTTTTAGCCAGATTCTCATGTTGGTCGATCCATGCTTAACATGGTACTATTGGTTGTATAAGTTGAACCCATTTTTCTCATGTTAATAGGTTTAGATGTGTTATCCAAGAAAGATTTAGTCTTGCAATATAATCCTTTGTCCCTGCCTGGTGCCTGATGACACCATTTATTGGGAATTGACCTTTAGTGGCTCCTGCTGAGCATATAATTCTGCGCCAAACAACTAACTCGCCAATATATACAGGGTGCATGGCTGCTTTGGACGCAGAGCACTATCTGCAGGAGGTGGGTGCACAGGAGGGCAAGTCTGATTGACTCTCTCTTGGTGAAGCGACGACCATCAGCTCACCGAAAGCCGCACTCTGAGCTTGATGAAGTTGGTTGTCCAGTTCTTCAACAGTTTCATTATGCTGCTTAGCAGCACCGTATTATTATTCTCCGTCATTAGGAGGTCCTAGATCAACTTTCATTAGTGTGGTGGAAATGGTCCGTATTTATCACTGGTGGAACTCAAAACTGACTCCTATGTATCATTGGCGAAATCACATTATTATTCTGAGATATCTGTATTGCTCCACCAGGTATGTATGCTGTTGTATTTTTCTACATGTTTGGAGCACCGCGTATTCTGAAAACATGTTTCTTTTTACATTTCAAAAACACGTCTGGTATTTTTTTAAAGGGAAATATCTGGTCTTTGTTGGCTCACGGTGCTATATGGTTCTTCAGAACTAAAGGGTCTTCTTGGCCCAGTTTTATTTTAGTACTAAATAAAGCCTAAGCCATAGACATTGTTATTTACTACTCCCTCCGCTCACAAATATGAGATGTTCTAGAGGGTGCTTGGATACATTTTAGTCCCATGACTAAAAGTAGTGGGACTAAAACTTGCTAGCCTCAGAGGGTGCTTAGATCCAAGGGACTTATTTTAGTCTGACTAAAAATAGTCTCTTTAAGAGGCTAAAGTTCCAAGCACCCTTGACTAAAGAGGGGCTAAAACTAGTCTTGAGACTAAAAACTTTTAGTCAGGGGTACCCCTACCAAAATGTGGATTAGTCCTCTCTCTCCTCATTTAACTCCTCTCCTTTAACACATGCGAGTTTTGGATTGGAGGGTTTGGAGGATAATAAATGCTCATTAACTTGATTTTAGTCTCTAGTATTTGGATCCAAGCATGGGTGAGGCTAGCAAGTTTTAGTCCCACTACTTTTAGTCATGGGACTAAAACGTATCCAAGCACCCTCTCACCCATGCTTGGATCCAAATACTAAAGAGACTAAAATCAAGTTAATGAGCATTTATTATCCTCCAAACCCTCCAATCCAGAACTCACATGTGTTAAAGGAGAGGAGTTAAATGAGGAGAGAGAGGACTAATCCACATTTTAGTAGGGGTACCCTTGACTAAAATTTTTTAGTCTCAAGACTAGTTTTAGCCCCTCTTTAGTCAGGGGTGCCTGGAACTTTAGCCTCTTAAAGAGACTATTTTTAGTCAGACTAAAATAAGTCCCTTGGATCCAAGCACCCAACTTTTTTCTGAATCGGATGTATATAGAGACGTTTTAGTGCATTTGTTCACTCATTTTAGTTCGTATGTAGTCTATATTGAAGTATATCCAAAACATCTTATATTTATGAATGGAGGGAGTAGGCAGTAACAGAGAAATATTTGGGGATGCCTTATGATGTCAGCTCTTCCAATGAAAACCTGTGTGAGTCTGGTGGGATGCTATGTCTTGATTTAAGTCAATGGGGGGACTCGGTTTCAGAGATTTTGAGCTCTTTAATCTTTCTTTGATGACATGGTTCTCACCATTCTCAAGTGTGGAGAGCTATCTTGGAGGGGAGGGATGTTTTAGTTAAAGACCTTATTTGTTGAAATTGGTAATGAGTTATCCACTGAGATTTGGAACCGCGATTGGTTGCCACTGAAAGAACTCACGCGACCAATAGTTTCTTTGGCAGCAGACCCTCCACATTTGGGCAGATCTTATTGATGAAACGAGCGTTGATGCCTCACCGTATTGCAGATTCTGCTATGCACAAGAAACATTGACGACTTTTGGTCGTGGAATTTTGAGCGATTTGCTGGAAGCCTGGAAGCGAGAACATGGTCTTCAAACGCTTCATATGATGGGGAAACTTGGAAATCACTTTGGAACACTTATGTCCTGGGGAAACTGAGATTCTTCCAGTGGCGCCTAGCTTTGCATTCTTTACCTACGAATGATGTGCGTCGGCATGGTAAAATGGCCAGTTCGGGTGCCTGTTCTATATGTGGGGCTTAGGATTCGTGGAAACACTCTCTGGTGGAAATAATAATTGACAAAGCAACCTAGCTTTAAAGTGATCACCATGAATGGAGCACCTAAATCCATTAACCATGCATCTCTTGAATATGTGCATTCTCAACCAGCAAGATCTGGACGACTACACTGACTCCAACACAACAAGATCAGGGAGTGACTTAGTTTCATCCAAACCCTGCTTGCTATGAGATGCTGCAGATGGTAGCATTCTTTTAGGGCGTGTTTGGTTGCCCGTCGCGTACAGTACCCGCATTGCATACACATCTCCACTCGGCCCGACTCTAGAAAAACAGCCTCATATGCGACATGTGCGAGTTGTTTGGATGCCTGCATATAAACTGCCTGCATTAGGAGATCAACTTTGGCATGTTGTTTGGTTGCCTGCATTGTCTCGGCGCATGCAACTACACGTTGTTTGGTTGCCTGCATGTGGTATGATTAAGAGCTAGCACTTGCACTTAGCACACTGGGTTAAGAGATAGCAGATGAAGTGGGAGAAGAAATGCAGTGTGCGCCGGACCATGGCGACTGCGGTGGATAGTGGTCATGGCGCCGTGTCCGACATGACGAGCATGAAGTCGTGGACGAGCGACCCCGTCGGCGGCACGGCGAGCGACACCGTCAGCGAACTAGTTGCGGTGCTTGCGCAAAGACAGCCGACAGAGGAGGAGAATGCAGTGCCCGTGCCATGGTATCGTCAGTGCAGTGGACGAGAGAGGAGGCCGAGATGATCGACACTGGAAATGACTCCAGTGCAGTAGGGCGAGAGAGAGGAGGCCAAGATGATCGACCCCGTCGGCGGCGCGGCGAACTGCAGTGTGCACGGAGGCAAAGGAAACAAGAAAGCAGTGTGCACGCCATTGCAGCGTCAGTGCAGTAGGAGGATGACGGGGAGTAGGCCGAGATGAGCGACGCCGAAAACGACTCTAGTGTAGTAGGACGTGGGCAAGGAGATCAAGGAGAAGGGCTTTGGCGTCGAGAGGGACGAATAGGAGGGCTCTGAGGAGAGGACAAAGGAGCTCACATGGCGGCGTCAGTGCAGTAGACTGCTGCTCAAAGAGAGATGAAGCTACGATCGTCGAAACCAAAAACTTACAACACGAATGTTGTGAGGAACTGCGAGATTAGGCTGCTGGTCAAAGGAAAATTCAAACGATCGATCGTGCGTGCGCGACGATCTGACAAAATTCGTCAAGAACAACTTCAAACGGGAAGACGAAATTAAGAACTTACAACCGACGAAACTACAAGCCGATCGCCTGAATGGAACCGTACCATCGAGGTGCATCTTTTTCTGTAGAGCTTATCTCGAATCGAAGCACCGTTGTGTAGATCGGAAGGGGATAGGAAGAACAGAATTAGAGGGAAGGTTACTGGCGCACAGGGTGCATACCAACTAGTATCCATCCCATCTCCCCTCATGTGCAAGTGACCCACCTTGTGCGGGCAAGCCCTATTTGGCGCTGCAGGCGCCCGTTATAGGCCATTTTGCTAACGGGCGCCTGCAGCGCACACCCCTGCCGTGATTTGGGCCGGCCCAGTTCCCTTATGCGTTCCTGTAAAAATTGGCAAAGAAAGGGTGGCCAGCGACGGAATCGAAGCGACACCTCGGGCGTTAGCGCTACGCTCTAGCCATACGGCCATCCAACCTTTCGTACAAGATTCCTTTACTTCTCTTCTTTATTGCATTCTAATTTCGGTTTTTATTTCTTTTTCTTGTTTTTCTTTTTTCTGATCCTTTTTTGTTTTCTTTAATGCATGGGTTTTAAAGATTCATAAATCTTTTTTCTAAATTCATGAACTTTGTTTCATATTCGATGAACTTTTTACAAAATCAATGAACTTTTTTCAAAAGCGTTGAATTTTTTTAAAAATCATTGAACTTATTCTTCCGAATTTTTGCCAAATTTGATGAACTTTTTTTCAAATCCGATGAACTATTTTTTTCAAATTGGATGAATTTTTTTAAAATTTGATGAACTTTTTTTCAAATCCGATGAACTTTTTTCAAATTTGATGAACTTTTTGCAATTTTGATGAACCTTTTTTCAAATCCGATGAACTATTTTTTCAAATTTGATGAACTTTTTCTAAATTTGATGAGCTTTTTTCAAATCCGATGAACTTTTTTCAAATTTGACAAACTTTTTTTGAAATCCGATGAACTTTTTTTCATATCCGATGAACTTCTCCAAATTTGATGAACTTTTTTTCAAATCCGATTTTTTTTCAAAATTGATGATTTTTTTCAGATTCGATGAACTTTTTCAAAGATTCGATGAAGCTTTTCCAGTTTTGATGGACTTCTCTCAAATTTGATGAACATTTTTTTAGATTCAATGAACTTTCTTCAAATTTGATGAACTTTAAAAAAAACAATGATTTTTCTAAATTTTTTTAAAAAACTCATGCATTTGGGAAAAAAAATCTTTGATTTTTTTTCAAATGGTGCACGTATTTAGCAAAAAAGGAAAGAAAGAAGGCGAACAAAACCGTTACATAAAAAGAGAAAAAAAGATTAAAAAAACAGTTTGCGTAATGGTGTGAGGTTCGCGAGCTGCAGAATAAAAGGAAGCAGACGAAGATAATAAGCATATGTCTTATCATGGCGTAGTGGTTGGTGCACCAGGAAGTGGTTCGTGAGGTCTAGTGTTCAAGTCTTGTTACCTGCATATATAATTTTTGCAGTTTCCGGCAGAATGGGAAAAACAAATGGGCTGGCCCATTACGCGCCCCTGCGCCAGTTTCTCTAATCGGCGCTAATAGCGCCGACTAGTAGCTCCCCCTTGTGCGCTCGCCTCAGCCTGGCTCGAGAGAAACTGTCGATTACTGCGTTGCCAGCGAGCCAGTCCCAGAGATGCTTTAAGAAGCGTGCGATGCATGCCCTATAGTAAAAGCAGGCAATCAAACAGGCCGTTCCCTTCCCGCGCGGGCCTGATTGGGCCGCACGCAGGCAACCAAACACGCCCTTAGCATGTACTCGTATCGCGGCGTTTGAAGTTGCGCTAGTACCTCGTGGTGCTGGCCATGCTCTTCGTTAGCATGACGTCGCCAAGCTCAACCTACCAAGTGGCGTGTTTGTCATGGGCGATGGCGATACACACCATCGTGTCGGCGGCCACCGCGGCCTTCGACGCTTCACTGGTCTAGGCTCATCGTGCTCCACTCCGCCTAGACTTGCCGATGTTGTGAACTCGTGATTGATGTGGTCATGTGGCTTGTTTGGTGCCAATCCGTTTTGTCAATGGGAAAGATCGCGATGAACGGAAGGACCGGCGGATGGACGTCGAGGATCGATGTTGAGGGCAAGGTCGGATGACGCAGTGGATGGGATGAAAAGCTTAATCCCTACCAATGTCAAAATTATACATTCAAATTTGACACAAAGCTTAACCCTAGATTTTTTTTTGTGTGTGTATGTCCTACTTCTTGTTTACACCATGCCTAGATGCACTGTTTATTGGCCTCGTATAGCGGCCTTGTTGGCATTGTTAATAAAATCCTGGAGTTGATCTAAAAAACGTTGATAGCCCAAGAAGTTGGCAGCGGGAAGGAAACCACCCCTCCCCTCCCAACCCCACCCTAGCGCCGTCTCCCTGGGTGGCGGCCGGGGTGGCGCGAGGCCCTCCTCCCTCTGGCCCCCTCCTCCCACTCCTCCCTCCCGGTCGCCGCAGACGGGCGCCTTGGGTGGTGTCGGCGACGGTGTGGTTCGGCAGGCGGTGGCCGGCGGCCGGAGTGGTGGTGAGGCTGCTCCTTGGCGACGGGTGGTCTGGTGCTACGTCCCTGGCTTAGATCTGGGCCCCATATGGGTCTTAGCGGGCCGGCTCTGGCATGACCTCGCTGCTTACTATGCAGTGAAGAGAAGGGGCGGCTTGGACGGGGGGCAGCGACGCCAACGGCGTGCCTTCTGCAGCGCTACGGCGAGAGCTTTATGGAAGTTTTAGGGCCTTGCCGGCCTAGTGGGCCTGGTATGCTCTTGCTGTTGCGTCTGGTCGGTTACCATCGTTGACGGTGGAGGTCATGCCCTCCCGCAACGTCGACGGTGCTGCCCCTAGTCCTGACTCTTCTTCTTCGTTGTGCATGCTCCACTTCTCGGTGCCGTGGTGAGACAGCATGTGTGACTTCAAGACCGTGTTGGCGCAGGGTGGTGGGCGGTATTTGTGGAGTGCTCTGGAGCGCTCGGGGTGATGGTTGGGATCGGGAGAAATCCCTACTAGCCTGTCCAACACCGACGCGTTGGCGCCTGAGGGTACCACCAGACCTTCCTGGAGGGTGTCGGGTGCTACCCTTCCTTTCTCCTCGCCACGTACCTGGGGAAACCCTTGGCAACATCCTTGTCATCATCGCGTCCCTTCTTGGGAGGTGTTGATTGGTACCGGAGTCCTGGCAATACATTTAGTGGATCGGCTATCACAACATTCGAAAGGAGTCTGGAAGCTCTGTGGTGGTATACAGACCTTTGTCAAGACTTGTAACATCCTCTTACAACCAAACCCAGGGCCCCTCGACGACAAGGCGAGGGGAATCGTCTCTTGGGAACGACCACATCTGATAATGACGTTTCCCATCGATCCCTCCCCAAAGGGATCCAGGCCACAACACCCCACTGTAATGCCCGGCTGGGGAGGATCAGGGAGAGGGAGAGGGAGAGGATCGGGATGAGGAAGGGAGAGGTTAGGTGAGAGGAGGCAGCCGAGGGGAGAGGGTCAATTCACCTTGTTATTCATCATGAACCCTAACAGTGGCAACAACTTGCTTAAGTAGTCTCTCTCTCTCTCTCACACACACACCCAACACAGGCTCACTCGTATTACATGGGCTTGGTGTAAAGCCCGGATAATTAAGCTACAGGGAACCTATGCTAATGATGCCACGTCACCTTTGATTACTGCTGCTAATCCTGCGTTAGTTCAAACGATTCAAATTCAAATCCTAATTATAGGCAAACAACAAATTTTTTCAAACATTGAAAATAAAATGTTCGGAATGTGGCATTAATACATACACTAATTTAGGGACTACATTTATAATTTATAAAACTAAGATAAATGAAACTAAACTAAAACAATAAAAGAAAAAAAAGGAAAAGACCCCCCCCCGCTGGGCCTCGGCCCAGCTGGCCACTGGGCTAGCCAGGACGGCCCAGCCGGCGCCCCCATAACCCCCAAACCCTAACCCACGTCGCCCATAACCCTCCACTCCTCCCCGGATCCACCTCGTCTCCCCACCCCCCCTGAGTGGATCTGGATCGGGGGCAACCGCCGCCCCGACCCTGCCCGTCGCCCGCCCCGCAGCGCCTCCGTCCTCCAACGCGGCGTCACCTCGCCGGCGCCGCTTCACCACCGGATCGCCCCGTCTCCCCCGCCTATGCTTCGCCCAGCGCCGCCGGACGTCCTCCCCGCGGGTCTTCACCACGCCTCACCGCCGCCGCCCGGAGCGCCTCTGCCTTGACCCCGTCGCCGCCAGCTCGCCCCCGTCGACGATCTGCCTCGCCGGACCACCCCGAGCTCGCTGCCCTCCTCGCCCGACCCCTGTGAGCCGGGCCTCCCATCCTCCCTCTTTGCTTCTGTTGCCCTGCCATGCGCGCGCGCATGCCGCCCACAGCTCCTCGTGCCCGCTCAACCCGCAACCTTGCCTGGCCCCGCGACATTCCGTCGCCGCATTGCCGTGCGGCCCCGCACCGGCCCGGTCGTGCCACCACCTCCAGCCCGAGTGCAGCTGCTTGCCCCGCTACTACCGCACCCTGCTCCACAGCCGGCGCTCATCTCGGCACCACTGGACCTCATCGCCGGCGTCCATCCCGGCACCTCCTGCATCGACCACTAGCCCCACTAGACGCGTGCCAACACGCTCATCCTACAGGTGCTCGTGGGTGACCAAACGGTCGCCGGAACGCAACTTTGACGAGCCTCCGCCGTGTTCTGTGGCGGCCGACGACTAAGTGCCGACGTTGCTGACGTGGCGTCTTTTGTTTATCCACTAACCCTCCTGTCGTGGGTCCCGCACTTCTTAATTAACTTGCTAATTAAATCATTAAGAATAACTGACCTAGGCACTGACATCTGGCCCCACTGCTTAATTAACCTCTGGTTTAAATTCAACCCCTGTTGAATAAATAGTCCATTACAGGTGGGTCCATGTGTAACGCCCCGGATACAACTTTCCATATTCGTAACTCCAACTCTTGCCTTTTCCGGAGATGCGATATTTTATTTCCTTCGTGGTTGGGTTTTGTCTTTTGTTTTGCATGTTGTTCATGTCCTGCATCTCATCTCATAGCATCATCCGCATTGCATCGACACTCGTTGCCGTCATTGTTTTTTTTAAAGTTTGCATCTGTTCATAGTTGCCGCATTTCCCCCTTGTCTTTGTCGACCTCCCTCAGACCCCTCGCGTGCGTCCGAAACTTGCCCGAACCCGAACCGCTCAGTCATCACCGTTGGATCCGGATCATCCCCAAACGTCTACAAAACATCTCCGTTTTCTTATTTGGACTCCCTAGCCTATTTTTTCTCAGCCGTCCGATTACGATCGGAGGGTCATTCTAGCCCCTTCCTAAAATTCTTTTGCTATATAAGCAGACCAACCCTAATTTTTAGGAGCAATGTCCCATCCTTCCCATTCCACCACCGCCGCCACTCCTCTTGTCTCCTCCCACCTCGGGATTTTCCCAGACCCATCTTGCAGCCAGCCTCCTTCCTCCTCGGATCAGCCGCAGCCGCCACCCATCAAGTCCATCCATCCAGCAGCCTCCGACCCTCTCCCTCGATTTCCCCAGCGGGCCAACCACCGCAGCGCAGCCGCCCTAATCCTGCAGCGCCCCTCCTCCTGCACGAGCCCTGCCTCTTCCCTGGCCTCCTCCTCGCCTTGCCGTCCGAAGACCAGCGCCACCACCGGCAACCACCAGGTCACCATGCCCTGCCTTCTCTTCATTTACCCCCTGCTTCTCTCCCTCTCAACCTCTCTAATCTCTCTCGCCTCTCCCTTCTCTAGCAGGAACCCGACGCCATGGATGCTCGCGTCCCTGATCTTGCAGCGCCACCGCCTGGAGCTTCTCCGTCGGAGGCCTTCACCTCGTCCGCGTCGCCGGCGCCCATCCCCGCCTGAACCTCGCGACCTCTCTGAACCCTGCGGCCGCTTCTTCGTCTCTACCTCTGTCAGCAATCACAAGAGGTCATCGTTGCCCCGGAGCTCCACTGTTGCCGTCCCCGACCTGCCTCGGTCCATCGAGAATCCATTCCCGTCCTCCTCCGCGCCGGATACGGCAAGCACCGGCCGGATCTTGCGCCGCCGCAAGCCCCGCTGCCGGCCACCAAGCCCCCTGCGCCTCCTCTGCATCGAGCACCGCTCGCCTCCTCTGCTTCGCCCCTGCACAAGTAGGATGGCCCCGGCCTGCTTCGCTCGATCGAGCAGCGCCACTGCCGGAGTTCCTCGTCGCGAGAACCGCCTCCCCAACCCTCGGACTGCGCGATTCCGCCGCGTCCGTGGGTCCCTTGCCTCTGCATCGCGCCTCTGCCCGTCTCCTGCATCGCCGCCTGAACCTGCTGCTGTCGCCTCTGTTCTTCAGTTACGATAGCAGCAGCAGCTCGCCTGCCCGCTCGCGTTGACCGCGCCGCCAGCGTGCCTAGGCCACCGCGTCGCCCTTCCCCGCTTCCGCCCAGCAGCCTCCAAGGCCCAGCCGCTCCAGACCTGGCCTGCTGGACTCCAGATCTGGCCCAGCCAGCGCCTCACCACCGAACCGACCGGGCCTTGGCCCAGGGTGAGCAGCCCCGCCCCTCTCCTGTGCACTTTTGGGCCGACCAGATTCGGCCCTATCCATGTTTTTTCCCGCGGAACGATTTAGCTATTATTCCAGTGATTTTCAGTTTTACAGAAAACCCTTGCTGTTCATGCATTTAATATCTCACAAACCGTGCATCGGATTAAAATGATTTATATATGTAAAATGCTTAGAATTTCATCTAATTTCATAATATGCCACTTTCATCCATGTTAAACATGTTTAAAATGCTGTTTGTTTAAATTTGCTCAAACGCCATGCTAAAATGATTTATTTCATAACTAAATAACCGTTGCTCCGTTTTAAATAAACTTTATATGTATTTGGGGTGGAAAAATGCCTAGTTTAACATGGTGCACTTTATTTTCCTGTTTAACAACAATAAAATATGGTTTAGGGCAGAACAGTACCGAATCTAAAATATGCACATGGGGATTTTCCGGAATTGTTGTTTGTTGTTCCGGCCTCATTTAAACTTGCCTAGATAGGTAGTTTTCTTATGCTTCACCCCTTGCCATGTTTAACAACATTTAATATTGTTGGGTGCATAAACAAGAGAGAACTAAATAATTGATGTGGTGTTTTGTCAATATGCAACTCGTTGCATATTGAGCTCCGCTTAACTTGTAGTATTGTTTGTTGCACTTTGCCATGCCATGCCTCATTAAACCGGACATGCATCATACTTGATTGTGCATCATGCCATGTTTATGCTTGTGCATTTACCATGTTGTTTGTTTCTTTCCGGTGTTGCTTCTTAGTTCCGGTAATGTTGCGATTGTGAGGATTCGTTCGACTACTCCCGTTCATCTTCTTCATGGACTCGCTCTTCTTCCTAGCGGGATTTCAGGCAAGATGACCGCTACCCTGGATCTCACTACTATCATTGCTATGCTAGTTGCTTCATTCTATCGCTATGCTGCGTTACCTATCAGTTGCTCTTCAAGCCTCCCAAATTGCCATGAACCTCTAACCTTTGATACCATTCCTAGCAAACCGTTGCTTGGCTATGTTCCCGCTTTTGCTCAGCCCCTCTTATAGCGTTGCTAGCTGCAGGTGAAGTTGAAGATTTCTCCATGGTGGACAGGGATATGTTGGGATATCACAATATCTCTTATATTATTAATGCATCTATATACTTGGTAAAGGGTGGAAGGCTCGGCCTTATGCCTGGTGTTTTGTTCCACTCTTGCCGCCCTAGTTTCCGTCATACCGGTGTTATGTTCCCGGATTTTGCGTTCCTAACGCGGTCGGGTGATTTATGGGACCCCCTTGATAGTTCGCTTTGAATAAAACTTGTCCAGCAAGGCCCAACCTTGGTTTTACCATTTGCCTCACCACCACCTATACCCTTTCCTTGGGTCGGCCAACCCAAGGGTCATCTTTATTTTAGCCCCCCCGGGCCAGTGCTTGTCTAAGTGTTGGTCCGAACCGAGCAGCCTGCGGGGCCACCTCGGGGAAACTCGAGGCCTGGTTTTACTCGTAGCTTGACTTATCCGGTGTTGCCCTGAGAACGAGATATGTGCAGCTCCTATTGGGATTTTCAGCGCATCGGGCGGCTTTGCTGGTCTTGTTTTGCCATTGTCGAAATGTCTTGTAAACCGGGATTCCGAGACTGATCGGGTCTTCCTGGGAGAAGGAATATCCTTCGTTGATCGCGAGAGCTTATCATGGGCTAAGTTGGGATACCCCTGCAGGGTATAAACTTTCGAGAGCCGTGCCCGCGGTTATGTGGAAGATGGGAATTTGTTAATGTTCGGTTGTAGATAACTTGACACCAGATCCGAATTAAAACGCATCAACCGCGTGTGTAGCTGTGATGGTCTCTTCTCGGCGGAGTCCGGGAAGTGAACACGGTTTCTGTGTTATGATTGACGTAAGTAGGAGTTCAGGATCACTTCTTGATCATTACTAGTTGACGACCATTCCTTTGCTCCTCTTCTCGCTCTCATTTGCGTATGTTAGCCACCATACTTGCTTAGTCGCTGCTGCAACCTCACCACCTTACCCCTTCCTTTCCCATTAAGTTTTGCTAGTCTTGATACCCATGGTAATGGGATTGCTGAGTCCTCGTGGCTCACAAGTTACTACAACAACAGTTGCAGGTACAGGTTATGCGATGATCATGACGCGAGAGCGATGTTTGCTTGTTTGGAGTTCTTCTGCTTCTTCTTCGATCAGGGGATAGGTTCCAGGTTGGCAGCCTGGGCTAGCAGGGTGGATGTCGTTTGAGCTTCTGTTTGTGTTTCATCTGTAGTCGGATGGTGCTCTTATGTATGATTATGTTGTAATCGTGTGGCATTGTATGCCTCTTGTATGTGTCCCCATCTATTATGTAATGTTGATGTAATGATATCCACCTTGCAAAGCGTTTCAATATGCGGGTCTATCCTTAGTGGGACGTTCGAGTTCCTTTTGGATAGGGTCGCATATTGGGCGTGACAAGTTGGTAATCAAAGCCTCGACCGACCATAGGAGCCCCCTTGATTGTTGGCCGTTGTTGAGTCTAGAAAAAAAAACTATTTTGAGTCTTAGGATTATATATATCGGAGAGTAGGATTGTTTTTACTCCTCAGCCCCTTTGTCGCTCTGGTGAGGACTCCTGACGTAGATGTTTTGTCTTTCCTCTCCTCAAATTTCACTAATTTTTTTAGGATCACGCGGGTATCTTGGGATCGTTCTGGTATTCTTATGTCGAGAACATTGTTCTTGGTGCCTCCTGACATTTAGGGGTTGTGGCAGTATCCCGGGGAGTTGAGCTCCGAGGTGTTGTCGTCATAATTTTATCGTTGCAGTTCTGGAATACCTGAGTTTTGCCGACATCGAAAATCTCTTTTATGCAGTTGTTGGTGAGATAACCTCGACGTCACCCAGTACTGGGGAGTTCGGGAGTATTGCCATAACTCGTATAACGGATGCTTTTCGAAGGTTGAGGTACACGATTTCCGGAGGTTTCTTGGTTATGTGTTGACGGATGGATACAGCTTGGATGTAGGTATTGTTAGTTTGGGTGAGATATATTGCTTCCCCTGTATCCCCAACACCAGATTGCATAACCAGAAACTTTCGGGAGTTTTATAGGTGGGAATTCAAGTAGCTCCTAGAATATCTTTCCGACAAATGCATGATATGGGATTGGGTAAATCTCTATCATATGTATTTGTTCTGGCTTATTCTGCAAGCCAAATCCTTTGTTTTGTTTTATTTGTGGTATTCGAGTTGCTTCGAAGTCAAATGTTGAATCCATACCTTTCCTAAATGGTGTTCTCATATTGCTACGTGAATACTAATCCTTTTTGATCATTGAGGTTGTCATGTTAATTCTTTTTCAATCGGTGCGCTTCTCTTCGAGATGATCCCATCATTCTCCCCATTCGCAAGATCAATTCTAAGATTTCTCAATGGTGTTTGTTTCGTTCATCCCGAGTTATCTTTGTTTTCCCCACCCTCCCACCCTTTTCTTCAAGGACTCATTTATTTTAATCAAGTATCCATTTATTCATGTGAAGTCACTTCACTCTTTTCAATCAACATTCTGATCTGGTGATCCCTCGTGAAGATGCTCACGAGCTTCAAGTTCATCATCCTTTGTTCTTTTTCTTCTCCGGTGGATCCAATTCAAGCTTTTGATATTCATCATATCCCTTTCCTCGTTTCAAATGTTTTTCCATGTCGGTGCACCTCTTATTTGTTCACCTCTCTCTATTATTATCTGAAGTGCTCAAGATATCTCATAAGATACGTGTTTTCCATTCTTAATCCGTTCAAGTTACTTCAAGTTTTTTCTCTTTTCAAGCCATTTAATTCTACCGGTGCAATCTCTATTTCAAGTAATCCTTCAACGGTGTTTTCTTTTGAGTGGGCCCTAACCCATAGGTCTTTTCCCAGGATCTTACCTGACTCTTCTAATTATTAGGAGCCATTCGCAAATTCTTTTCCAAGTTTGACGTAAGAATGAATTCTCATCAGTCATATTCCTTCTCCAAGATCGCTTTCAAATTATTTTCATCTTTGGCTCAACCTTTCCTCTTTTAATCCTTCCGGAGTGTCTCAACAATTCATGGTGGTGTTTCTCGTCGTCATTTCTCGGATTTTGAAGACCGAAGAACAGTTTTCCTCTCAATCTTGGTCCGTTCTCTTAAAGATTCATAGTTCTAGCTTGATGCCATCCTCTCATAATTGTTTTCGATTGTGAGAATTCTTTTCTTACCATCCGGAGTATTTCATGAGTTGTTTCCATTTCTTTTCTCCGAAGGCCATCATGTCATAACTCTTCATTCTCAGCGTGTAGCTATCGTTCTCCAAATCTTACCAGTGAATCGTTCAAATATCCTCTAATCAGTTCATGTTCTCTTCGTTCTCATGTATCTAAATCCCTTCAAGTATCTTCAATAGTTTTCAAATTCTTCCTGCTGAATTGTGCCTTTGCTACTTTAATTTTCAATTCTTACGGTAGTTCGTTCAAGATTTCTCTTCCTTCGTCATCGTATCAATTCTTTCATTCATTCGTTGTTTCCAAATCCCGCCGGTGGTTCCATCAATACCTTCTCAAGTTCGCGCTATATCTCTTTTCAATCCCTCGAGAAGAATAAGTAGTATGCCAAATCCATTGCTTATCATCAATTTAATTTGATGAAGGATAAGCATATAATAAATCTTATTCTTATTTCCTCGAGGTGATTCAATTCTTTTCTTCCGGAGATTGTTCATGATGAAGTAATTCACGGTTCTAGTGTTTCATCTTTTCCTTTTTCGGAGTTCCAAGTTTTCTCGGTTACATCGTCGCGAAGCTCCATCTAAATCATTGCAAGGCTACACCTTGTGTTTTCAACTTCTTTTCCTTTTCATCATCCTTTTATTACCGGAGTTCTTCATGCAGGCTCTATACGATGGTTCGTCAAGGATTCTTTTCATTCTTCAATTGTTCTTCAAGATTTCTCTTGAAGTTATGATCCGCCAAGCTATACTCAAAATTTAAACATGGTGCCTAACACATGTTTTGTTTTGAGGCGTTCAAGTATTCTTCTTCTTGCATTTCGAAGTGCAATTCTTTCTACCTTATCTTTTGAGGTGGTGTTATGTCACTCTTGACAATTTCCTTCATGTTTCATGATTCATATGTTGTCAAGAATGAGGTAGTTTAAATCCATCAATATTTTGTTGGAATTATATTGGGTTATATTTCACCTAAAGCCTTCCCTAAGGAATGTTGCTATTTGTGGTGATTACGCATGACCCAAGCTTGCTCTTTATCCTCTTGGTGGAAGAAGTTTTCATCTCTTCGTTGATCTCAAGCAAGCAATTGTTTTCGTTAGTGGCAGAATTTCACCTCAAGTGTTGAGATGTTTTCCATAAGCCCACAACAAGCTTGTGCTTCTCGTTGTTGATTTTCCAACAACTCCGTCTGATTCTTCTTTGCAAGGATGCTTTCCAAGTTCACTTGTGGCAAAAGTTGTCATTTTCTTCTCCGTCCCTTTATCCCAACGATCTAACTTCTATTCTTTTGTTACGGAGGCATTGTGATGTTGTGCTCTTCACCCATCACCTCGTTTGGTGAGGATCATCTTCTTTTCTGGCTTATCCATTTAACCGGAGTGTTGTATCATCTCTTCAATATCTTTTCATCTCATCAAGTTTTCTTCTCTTTTCTACCGGAGTGCTGTCCAAATTCTGTCATTCTTGTTCCTTGGCTATCTCATTATACCGAGGTGGTCATATTCTTTTCGTTCGTGAAGCTCTTATTTCCATGTCTTTCAACCTTCAAGTCCTCGTAATACTCCTTGTTCCTCTTTTCTAACGGATTGTTTGCAATCTCGCTCATCTCTGTTGTACTCTTTCTTTTAAATTGCTCAACCTCTCAAGGTTCATGGTTTCACTCGTTTGTCGAAGAAGCAACTTAGTTTTACCTCTTATCTCCCTCTTCCTTTTCTCTCCGGTGCCATCCTAGATCTCGGGACGAGATCCTCTCGTAGTGGTGGAGTGTTGTAACTCCCCGGATACAACTTTCCATATTCGTAACTCCAACTCTTGCCTTTTCCGGAGATGCGATATTTTATTTCCTTCATGGTTGGGTTTTGTCTTTTGTTTTGCATGTTGTTCATGTCATGCATCTCATCTCATAGCATCATCCGCATTGCATCGGCACTCGTTGCCGTCATTGTTTTTTTTAAAGTTTGCATCTGTTCATAGTTGCCGCATTTCCCCCTTGTCTTTGTCGACCTCCCTCAGACCCCTCGCGTGCGTCCGAAACTTGCCCGAACCCGAACCGCTCAGTCATCACCGTTGGATCCGGATCATCCCCAAACGTCTACAAAACATCTCCGTTTTCTTATTTGGACTCCCTAGCCTATTTTTTCTCAGCCGTCCGATTACGATCGGAGGGTCATTCTAGCCCCTTCCTAAAATTCTTTTGCTATATAAGCAGACCAACCCTAATTTTTGGGAGCAATGTCCCATCCTTCCCATTCCACTACCGCCGCCACTCCTCTTGTCTCCTCCCACCTCAGGATTTTCCCAGATCCATCTTGCAGCCAGCCTCCTTCCTCCTCAGATCAGCCGCAGCCGCCACCCATCAAGTCCATCCATCCAGCAGCCTCCGACCCTCTCCCTCGATTTCCCCAGCGGGCCAACCACCGCAGTGCAGCCGCCCTAATCCTGCAGCGCCCCTCCTCCTGCACGAGCCCTGCCTCTTCCCTGGCCTCCTCCTCGCCTCGCCGTCCGAAGACCAGCGCCACCACCGGCAACCACCAGGTCACCACGCCCTTCCTTCTCTTCATTTACCCCCTGCTTCTCTCCCTCTTAACCTCTCTAATCTCTCTCGCCTCTCCCTTCTCTAGCAGGAACCCGACGCCATGGATGCTCGCGTCCCTGATCTTGCAGCGCCACCGCCTGGAGCTTCTCCGTCGGAGGCCTTCACCTCGTCCGCGTCACTGGCGCCCATCCCCACCTGAACCTCGCGACCTCTCTGAACCCTGCGGCCGCTTCTTCGTCTCTACCTCTGTCAGCAATCACAAGAGGTCATCGTTGCCCCGGAGCTCCACTGTTGCCGTCCCCGACCTGCCTCGGTCCACCGAGAATCCATTCCCGTCCTCCTCCGCGCCGGATACGGCAAGCATCGGCCGGATCTTGCGCCACCGCAAGCCCCGCTGCCGGCCACCAAGCCCCCTGCGCCTCCTCTGCATCGAGCACCGCTCGCCTCCTCTGCTTCACCCCTGCACAAGCAGGATGGCCCCGGCCTGCTTAGCTCGATCGAGCAGCGCCACTGCCGGAGTTCCTCATCGCGGGAACCGCCTCCCCAACCCTCGGACTGCGCGATTCCGTCGCGTCCGTGGGTCCCTTGCCTCTACATCGCGCCTCTACCCGTCTCCTGCATCGCCGCCTGAACCTGCTGCTGTCGCCTCTGTTCTTCAGTTACGAGAGCAGCAGCAGCTCGCCCGCCCGCTCGCGTTGACCGCGCCGCCAGCGTGCCTGGGCCACCGCGTCGCCCTTCCCCGCTTCCGCCCAGCAGCCTCCAAGGCCCAGCCGCTCCAGACCCGGCCTGCTGGACTCCAGATCTGGCCCAGCCAGCGCCTCACCACCGAACCGACCGGGCCTTGGCCCAGGGTGAGCAGCCCCGCCCCCTCTCCTGTGCACTTTTGGGCCGACCAGATTCGGCCCTATCCATGTTTTTTCCCGCGGAACGATTTAGCTATTATTCCAGTGATTTTCAGTTTTACAGAAAACCCTTGATGTTCATGCATTTAATATCTCACAAACCGTGCATCGGATTAAAATGATTTATATATGTAAAATGCTTAGAATTTCATCTAATTTCATAATATGCCACTTTCATCCATGTTAAACATGTTTAAAATGCTGTTTGTTTAAATTTGCTCAAACGCCATGCTAAAATGATTTATTTCATAACTAAATAACCGTTGCTCCGTTTTAAATAAACTTTATATGTATTTGGGGTGGAAAAATGCCTAGTTTAACATGGTGCACTTTATTTTCCTGTTTAACAACAATAAAATATGGTTTAGGGCAGAACAGTACCGAATCTAAAATATGCACATGGGGATTTTCCAGAATTGTTGTTTGTTGTTCCGGCCTTATTTAAACTTGCCTAGATAGGTAGTTTTCTTATGCTTCACCCCTTGCCATGTTTAACAACATTTAATATTGTTGGGTGCATAAACAAGAGAGAACTAAATAATTGATGTGGTGTTTTGTCAATATGCAACTCGTTGCATATTGAGCTCCGCTTAACTTGTAGTATTGTTTGTTGCACTTTGCCATGCCATGCCTCATTAAACCGGACATGCATCATACTTGATTGTGCATCATTCCATGTTTATGCTTGTGCATTTACCATGTTGTTTGTTTCTTTCCGGTGTTGCTTCTTAGTTCCGGTAATGTTGCGATTGTGAGGATTCGTTCGACTACTCCCGTTCATCTTCTTCATGGACTCGCTCTTCTTCCTAGCGGGATTTCAGGCAAGATGACCGCTACCCTGGATCTCACTACTATCATTGCTATGCTAGTTGCTTCGTTCTATCGGTATGCTGCATTACCTATCAGTTGCTCTTCAAGCCTCCCAAATTGCCATGAACCTCTAACCTTTGACACCATTCCTAGCAAACCGTTGCTTGGCTATGTTCCCGCTTTTGCTCAGCCCCTCTTATAGCGTTGCTAGCTGCAGGTGAAGTTGAAGATTTCTCCATGGTGGACAGGGATATGTTGGGATATCACAATATCTCTTATATTATTAATGCATCTATATACTTGGTAAAGGGTGGAAGGCTCGGCCTTATGCCTGGTGTTTTGTTCCACTCTTGCCGCCCTAGTTTCCGTCATACCGGTGTTATGTTCCCGGATTTTGCGTTCCTAACGCGGTCGGGTGATTTATGGGACCCCCTTGATAGTTCGCTTTGAACAAAACTTGTCCAGCAAGGCCCAACCTTGGTTTTACCATTTGCCTCACCACCACCTATACCCTTCCCTTGGGTCGGCCAACCCAAGGGTCATCTTTATTTTAGCCCCCCCGGGCCAGTGCTTGTCTAAGTGTTGGTCCGAACCGAGCAGCCTGCAGGGCCACCTCGGGGAAACTCGAGGCCTGGTTTTACTCGTAGCTTGACTTATTCGGTGTTGCCCTGAGAACGAGATATGTGCAGCTCCTATCGGGATTGTCGGTGCATCGGGCGGCTTTGCTGGTCTTGTTTTACCATTGTCGAAATGTCTTATAAACCGGGATTCCGAGACTGATCGGGTCTTCCTGGGAGAAGGAATATCCTTCGTTGATCGCGAGAGCTTATCATGGGCTAAGTTGGGACACCCCTGCAGGGTATAAACTTTTGAGAGCCGTGCCCGCGGTTATGTGGCAGATGGGAATTTGTTAATGTCCGGTTGTAGATAACTTGACACCAGATCCGAATTAAAACGCATCAACCGCGTGTGTAGGCGTGATGGTCTCTTCTCGGCGGAGTCCGGGAAGTGAACACGGTTTCTGTGTTATGATTGACGTAAGTAGGAGTTCAGGATCACTTCTTGATCATTACTAGTTGACGACCGTTCCTTTGCTCCTCTTCTCGCTCTCATTTGCGTATGTTAGCCACCATACTTGCTTAGTCGCTGCTGCAACCTCACCACCTTACCCCTTCCTTTCCCATTAAGTTTTGCTAGTCTTGATACCCATGGTAATGGGATTGCTGAGTCCTCGTGGCTCACAAGTTACTACAACAACAGTTGCAGGTACAGGTTATGCGATGATCATGACGCGAGAGCGATGTTTGCTTGTTTGGAGTTCTTCTGCTTCTTCTTCGATCAGGGGATAGGTTCCAGGTCGGCAGCCTGGGCTAGCAGGGTGGATGTCGTTTGAGCTTCTGTTTGTGTTTCATCTGTAGTCGGATGGTGCTCTTATGTATGATTATGTTGTAATCGTGTGGCATTGTATGCCTCTTGTATGTGTCCCCATCTATTATGTAATGTTGATGTAATGATATCCACCTTGCAAAGCGTTCCAATATGCGGGTCTATCCTTAGTGGGACCTTCGAGTTCCTTTTGGATAGGGTCGCATATTGGGCGTGACACCATGCCCCTATTTAACTGGATATGGTTGACACGTCAGCTTGCTGACTCAGCAGGGGCGCCACCAGTCAGCCTCTACTACCTGGAATGTTGACCCAGTCAACTGGCCCACTAGTCAGCCCATGTGTGGTCTGTTTGGGTACAAAATTGGGTACACATAGCAATTGCATTTAGTATGTTTTCAAATTAAATTAAATTCAAAAATTCCAGAAATCATTTAAAACTTTCAAAATTAATATAAAATAATCCGTAACTCGGATGAAAAAACTTTATACATGAAAGTTGCTCAGAACAACGAGACGAACCCGAATACGCAGTCCGTTCGTCTGCCACATGTTCCTAACATAGTGAACCTACAACCTTTCCCCTCCGGTTCGTCTATCCGAAAATGAGAAACACCGGGGATACTTTCTCGGATGTTTCCCCCCCTTCACGGGTATCTCCAACTACTGCGTTAGGTCACCTCTAACACCGTGTATTGCCATGTTACGCTTTGTGATGCTTTGATTGCTCTGTTATTTATTATGATCCCCCTTTGTTACTTCTTTCCGGTATACCCCGAGACTGCCGGCGACCCCCAGTTCGACTACGGTGTTGACTACCCCCCTTCTTGCCAGAGCAACCAGGCAAGCCCTCCCCCTTGATCACCAGATATCGCCTATTCTTCCCTCTACTGCTTGCATTAGAGTAGTGTAGCATGTTACTATTCGGTTTATCCTATTCTGTTGCATAGCCTGTCATTGTTGCTACAGTTGTTGATACCTTACCTGCAATCCTAAATGCTTAGTATAGGATGCTAGATTATCATCTGTGGCCCTACATTCTTGTCTGTCTGCCTTGCTATACTATCGGCCCGTGATCACTTGGGAGGTGATCACGGGTATATATTATACTATACATACATACTATACAGATGGTGACTAAAGTTGGGTCGGCTCGTAGAGTACCCGCGAGTTATTCATGGATTGGGGGCTGAAAGGACATTTGTCCCGACGGCCCTATGTGTGGATCTTTGTGGGGAAGCGATAGGGCAGGTTGAGACCACCTAGGTGAGAGGTGGGCCTGGCCCTGATCGGCGTTCGCGGTTACTTCAAAATAACACGCTTAACGAGATCTTGGTATTTGATCTGAGTCTGGCCACTAGCCTATACGCACTAACCAACTACGCGGGAACAATTATGGGCACTCGACATCGTGGTATCAGCTGAAGCCTTCTTGGCGTCAGCGACTGAGCAGCGAGCGTCGGGTTGGACCGCGTAATGCCACTTCCTTTGTAATGGAGGTTGCTAGGTCTGCTCACCGGTCGCGTTCGCAACGTGCAGGTGTGCAATGGGCGATGGGCCCAGACCCCTGCGCGCATAGGATTTAGACCAGCGTGCTGACCTCTCTGTTGTGCCTAGGTGGGGCTGCGACGTGTTGATCTTCCGAGGCCGGGCACAACCCAGGAAAGTGTGTTCGGCCAGAGGGCTAGAGCGTGTTGGGTTATGTGGTGCACCCCTGCAGGGAAGTTTATCTATTCGAATAGCCGTGTCCCCCGGTAAAAGGACGACCCGGAGTTGTACCTTGACCTTATGACAACTAGAACCGGATACTTAATAAAACACACCCAGACAAGTTCCAGAGACAGCCGATGATCGCTTTTCCACAGGGCGATGAGGGGAGGATCGCCGGGCAGGATTATGCTACGCAATGCTACTTGGAGAACTTCAATCTACTCTCTTCTACATGCTGCAAGACGGAGGCTGCCAGAATCTAGTCTTCGATAGGACTAGCTATCCCCCTCTTATTCTGGCATTCTGCAGTTCAGTCCACCGATATTGCCTCTTTACACATATACCCATGCATATGTAGTGTAGATCCTTGCTTGCGAGTACTTTGGATGAGTACTCACGGTTGCTTTGCTCCATCTTTCCCCCCTTTTTCCTCTTCTTCCTGGATGCCGCAACCAGACGTTGGAGCCCAGGAGCCAGACGCCACCATCGACGACGACTCCTACTACACTGGAGGTGCCTACTACTACGTGCAGGCCGCTGACGATGACCAGGAGTAGTTTAGGAGGATCCCAGGCAGGAGGCTTGCGCCTCTTTCGATCTGTATCCCAGTTTGTGCTAGCCATCTTATGGAAACTTGTTTAACTTATGTCTGTACTCAGATATTGTTGCTTCCGCTGACTTGTTTATGTTCGAGCACTTGTATTCGAGCCCTCGAGGCCCCTAGCTTGTAATATGATGCTTGGATCACTTATTTTACTTTTAGAGTTGTGTTTGAAGGAAATATGCCCTAGAGGCAATAATAAAGTTATTATTTATTTCCTTATTTCATGATAAATGTTTATTATTCATGCTAGAATTGTATTAACCAGAAACTTAGTACATGTGATACATAGATAAAACAGAGTGTCACTAGTATGCCTCTACTTGACTAGCTCGTTAATCAAAGATGGTTAAGTTTCCTAGCCATAGACACGAGTTGTCATTTGATAAACGGGATCGCATCATTGGAGAATGATGTGATTGACTTGACCCATTCCGTTAGCTTAGCACTTGATCGTTTAGTATGTTGCTATTGCTTTCTTCATGACTTATACATGTTCCTATGACTATGAGATTATGCAACTCCCGAATACCAGAGGAACACTTTGTGTGCTAACAAATGTCACAACATAACTGGGTGATTATAAAGGTGCTCTACAGGTGTCTCCGATGGTGTTTGTTGGGTTGGCATAGATCGAGATTAGGATTTGTCACTCCGATTGTCGGAGAGGTATCTCCGGGCCCTCTCGGTAATGCACATCACTATAAGCCTTGCAAGCAATGTGACTAATGAGTTAGTTACGGGATGATGTATTACAAAACGAGTAAAGAGACTTGCCGGTAACGAGATTGAACTAGGTATTGAGATACCGACGATCGAATCTCGGACAAGTAACATACCAATGACAAAGGGACCAACACATGTTATTATGCGGTTTGACCGATAAAGATCTTTGTGAATATGTGGGAGCTGGTTCCGCTATTGGTTATTGACCGGAGATATGTCTCGGTCATATCTACATAGTTCTCGAACCCGTAGGGTCCGCACACTTAACGTTCGGTGACGATTGGTATTATGAGTTTCTGTTTTTGATGTACCGAAGGTTGTTCGGAGTCCCGGATGAGATCAGGGACATGACGAGGAGTCTCAAAATGTTTGAGACGTAAAGATTGATATATTGGAAGGCTATATTCGGACATCGGAAAGGTTCTGAGTGGTTCGGGTATTTATCGGAGTACCAGAGACTTACAGGAATTCGCTAGGGAGTAAATGGGCCTTATTGGGCTTTAAGGGAGAGAGAGAGAGGGGCTGCCTAGGGTAGGCTGCGCACCCCCCAAGGACTAGTCTGAATTGGACTAGGGGGAGGGGCAGTGCCCCCTCCTTCTTTCTCTTCTCTCTTCCCCTTCCTTCTCTCCTACTCCTACTACATGGAAGGGGGGGGGGAATCCTACTCCCGGTGGGAGTAGGACTCCCCTTGGGGCGCGCCTAGGAGACGGGCCTCCTCCCCCTCCTCCACTCCTTTATATACGGGGGAGGGGGCACCCCATAGACACACAAGTTGACATTGTTTAGCCGTGTGCGGTGCCCCCTCCACAATTAGACACCTCGATCATATCGTCATAGTGCTTAGGTGAAGCCCTGCGCCGGTAACTTCATCATACCGTCATCACACCGTCGTGCTGACGAAACTCTCCCTCGGCCTCAACTGGATCAAGAGTACAAGGGACGTCCCCGAGTTGAACGTGTGCTGATCGCGGAGGTGCCGTACGTTCAGTGCTAAGATCAGCCGGATCGTGAAGACGTATGACTACATCAACCGCGTTGTCATAACGCTTCCGCTTTCAATCTACGAGGGTACCTAGATACACTCTCCCCTCTCATTGCTATGCATCACCATGATCTTGCGTGTGCGTAGGAAAAATTTAAAATTAATACGTTCCCCAACAGTGTTGTGATATCTTGCTGTGAGTCCCTGATCTTGATCATACACATTTGCGTGCATGATTAGCGTATGATTGAATCGGGGGCGTCACAAGTTGGTATCAGAGCCGACTGCCTGTAGGAATCCCCCTTCCAAAATCCTTGGCCGAAGTTGAGTCTAGTCATTGAAAAAGTTTTTACTAACATGGCTGTGCGGCTTACGGGCCCACGTCGCCATTGGGTGGTATTAGGATCTTTTACTCTTCGTCTATACTCTGGGACTCTGATCTCTCTTCTATTCGGGTTAAATGGTTTTGCTAACTCTAACTCTAGGTTCTCGCAACTATTTCTCCCGGTGAGCCCTCATTCCGGAAGATCACCTGCTTCGTCAGAAGATTATGAGGATATCCCTCGATATTCTGCCACCGATATATCCCTATGGATATCTGCATGCACTTGTCATTCCAGTGATCGTTCCTCGTTGCCCTTGTTGTTACAAGATGCCTCGAGATATTCTCCGTTGTCCCGAGAATCCTTTGAGTTTACTGTCTTGCAGTTTTATTTCACATGAAAACCCTTACGGTTTTCTTCTGCACATTTATCGAGGGTCCGTTCTTCTCAATTGTTCATGTGTCTCACATAATTCTTCGTAATACTTTTTGATCTTTCGAAAATCCTCTGCAGCTTGTTACTCTTGAAAAACTCTTGCCTGCTTGCATTGTGGTTAATTCCATATGACTAGTAGTCATTAGCATCCCTTGTATTAGTCATTTTGAGCCTATTGATTCAATGTGTGCGTACGCACGCAGTCATCAGGTTATCCTTTTTAAAATTATCTTTTCGGCTCAGGCATCATTCCGGACATGAGTTGGTTCTCGGCAATTCAAACCCTTTATTTATTGCCCAACTAAGTGTTTTCAACTTATCCATCCTTGATCAGAAAGTCTGCTTTTCATCCTTCGTTTTGGAAACCATAATTTCTTTCTAATTTAAGCATCAGACTAATCAGGTGATTCTTGAATCTGATGCCTCTGCATTCTTCTTTCTCTGAGTGATTACCGATACTCACATCAGCTCCGTTGTGGATCGCTCGATCCATTGTTGGATTGTTATCTGACAGTGTCCTTCATATTCAATCACCTTGTGAGTCCTTCCCCTGATACATAATGCCTTTGGTAAATTGTATCCTCTGCTTGGCCAACCATGCTCTGCTTTCGAGCTTGTGTATTTACTTTTGAAACTTGTGGTATATGTTAGTAAGATGCCCGATGGGTTGAACCTTTGCCTTCCCCTAATCCGTGAGAACCCAAAAGTTTTCACAAGTCATACTCTTCCGGTGTTCTACCAAATAAAATTCCAACACTACAGTTTTATCAAAACGAGAGGTGCATGAAATGATATGCATTAAAGAAGTGGGAGTCGACCTTGAACTTTGTGGTCATGCCCATGAAAATGATGAGCTTCTTGCAAAATGATTATCCAGTTGTATGATTCTTTCGGTATTCTTGAATTGATTCCTTACAGTTATGGTTCCGACCATGCTGTCCTGATCCAATATATCTGATGGGAATTCATTCTAGTGCCTCGTCTATTTTTGGGAAGGTTGAAGTATCTACTATCACATGTCAATAACCCGGTTCTACTTCTATCATGTTCTACCTTTGAGTATTACCCCCTGGTATCTCGAAGATGTCTTTCCATTGCACCACATCTTACTAACTTTGTTGAAGTAATGTCTTTCCTTGTTGTAATCACCCTACGGGTTCTGGGTTGTTGTCAACCAAGGACACCGACTAGTGAAATTATTCTGCACTACAAATCAAATACCCCTAGTATTTTTACTAGGAAATTCTGAACCCAATCTGGTCATTCCTAGACTATCGGCTGCATCCTGGTCTTGCTATCTTTAACTGTGTTACCTCGTCCTTCTCTGGTGCACGAATTCTTCAGTGTGTGAGCACGACTTACGTCGAGCTTTCAACATATTGTTGCTTGTCTTGAAAGGAAACTTTGGTTCCGAGCTTGCATCTTATATATTGATCCTATAACTTGCCACTTCGTCATTTCCTTGCTTGTTGCCGTTGTTGTTTGATTGTATCCTCTTGAAACCTCCCGGCAAATGTGTCGGATCACCTTCAACACTTTGACTTCTTCCGAGATGTCAAATGTGTTCATGATGAGAATACCCTCCTTGCCCTCGATGATTTTTATTATCATTGACAACACCCTTGACTTCCTTTCATCGTGAACTTGTCCACATTATGAATGCAACTTGCTCTCCAGCTAGTGTTGTGTTCTACCTTGAAGTATTACTGTCTTTTATGTGGAGAATGTTGTGGGGATTGCTCCATCTCTTTGAAATTCTCGGTCTCATGATACTTCTCACCATCACCATTCTTCTTTGGTCCCCGTCTTGTTTTAACCGGGATACCAATATACTAACGATGCTGCTTGAGTTATGTACTTCTAGCAACCCTATTGCTTTGAAGTTAACGATTGACAGTTCGTTCTTAGACTGTTGGTTATTGAATCGTCACTCTAACATTGATCTTGCTGCCTAAGGTCATATTTCTGGCACACCTTTCAACTAATGATTGATGGTGTATGTTTTCCTCGAGCATACAACATTATATAATTTGAATTGACAAGTGTCATCTTCTTGTTCACATTATTGTGGAAATCCATCCATTTGGAATTCTTGATGAATTGTCGCTGAGACCATCAGCCACCTCCTCCTCTCCTTGGTTTAATGATGAACTATTGTTTCAGGAACCCGCTCCCATAGTTCATTTCCCGAGAATCTTGCAATGTCATTTCATTGATTTGTGTTGCACCTTTTCTTCTCAGACATCCTGAGTCTGAGGTATCATGACACCAATCGGATTTGAATCTCGGTCAGATATGATGGTTGGGACAACTTTCCAGGAGTTATGATGTTGGTCCTTTGATGACCCGGTAATATGATGTCATGCCTAGCACCCCTAGCTGGAGGACCTATCATTATAATTTCTTTTGCAAGGATAACCATTCTTCCTGGAGGAAATTGTAGGACTTATTTTATAAGTTGCTCTGATGGATCAATTGTGTATCCAAAGTCCGGCCCTTGATTGAAACACCATATCATTGCTACCTCGAAGCATGACTATGATACCCCGCTCATCAACATGAACATTGGAGGCGCGATGCTGAATGTTTCTTGGTCAGTTATCCAAACACCGTTGTATGGGTAACATCTTGATTAATCCTTTCCTCTTTATCTGAATGGTTGGGTACTTGCTCTCCTACCCTGTATGCCATGTTCTGCTTGTCCATGGGAAGGATATACTTCTAATAATTGTGTGTAATCACAATTTTCCTTTCCATTGTTCTGTTTAATCTGATAATCGTGTTTTCCTTTCTATTCTTTTGTTTAACCTTTCCTGTAAGCTGACTTAACTGAGCAGAGATAATTCCCTGCTTACGTAAGCACCTTGTTGTACCACTCTGTCTGTAAGACCCTGTTACTATTGTTGATGACATTCCGGTAACCACCGATGGGTGAGAACTTTGCGAATTGGTTCGCCTCATTCAACGAGCAAGAAAATGGTTCTCTTCGTTCCCCGTCCTTGGTACCGACATTGTTGCCAACATACCTGACAAGCTATCCACTGACATGCCTCCCTGTCGCGCCTGTGCAAGATGTCACCACCCTTCCTACTTTCAACCCACATGGTGGGCCCATAACCCACAGTTCCACAGGATCAAAACCTGACTCTCCTGTACAACCCTGTTCTCCAAAATTGTTCCTCGCACTTGGCTTCGTATGTAGATCACGAGCCACCTTCCTTGAGATTTATTCTGGCACCAGATGCAATATTATTTCCCTATTGCTCTGAAACTCTTATAACACTCTGATGTAGGCATCGAACAATTTACTGCCCGTTTGAAACTTCTCATGGTACCTTCTTACCATGCTCTCAATATTTTCTTAAGTTCCTACTCGAGAGATACTTTCTGCCACCTTCCTTGGGTTATCTACCAGATAGCCAACCTTGCAGAGGTCCATTCTTCCGGAGTTACCCCTTGTCCTTCGTGCAATCGATGAAGACTTCAGAGAAAGGATGATGGCTCCATCATGATGACCTGGAGCAGAGAAATGAAGACTTCAACATAATGGAACTACCTCTTAGAGAAGGGCAACCAAGACCGAGAAGACCCTTACAAATTCGTAACCAGAACTTTACCCTTAGCCCCCCTCTTAAATCTCAGGGATGAGATTTCTTATACCGAAGGATATTTGTAACGCCCGGATAATTAACCTACAGTGAACCTATGCTAATGATGCCACGTCACCTCTGATTACTGCTGCTAATCCTGCGTTAGTTCAAACGGTTCAAATTCAAATCCTAATTATAGGCAAACATCAAATTTTTTTAAACATTAAAAATAAAATGTTCGGAATGTGGCATTAATACATATACTAATTTAGGGACTACTTTTATAATTTATAAAACTAAGATAAATTAAACTAAACTAAAACAATAAAAAAAAGGAAAAGACCCCCCCTGTGGGCCTCGGCCCAGCTGGCCACCAGGCTAGCCAGGACGGCCCAGCCGACGCCCCCATAACCCCCCAAACCCTAACTCACGTCGCCCGTAACCCCCCACTCCTCCCCAGATCTACCTTGTCTCCCCACCCTGCCCCGAGTGGATCTGGATCGGGGGCAACCGCCGCCCCCGGCCCCCTGCCAGTCGCATGCCCTGCCGCGGCTCCATGCTCCTCCGCGGCGTCACCTCGCCGGCGCCGCTTCGCCGCCGGATCGCCCCGTCTCCCCTGCCTCTGCTTCGCCCAGCGCCGCCGGACATCCTCTCCGCGGGTCTTCACCACGCCTCGCCGCCGCCGCCCACAGCGCCTCCGCCTTGACCCCGTCGCCGCCAGCTCGCTCCCGTCGACAATCTGCCTCGCCGGACCACCCCAAGCTCGCTGCCCTCCTCGCCCAGCCCCTGTGAGCCGCTGCCTCCCATCCTTCCTCTCTGCTTCTGCTGCCCCTCCATGTGCGCCCACGCCGCCCGCAGCTCCTCGTGCCCGCTCAACCCGCAACCTCGCCTAGCCCCCCGACGTTCCGTCGCCGCATCGCCATGCGGCCCTGCACCGGCCCGGCCTGGCCACCACCTCCAAACCTGAGTGCAGCTGTTTGCCCCGCTGCTGCCGCACCCTACTCCACAGCCGGTGCTCGCCCGCTGCGCCTACACTTACACACTTGCTGCCGCCCCACTGGACCACATCGCCGGCGTCCATCCCGGCACCTCCTGCATCGACCACTAGCCCCACTAGACGCGCGCCGACACACTCGTCCTACAGGTGCTCGTGGGTGACCAAACGGTCGGCGGAACGCAACTCGGCGAGCCTCCGTCGTGTTCTATGGCGGCCGACGACTAAGCGCCGACGTCGCTGACGTGGCGTCTCTTGTTTATCCACTAACCCTCCTATCGTGGGTCTCGCATTGCTTAATTAACTTGCTAAATAAAATATTAAGAATAATAGACCTAGGCACTGACATCAGGCCCCAGTGCTTAATTAACCTCTGGTTTAAATTCAACCCATGTTGAATAAATAGTCCATGACAGGTGGGTCCATGCCCCTATTTAACTGGATAATTGACACGTCAGCTTGCTTACTCAGCAGGGGCGCCACCAGTCAGCCTCTACTGACTAGACTGTTGACCCAGTCAACTGGCCCACTACTCAGCCCCTGTGTGGTCTGTTTGGGTACAAAACTGGGTACCCATAGCAATTGCATTTAGTATGTTTTCGAATTAAATTAAATTCAAAAATTCCAAAATCATTTAAAACTTTCAAAATTAATATAAAATAACCCGTAACTCGGATGAAAACACTTTATACATGATAGTTGCTCAGAACAACGACCATGGTGGGATAGACAAGGTTGCTTCTTCGTGGACCCTTCGTGGGTGGAGCCCTCCATGGACTCGCGCAGCCGTTACCCTTCGTGGGTTGAAGTCTCCATCAACGTGGATGTATGATAGCACCACCTATCGGAACCACGACAAAAACATCCGTGTCTCCTATTGCGTTTGCACTCTGCAAACCCTTCCCTTTACATTCTTGCAAGTTGCGTGCTTTACTTTCCGCTGCTTATATACTCTTTGCATGCTTGCTTGAACCGTGCTATGTTGCTAAAATCTGCCAAGAACTAAAATTGGGAAAAGGATAGACTTTTATTTGGTCAAGTAGTCTAATCACCCCCCTCTAGACATACTTTCGATCCTACAAGTGGTATCAGAGCTTTGGTCTCCATTTGCTTTGATTTCCATAGCTTATGGTAGTCATAGCATTGGTTTCGCAACCTAGGAGAGTATGGCGTCTAGTGAGGGAAATTACCACCATAGAGGTCCTTACTTTGATGGTTCTAATTTTGCTAGTTGGGAGCATAAGATGAAAATGCATATTCTTGGACATAACCCCGTCATTTGGACTATTGTGTGTATTGGCTTGTAAGGTGAATTCTTTGATGGGAGAGAACTGAACCGTGAAGCTACCGCGGAAGAGTTGAAGATGCTGCAATACAACGCTCAAGCTTGTGATATCCTCTTGAACGGATTGTGCCCCGAAGAATTCAACAAAATCAGCCGTCTTGAGAATGCAAAGGAAATTTGGGATACTTTGATTGATATGCATGAAGGTACCGACTCCATCAAGGAATCCAAGTTGGATGTGCTTCAAAGTCAGCTTGACAAATTCAAAATGAAGGATGGTGAAGGTGTCGCTGAAATGTACTCTAGGCTTGCTCTTATCACAAATTAGATTGCCGGCTTAGGAAGTGAAGAGATGACCGGCAAATTCATCATCAAGAAGATCCTAAGAGCTTTGGACGGAAAATATGATACTGTGTGCACATTGATCCAAATGATGCCCAATTACAAAGATCTCAAGCCAACGGAAGTCATTGGAAGAATTGTTGCTCATGAGATGTCACTCAAGGATAAGGAGGAGCTCCACACCAAGTCAAGTGGTGCTTACAAAGCCTCATGTGAAGCCCCCACATCATCAAATGAGAAACAAACCTTCAATGAAGAATTGAGCCTAATGGTGAAGAACTTCAACAAGTTCTAAAAGAGTAGAAGCAAAGAAAGAAGTTCAAAGTCAAGGTCCTACAATGACAAAAGATCTTCTAGTCGAGAGCGTAATTGCTACAATTGTGGAAGACCCAGACACTATTCCAATGAGTGTACCACACCCTACAAAAGAAGAGAAGATTCTCCAAAAAGAAGAAGTAGAAGAGAAGAATAACCATCAAGAGAGAGAAGGAGTAGAGATGATCGTTATGAATGAAGAACATCCCAGAGAAGCAAGGATTCGGAAAGGAAGGACAAGTAATCAAGGAGCTACACAAAACAAAGACATCAAGCTCATGTTGGTGAATGGGTATCCGACTCCGACTCCGACAATCACTCCGAGAGAAGCTATCACTCCGACTCCGAATATACTCAAGATGAAGGTGTTGCCGGTCTAGCACTTGTGTCAACCAACTCCTACGACATATTTGATTCACCAAATGAAGGACTTGGAAGATGGTTCATGGCTAAAGGCCCAAAGGTATCACACCCCGAGTATGTTGATTTCAATAGTGATGAAGATGACTTGTTAGGTGATGATGATTTACTTGTTGACAACTCTAGTGATGAGTACTATGATGAAACGTCAATTAATCATGCTAATCAAGATAAAACGAATGACAATGATAAGGAGAAGATTGAGCTTCTAACTAAAGAACTAAACACTCTTAAGTTAGCTCATGAAACTATCTTAGAAGATCATCGAGAACTTTTAAGGACTCATGAGAAGTTACGCTTTGAAAAGCTCAACCTTGAGCAAGAGCATGAGTTCTTAAAGGCAATCAATGATGATCTTCGAAAGAAAAGTTCTTCTTACATTGCCAAGCGTTTACTCTTATCCACTTACATGCCTCAAGTCAAGTCTAGTAACAAGAACAAGAAAGATCCTTCCTCTAGTAGTAACAATAATCATGCTAAATCCAATGTTGTTGCTTCTAGTAGTTCTCTTGATTCCACTAATGATTCTCTTAGCCAAGTTACACTTGAGCAAGAAAATAGCTTATTGAAGGGAATTATATAGAAAGGTGTTTACAAGAGCCTTGCCGGGAGTAAGCAATTCGAGGAAATTGTATGCAAGCAAGGAAGGCACCGGAAGAACCAAGGTGTTGGTTTTGAACGGAAGTTCAATGCCAATGGAGTTGAGTGGGAAGAAGATCAATACCCCAAGACGAAGTTTGTTCCTCAACAAGAGAAGTATGATCCCACTTCTTTCAAAGGGACACAAGCTCAAGATGATCTTCCACCACAAGACCACAAGCAAAAAGGCAAGGACAAGCTTCAAGAGGAGATTGATGCATTTGAAGAAGCTCCTAAGGCCTTGGTCAAGTGGGTTCCCAAGACTACATCAAGTTCTACTTCATCAAGTACGACTACAACTCCAAGGATTCCCATCAAGATGATGTGGATCCCGAAGAAGAAGAACTAGAGAGTTCTTAAGGGTGACTCCGCCAACATACTTCACTCTTATCATTTTGGCAAGAACAAGTGCAATCAACTTCCACATCTTGCACTAGTTCAAGGAGTCACAAACCCTCTTGTTGGTAAGACAAGGGACAAGGTAACCTAATGCTTTCATAGACATCATCTTGTGTGTGCATCACTCTATGTCTATGGATATCCTTGTTTGTTCCTTGTGGGACTAACCCGTGTAGGTATTGAAAGTGCAACTCACTCCAAAGGATTGCTCCAAATGATCTACATCAACATTGAGCATCCACATATTCAACACCTACATGAAGTCATCATCGACAGAACCCAAGGTTAGTTCATCCCTCTTAGGGGGAATCTCACATCTAGGGGGAGCTTTACTCTAAGAATTGAGTCAAAGCAACTCTAATGGTGTGAACACAACAATGCTTTATGTAAAAGTGGTAATCCCACTTGTGCTTAAACGATGAGTATGACCTATGATCAAATGTTCTCATTTGACTCCTAAGTCAATATACTCGTATATAGATGACCTAGTCATCGCGAATTGCTTGATAGATGCTAGAATTGGTTGTGCATGCTTTGCCACATATTTCATTTTCCATTTTATTGTGTGAGCATGTTGGTTGCATATTTTACTCATTCGAGGACATCCACTTGTTGCTTTGATTGTTTAGCTTCTTCTTTTGCCAAGTGGATGGACAAGAATGCCTAAGAACCTTCTCTAGCTATCTATGCTTTTATTGTCTCAAACTCTATTCATGCTACATCACAAAGTTTGATCAAGTCAGATTCGAACCACTCTGTGTGAGGAGCACTCGGAGTCCCCGATTCGTCATATACTTAAACATCCAAAACTTCTTTGTGCGTTTCGGTCTGACCGATTCATCCATTTCGGTCATACCGAGATCACTAAGTCGATCTAGGTTTTCAATCTCGGTGCAACCAATTTGAACCTTTCGGTCACACCGAGTTGGAGTAACTGCTTGCAGTTATGCATCTCGGTGCCACCGAGTTGTTCCACTCAGTCAGACCGATAGGGTCAGGCTATATATATCCCCGGGCCAAAATTTTGAAATTTCTTCGAACCCCTTTGTCGATGTCAAAACCGGCGGATCTCGGGTAGGGGGTCCTGAACTGTGCGTCTAGGCGGATGGTAACAGGAGACGAGGGACACGATGTTTTACCCAGGTTCGGGCCCTCTTGATGGAGGTAAAACCCTACGTCCTGCTTGATTAATATTGAAGATGTGTATTACAAGAGTGGATCTACCACGAGATCAAGGAGGCTAAACCCTAGAAGCTAGCCTATGGTATGATTGTTGTAATGGTTGTTTTGTCCTACGGACTAAAGCCCTCCGGTTTATATAGACACCGGAGAGGGCTAGGGTTACACAGAGTCAGTTACAATGGTAGGAGATCTACATATCTGTATCGCCAAGCTTGCCTTCCACGCCAAGGAAAGTCCCATCCGGACACGGGACAGAGTCTTCAATCTTGTATCTTCATAGTCTTGGAGTCCGGCGGACGACGATAGTCCGGCTGTCCGGACACCCCCTAGTCCAGGACTCCCTCAGTAGCCCCTGAACCTGGCTTCAATGACGATGAGTCCGGCGCGCATAATGTTCGGCATTGCAAGGCGGGTTCCTCCTCCGAATAATCCATAGAAGATTGTGAACACCAGGATAGTGTCGGCTCTGCAAAATAAATTCCACATTCCACCGTAGAGAGAATAATATGTACACAAGTTCAATCTGCTGACGTATTTCGTGGCATGACGTCACGCCACTACCAAGCCTTTACTTGAATCATTTTTTATTATACCACCTCAGCGCGTTTAGCAAAACGGTTTCCTTGGCACGTCTTGTCAAAGCAGAGATCGTGTTCCCTTTATTCCGGGATTCTCATCAATACGGACGTGGGTAACCCAACCGCGCCCGTCGCCACGCCTCCTCTATCGAAGGCGAGTCCCGAACGGTCACGGAGACGGCTCTTGGTATTCTCCCTCTTTATAATAGGACCAAGGCTCATTTCTTTTCTTCAATCTTCCATCGAATCCTCTCCTTGCTCCAAGTTCCAACACCTAGAGCCCTAGATTCGAGCGCTTCGGACCTTCAACAATGTCCGGCTCCGACCTTCAGGGTCGGTGGATGCCCTCCTCCGTCACGGAGGAGGACGTGCTAAAGCTGCGAGAGGCCAAGTACCTGTCTTACGAGATTTCGCACAGGCTGCCCGCCGAAGGGCAGGCCATCCCCACCCCCGAGCCCGGCGAGTATGTCGTCTTTGTATCCCACCTCCGTCGGGGTTTGGGCTTCCCGACAGATCCTTTTGTGAGAGGGCTCATGTTCTACTATGGGTTGGAATTCCACGACTTGGCTCTGGAGTCCATCCTCCATATTTCCGCATTTATTGTCGTCTACGAAGCCTTCCTCCACGTCACCCCCCATTTCGGCCTGTGGCTGAAGACCTTCAATGTGGAGCCGAAGATGATCAAGGGGCGTCAAGCAAAGTGCGGCGGGGCGGCCGTAAGCAGGAGGGCCAATGCCCCGTGGCCCGAGGGCTCCTTCCAAGAGGAGCTCGGCTTGTGGCAGCAGGAGTGGTTCTATATCACCGTTCCGAAGGGCAGCAGGCAAAAGCCGCCGCCCTTATTCCGCTCGGGACCTCCACGATGGTTGATGTCGTGGGTCAACCAAGGGCTCAACTGGGGGCCGCCAAAGGACGTGCCCCTTCTGCAGGGCCGGATTCGAGACCTCCAAGCGAGGGAGATCGATCTGGTAGTGGTAATGCAGGTCATGCTGAATAGGCGTCTCCTGCCCTGCAAACGCCGCCCTCTCCGGCTGTGGGAGTTTAATCCGGAGGGACCACGGATTCTTCAACACTTCATGGGTATGACACCCGTGGAGATGTACAAATTATTCTTCGGACCACAAGTGGCGTGTCCGGAATTGACTGAGGACGCCGGCCTGAGCTGCAATCGCCCGGATACACAAGTAAGTAGCTCCGAGTACGGACATACCGTTTGTTTGCCTTTCCATGATTCGCCTTTTGACCGATGTCCTTCTAAACAGGAGTGGATAGCGCAAGCAAAACTGATACGGTGTCCGGCCCCCCTCCCAGAGACCGCGCCGGATCCCATGCTGGTCAGGATGTTGGAGGTTGCGCTTTCAGAAGAAGGCGAAGGGGAAAATAGGGGAGCTACCGCCTCACCCAAGGAGGCTCTTGAAGGAGGGGGGATCGAGAATCCCTCCCTCCAGGGGGAGAAGAGGACCGCCTCCGAAGATCCGGAGGCCAAAGCCCCTAAGCGGGGGAGGAAGTCCTCACCAGAGGGTCCTGCGTCCAGGGAGGTTCCGGCCGCACAGTCTCCCCTAAAGAATCAGCCCTCCAGCGAGCCGTAAGTAGAAAGAAGGGAGTTCGGTGATAAGAGACATCCCTATTTGTGCTTTTGAGGATAACCGAAGTTTTTACCTTGTAGTTGGGATCTCCGACCTTCTCAGATGAGCTCGTCTTCGGGGGACCTTTGTCCGGAGATGATGGAGAGCGAGACGCCTCCGTCTGCTGCGCCGTCAGATAGGGCGGACGAGCCTGAAATGTCGTCATGGAGGGTATCCCCGAGCCCGGCAGAGCCGAAGAATTCGGCGCCGATTGGTGTTCGGCCAGGGGAGCTGAAGGATCTGCTTGAGAGGGCGTCCATCTCAGAAGATCACCATGCATTGATGAATATGGTGATTGGAAGGATTTCGTCCGCCGAAAGCGGATTGCATAATGCCGTCAGGAGTTTGCTGGCGGGGTTTGAGGTACGTAAAAATGACACACCTTTTGACAGTTTTGCACATAGAAGTGCGCCCTGTATAGATAGTAGCCCCTGAGACTCGGTAGGTTGTCGAAAGCGACAGCGTGCCGAGGATCAAAATCGCAGGTTTCAATCTTCGCCGTTCCTATGCAGGTGGCGGATCGTCCGGGGGCCAGCCGGACTGATGGAGTTGCCGAAGTAAGGCGGCAACTCGACGTTGCGGATGCGGACATCGCGCTAATCAACAGGCGACTTGATGAATCGCAAGGTAAGTTTTTTCTCCGCAGTCACATAGTAAGGGAGCCGAAGCCCATCTCTTATAATATTTGTGCTTGACGCAGATGGTGCTGCCGTTGTGGAGAGCCTTCGGAACGAACTTGCTCAAGCCAAGGAGCAAGCCAGAAGGAGTAATGCGGCAGCGTTGAGGGCGGCCGAGGAATTAGAAGCCGAAAGGGCTGCGCACTGCCGAAGCAGGGAAGAGATGGCCGAAATGTCCGTGAAATTAAAAGATGCTACCGACCGCACTGAGGCTCTTGAAAAGGAGCGCCTATCGGAGCGAGAAGACCTGGGGAAGGCCACCGCCGAAGCCAAGGACGCCCGATCTGCAATGCGGGCTATAAAGGAGGAGCTGCGCCAAGCCGGAGACATTGTGGCTGGCAAGCCCTTTCTGCTGCGCCGAAGGTTTACGGATCCTAAGTATGCTCAACTTGGCCAGCTGTGGGGTCCGGAGGATCCTTATATGGACTTAGCGGCAAGTGCGGCGGATGCCATTGTGCACTTCTGGAGCCAGAAGGATCACAAGACGGAAGAGCTGTTTTGGTCTCAATTCCATAGTCCGGATCGTTCACTTCCGCTGACCGATCGATTGGCCGAATGGGCTGAGCTGAATAGGTTGTCCGGGCTTGCCATGATGGATATCGTGACTCATGTCTGGCCGGATAGGCCCAAGCCGAAGAGCTATTTTGGCTTGTTACAGCAATTTCTTGGGGCGGTGCCGCATATCAAGGCGATGAAGCGGTCGGCCTGCATAGAGGGTGCGCGGATGGCCCTCGCTCGTGTGAAGACACTTTGAACAGAGATGGATGCCACCGCTGTTGCAACCCAGGGTTCGGACGAAAGCCGGTTACCCGCCGAGCACTATTTTGGGGAAGTTCTGCGTGGTGCTCGTGTAATAGAGTCGCAGTGCTCAAAAAATGTTACGTTCAAATGAACGTTTAATTTTATAAAACAATGTTTATGATATAGGCGCTTTTTGTACTTGTGCATTCAAGTATTGAAATATCTCCTGTGCGGCCGTTTATGTATACGTGTGTATAACCTGAAAGATGGCAGTCGTCGGCTTCAGCCCCCACGCACAAGGTGCGGGGGTGTTCGCAAAAATAGCGCATTTTCACACTTAATCCGACGTCTCGGTCCTGTTAAGGAGGTGGTAGCGTAGCAAACGAGGCAACCGGACTATAACGCTTTATCACTTTCACTTAGCCATTGGAGCTCGAAGGTGGGGCTACGATATAGCCCCTGGGGGCACCGCGCTCTCCGAATTCGGGGCGTGTATGTGCCTGACCGGGAAACGGTCCTTCGTCAAAGCGGAGGAATTCTAAACATTCCTGTGGTCGATCGAGTGGTTGACCAGTCTCTCGCTGTATCATGAAAGTCAGTTTTCGGCTTTCTCTACTGAGGTGCTCGCCCAGCCGAACTGGGGCACAATTGCAGTAGTTCTCCTGGTGCCGCGTTAGCCGATGATACAGAACGTAAGGCAGCAAAACACAGGAGCCGAGCAAACCCAACATTTGACCAAAGAGATGATTCGGAGCTGATGCATATAAGGCCTAACTCGAGATGCCGAACACTCCCTAAGGTGTTCAGTCTTTATAATAACGGGCGAAACAATGCCCTAAGCCCCTTGTGTCCAGGTACGGGCGAGGTCCTCTGACGCGGCCGATGCCAAAACGTCAGTCTCCTCTCTGGTTATTATGAAAAACCAGGGGATTATAGCAACAAGAGACAGTAAAAAAGGTTTACGCAGGGCCTTAATCTGAAAAGAATCCTTGCAACGGGTCCCTACTGCACGTCTGCGCCTGTGTCTCCGTTGTGCCGTTATCCTGGACGGGTGTGCACGGTGTTCATCTGTAAAAAGAGAGGAACTTAGTTTGAAAAGAAATCGTGCGAAAAGTGCATAAAAATTAAAATGTTAATAAATTAATAAAGCTGAGCCTATATTAGCTCATTGTTGCTTATATGCCCAGCCCCTTGTGAAGGGGTGTGCGGCTGGGGAGCCCCTAGCTTATTTATGCCGGACTCGTCTAGCCGTGTCCGAGGTCTTTGAATGACCCTCTTAATGAAATGATGCCTCGTGGACCGGGCATTTTGAGTGTAAGAGACGCGTAATGTGGTATTGTGTTAAAGCGGACAAAAGCTTCCCGTCCCAATAGTGCTTGATAGCTACTTTTGAATGGGGCGACATGAAAGATTAGCTTTTCGCGTCGGAAGTTGTCCGGTGACCCGAACACAACATCCAGTAGTAAGGAGCCTGTGCACTTGGCGTAAGGGCCTGGCGTCACTTCTTTAAAGGAGGTGCGGCTATGTCGAATTTTCGTAAGGTCTATCCCCAACCTGCGGATTGTGTTCGGATATAGCAGGTTTAAATCGCTGCCGCCGTCCATCAGGACTTGTGTAAATTGTAGTCCGTCGATTATGGGATCCAATATCAGAGCAGTCCATCCTGCGTTTCAAATGCTTCTGGAATAATCTAGGTGGTCGAAAGTGATTGGTTTTGACATCCAACTTCGAGGTTCCGCTGGGGTGGACCATGCGACACTTATTTTAGCGGGTGCCGCATTGTTTTTCCGTAATATCACATGAAGTGAGTTTACTGTTTTGACTTCTTGTGGGAAAGCCTTTTGTTTTCCGGTGCTCTGCTGGTGGGGTTCATCATTGTCCTCGCTTGGCGTGTCGAGCCCCTTGTGTTCGGCATTGAGTCTGTCGGACTGCTTAAAAACCCAACAATCTCGGTGGGTGTGGTTTGCAGGCCTTCCGGAGGTACTGTGGATTTGACATATCTGATCCAAAATTTTGTTTAAGTTGGATAGCTCATCATTGTTGTCCTTAAGAGGCAGTGTTTTGTTGTTTGGCCGCGAGCTTTTGAATCCGGCATTGACCGCCGTATTCTTTGGGCTTTTTTCTTTATTCCGGCGCTGATCCTTTCTGCACCGTGATTTGCCGTTTCCATCTCTGATCTCGGATGTACTCTGGTTGCTGGTGCTGCATCTTGCTAGCCAGCTGTCCTCCCCCGCGCAAAAGCGGGTCATGAGGCTTGTTAGCGCGGCCATTGTCCTCGGCTTCTCTTGGCCGAGATGTCTGGCGAGCCATTCGTCACGGACGTTGTGTTTAAAAGCTGCTAAGGCTTCCGCGTCCGGATAGTCGACTATTTGGTTCTTTTTGGTAAGGAACCTGTTCCAGAATTTGCGCGCTCACTCTCCGGGCTGTTGAGTTATATGACTTAGATCGTCTGCATCCGGAGGGCGGACATAAGTCCCTTGAAAATTTGCTCTAAACGCGTCCTCGAGCTCTTCCCAACTTCCAACAGTGTTTTCTGGGAGGCTTTTGAGCCAATGCCGAGCTGGCCCTTTGAGCTTGAGGGGTAGATATTTTATGGCGTGGAGATCATCTCCTCTAGCCATGTGTTTGTGTAGTATGTAATCCTCTATCCAGACTCCAGGGTCTGTTGTTCCGTCGTATGCCTCTATGTTTATGGGTTTGAACCCTGCTGGAAATTCATGATCCAGCACCTCATCGGTGAAACATAGTGGGTGTGCGGCGCCCCTGTATTTGGGTGTGCCGCTGTCTTCGAACACTTGGTGTGCTGTGTTGCTTCCTGGGGCCCTCTTTTTTGGCCCGTAAATGGACCTAGCTGGGCCATCTGTTTTCCCAGGGTGATGAGTCGGCTTGAGTGCGGCGCCGCTTCTCGCTTTTGGCCTGTCATCTGGTCGTCTATCTGGCCAGGCGGCTTCTTTAATTTTTGACTGTGGTGGCTCTATGGCTTCCTCGTCAAATTCTGGCAGCAGCTTGCGCTTCGGGTAGCTCTTTGATTGATGTCCATTGCCATATTTGTCTGCGGTCTTGAGTACTTTGCTCCACCTCATTCTGAGTATGTCTTCCGCTGTTTTGAGCTTCCATTTTTCTTTCTTCAAGCTTCTTGCGGTGGCGACGAGTCTTTCATGAAGGTTCTTATGCTCCGGTGGTGTGTCCGGCGTGAGGTCGTCCAGACTGTTGGTTTCGCCGGGAATGGATTGATTATCCGATTCGTCCTGTTCGGACAGTTGCTTGGTTGCCTGTTCGTCGTCCACTGGTTTGCCCTACTCTATTGTTGGGTCATTAGGAGCGCTGTTGTTGTTGAGGCGGGGCTTAGGGCGGCGCTTGCGTCGCTGTTTTGGTTGTTTATCGGCGGGATTATCCTTTGCCGCGCCCCGTTGTTCCTCGTCATCGCTTCCTTTTGGGGTATCCACCATATATACGTCATGTGTTGGGTGGTCTTCCAGTGCCCTGTAGGCGCTGGTTCTTGATCGTCTCCGGCATCATCGTCCATACCGCCAATGTCCTCGGAGTCGTAGTCTAGCAAGTCGGTTAAATCGTCGACAGTGGCTACAAAGTGGGTGGTGGGTGGGCTTTGAATTTCTTCGTCGTCCGCATCCCAACCATCCTGGCCGCAGTCCGGCCAGGGTTCTCTGGATAGCGAGAGATGCTTTAGCGAATTTAGGATGTCGCCAAAGGGTGAGTGCTGAAAGATGTCCGCGGCGGTGAACTCCATGATCGGCGCCCAATCGGATTCGATTGGCAGGGGCGTTGGAGGTTCGGAGTCCGGCACCTCGGAGTCACGAGCTTTATAAGGGACAAGGTCAGTGTTCGGCTCCATCGCCGTGGAAGTTGCAGCCCCCGAGGCGGTGTCCAGCCACCCGTCCTTGATCTATGCAATCGGCTCCGGACTATGGGTCGGAGCGGATTCATGTGCGGCCTCCAAGGTACTGTCCGGCGGCAGAGTTAGATCATGCCCATCGCGACAGTGCGGCGCGCTCGGCTGCGGCTCGGAGCCGTTGAAGATCAAGTCTCCGCGGATATCCGCCGTGAAGTTTAGGCTTCCAAATCTGACCTGACGGCCAGGGGCGTAGCTTTCGATCTGCCCCAGATGGCCAAGCGAATTGGCCCGCAGTGCGAAGCCGCCGAGTACGAAGATCTGTCCGGGGAGGAAAGCCTCACCCTGGACGGTGTTGTTGATTGAAGAAGCCATCAAGCCTATCGGTGATGACACAGAGGAACTCTCAATGAAAGCACCAATGTCGGTGTCAAAACCGGCGGATCTCGGGTAGGGGGTCCCGAACTGTGCGTCTAGGCGGATGGTAACATGAGACGAGGGACACGATGTTTTACCTAGGTTCGGGCCCTCTTGATGGAGGTAAAACCCTACGTCCTGCTTGATTAATATTGAAGATGTGTATTACAAGAGTGGATCTACCACGAGATCAAGGAGGCTAAACCCTAGAAGCTAGCCTATGGTTTGATTGTTGTAATGGTTGTTGTGTCCTACGGACTAAAGCCCTCCGGTTTATATAGACACCGGAGAGGGCTAGGGTTACACAGAGTCGGTTACAATGGTAGGAGATCTACATATCCATATCGCCAAGCTTGCCTTCCACGCCAAGGAAAGTCCCATCCGGACACGGGACGGAGTCTTCAATCTTGTATCTTCATAGTCTTGGAGTCCGGCGGACGATGATAGTCCGGCTGTCCGGACACCCCCTAGTCAAGGACTCCCTCACCCTTCGCCCGCGCTCAGCCTGCTCTGCCTCCCTGGGTCTTCGGATCGTCCTCCTCGTCGCCAGCTGCCTCCCGCCGCTAGTCTCCACCGCCGTCAACGGGAATCGTCTCCTCCGTTGCTGCCGTAGCAGGTCCATCGCCGCACTTAGGGTATGGACTTGATCCTTGTGCTAATCTCACTCCGATTCCTAGCACATTGTTTTTCCATGTATCTTGCCACGATTGAGATCACTCTATCCAGCGAAATCACTCTGTAGTTTAGTCGTGGATTGAAAATTTAGGGTTAGGTTTCCGCCGAAATCATCTCGTACCAACCGAGTTGTAGAACTCGGTGCCACCGATTTGGCTAAGGCCATTGCACATGTGATTCTCGGTCTGACCGAGAATTGCAAATTGGTGTGACCGAGTTCAGGACTTTGTGAAACCCTAGCAGTCTCGGTGCCACCGAACTGTGACTCGGTCTGACCGAGTTCACTAGTTTAGGTTCCAAAAGCTGCTTCAGTATCACCGAGTTTTCTAATCAGTAGATCCGAAATGATCTCTGTGGAAAACTAAAACTAAGTTTTGACTCATTCTTTTGCAAAAACCTCTGCACTTTGTGATGCTCATCCAATCTATACCAGCTATATCTATTCTCAGGGCTTGCTATCAGTGTTTGCATCATGTCTGATCAGAGTGACAGTCAGAACAAGTCTGAGGAGCAGGTTCACATGAGTGAGGGCACTAGTCCCTCTAGCAGCTATGATGAAGGCAACAGGAGCACACCCAGCAACTTGCCTAAGGCAGCCACCAGGGCCAGAAAGAAGAGAACCTCAAATTCTGAGGATGAGGACTATGTGGCTGTTGAGGATGAGGCCACTTCCAAGAAGAAAGTTCTAAAGAAGGAATATGGCACAACTGCTGCAACTAAGCCAGGAATGCAGAAGAAGGCACCTGCAAGAAGGATTCCCACTTCCAAACCTAGGAAGGTTGCCACTAGCGAAACCATGAAGTTCACCGTTGAGTCTGAAGATGAAGCTGCTGGCCAAGACAAGAAGAAAAAGAGAGTCAGAACTACCACTGCCAATGTTCTTGGCAAGCCCTCTATGAGGAGAGACTCTGAAGATGAAGAGGAAGAGGTTGCTGCACCAGCACCTAAAGGTCAGAAGCTTATGGGATATGCTATAAGGACAGGGGCTGCTCCATCTAAGCCCAAAGAAGCTCCGAAAGCTGCTGCTCCAAAACCCAAGTCTGCACCCAAGAGGAGTACAAGGAATATTCCAGCTACAAAAAAGAACAAGGCCCCAGTGCATGAAGCTGCTATTGAAGAAGAAGATGATGAGTCACATGTCTTGAGGAAGTTGAAACCCAAAATTCCAGATCACAATGATGCTCATCGAGCAGCTGAGGACATGAAGCTCAGGAAGGATGCAGGACTCAGATAGTGGAGATTGACTGATCCCTATGCAGTCAGGAGGAGAACTGCTGTGGACTACAGGTTCCACACAAAGGAACAACAGGACTTCTATGAGACAGTGTTGCTTGACAAGAAGCCTATAGTCTGTGATATGAGATGGGTGGACTGGAAGTACATCAGGGAAAATGAAGAACACTACCCTGGAGTCTATGATAGTTTCAAGTCTTGTGGAGTAGAGGACTTTGTTGGGCAGAAGCTCACAAAGTGGAATGATGAGCTTATTATGCAGTTCTACTCCACAACTCATTTCTACCCAGATGGAAGGATTGTCTGGATGTCTGAAGGTACAAGGTACCAATCAACTATTGAAGAATGGGCAAAATTGATCAATGCTCCTAAGGAGAATGAGGATGACTTGGATGTCTATGCCAAGAAGAAGAAGGATCATAACTCCATGGCACATATGTACAGAGAGATCCCAGATGCTGCTCTTGCGACACACAAATTTGGATCAGTACATTTCCTTCTGTCAGGTTTGCCAACAATCAACTGGATCCTCAGGCATACTCTTTTGCCAAAGTCAGGTGATCACAAGATGATCAGAGGCCATGCAATTAACCTGCTTCACATATTTGATGTGCCTCAAAAGTTTAAAGTCATGAGCCTAATTGTGGAAACTATCAAGAGGACAACTGCAGATCAGAGGAGAAGTTGTGGGTATGCCCCACAGATCCAGGAGCTAATCAACTCCAAGATGGGCACTGGCACATATCTCTTGGACAAGGATCACATGCGCATCTACCCAGATTTTGAGGATAACACTATAGTAATGGATGAGAATGAACCATCTTCTGTGCAAGCACAAGCAAAGAAGGAGAAGACAAGGACTGAAAAGGCTGCAAAGATGCCAACCATTGATGAGGCATCTCAGTATCTTCTGAAGAGCAAGCAAGATCAGCTTGGCTACTTGATTGCCTCCACTCTGAGGATTGAGAAGCGATTGGCCACCCTGACTCAAAATCAGGAGAGCTTGGAGAGGATCATGGAGCAGAAGTTTTATGATTTAGATGTGAAGGTCACTGAGATACAGTCAGTTGTTGAGCAACTTTAGGATGAAGTGCAGGAGAAGAAGGGCAAGTCTACCACTGATGCATTTGCTAGAGTGCCTAGAGGTCAGAGATCTGCTGCAGTGCCAGTTACAGACACCAGAGCAACTTCATCTGCACCAGCTACAACTTCAGTGCCACCAGCTCCAGCACCTACTCCACCAGCTCCATCTACATCAACTGTTGCCTTCGTCCTTGGAGTCTTATCTACACCACCACCTGAAGATCAAGCCTGAGAGTCGATCTAGCACTATGCATTTTTTATGAACTTTTTGGTAACTAGTTGCCAAAGGGGGAGAAAACGTATAGATCACAGGCTTTGAGAGAGAGTGTTGCTTTTGTTCTCTCTTGTTTTGCTTTTTGGTGGTTGAACTTTGTCATTTGCTTGCTTGAGATACTCTATGCTTTTATGTGATACTTGGATGATCATGTGTTTGATCATATGCTACCTTAATGCTAGTTGGATGACATTATCCTTTTATGTCTCTATATGATCATTCACTTTGCTTGGTGATGAGTGCATGTATTTAATCGTTATCATTTTGAGCGCTCCACCAAGATGTATGTGACATGGAAGAGTAACCCATGATCCTAACTCTTTGTGCATTTGCAGTCCAAAGCAAATCTTAAACTATGCACAAATTTAGGGGGAGCTCTTGCTTATCACATACTTCTCAAAGCGACAATGTTTTTCACTCCTGTTATCATTTGTCGAAGCTTTGATCTATATGTTGTCATCAATTACCAAAAAGGGGGAGATTGAAAGTGCAACTATTCCTAGGTGGTTTTGGTAATTCCTAACAACATATATCTCATTGAGCTAATGCTATTTGAAGATAAATATTTCAGAAAAGCTCAATGATTGGCATGGCATGGATGAGAAAAGTGGACCCCTCAAAATGCTAAGGACAAAAGGATTGGCTCAATCTCAAAGCTCAAGACTCTACATTTTCTATTTTAGTGATCTAAGATCACATTGAGTCTATAGGAAAAGCCAATACTATCAAGGAGGGATGAGGTGTTGCTTAATGAGGATCTTGCTCAAAGTGCTTAGTGATATGCTCCAAAGCCCTCAACTACTTTCTCACATCCACATATGACCTAAACCAAAAGTCCAACTCGGCCCCACTGATTCTTCCTATCCGGCTCCACCGAGTGGAGATGTCATAGCCACTGCCACAAACCCTAGGCAAATCGGTCTCACCGAGATGGGGTTGAATTCTCTCTGTTTCCCTTCATAATGTTTCGGTCCCACCGAGATGAGCGATCGGTCCCACCGAGATTGCAATGTAAACTCTCTGTTTCCCTTTCGTAACATTTCGGTCTCACCGAAATGAGCGAATCGGTCCCACCGAGTTTACCTGACCAACTCTCTGGTTAGCTTATTACCAAAATCAGTCTCACCGAGTTTGTGTAATCAGTCACACCGAGATTACGTTATGCCCTAACCCTAATCATATCGGTCCTACCGAGTTGCATGTCGGTCCCACCGAAAATCCTAATGGTCACTAGATTTGCTGAATCGGTCCGACCGAGTTTCTCAATTCGGTCCCACCGAGATTGGCAAGTTGTGTGTAACGGTTAGATTTTGTGTGGAGGCTATATATACCCCTCCACCTCCTCTTCATTCATGGAGAGAGCCATCAGAACAAACCTACACTTCCAACTTGAATTTTTTGAGAGAGAACCACATACACTTGTGTTGAGGCCAATATATTCCATTCCTACCATATGAATCTTGATCTCTAGCCTTCCCCAAGTAGCTTTCCACTCAAATCTTTCCACCAAATCCAAATCCTGTGAGAGAGAGTTGAGTGTTGGGGAGACTATCATTTGAAGCACAAGAGCAAGGAGTTCATCATCAACACACCATTTGTTACTTCTTGGAGAGTGGTGTCTCCTAGATTGGCTAAGTGTCACTTGGGAGCCTCCGATAAGATTGTGGAGTAGAACCAAGGAGTTTGTAAGGGCAAGGAGATCGCCTACTTCGTGAAGATCTACCGCTAGTGAGGCAAGTCCTTCGTGGGTGACGGCCATGGTGGGATAGACAAGGTTGCTTCTTTGTGGACCCTTCGTGGGTGGAGCCTTCCGTGGACTCGCGCAGCCGTTACCCTTCGTGGGTTGAAGTCTCCATCAACGTGGATGTACGATAGCACTACATATCGGAACCACGACAAAAACATCCATGTCTCCTATTGCGTTTGCACTCTCCAAACCCTTCCCTTTACATTCTTGCAAGTTGCATGCTTTACTTTCCACTTCTCATATACTCTTTGCATGCTTGCTTGAATTGTGTTAAGGTTGCTTGAACCGTGCTATGTTGCTAAAATCTGCCAAGAACTAAAATTGGGAAAAGGATAGACTTTTATTTGGTCAAGTAGTCTAATCACCCCCCACTAGACATACTTTCGATCGTACATCTTGCCAGAGCAACCAGGCAAGCCCCCCCCCTTGATCACCAGATATCGCATATTCTTCCCTCTAATGCTTGCATTAGAGTAGTGTAGCATGATACTGTTCGGTTTATCCTATTCTGTTGCATAGCCTGTCATTGTTGCTATAGTTGTTGATACCTAACCTGCAATCCTAAATGCTTAGTATAGGATGCTAGATTATCATCTGTGGCCCTACATTCTTGTCCGTCTGCCTTGCTATACTATCGGGCCGTGATCACTCGGGAGGTGATCACTGGTATATATTACACTATACATACATACTATACTATCGGGTCGTGATCACTCGGGAGGTGATCACGGGCATCCATCTCATAGGAGTTAGCTACCTCTTGGAGGCACTAGGGGTGACACACAAAAAACACGTCAAGGGCGTGCCGATGGCCAACGCGAGAGAGCGTGTCTGCTGCCTCGTTGTCCGCCCCTCTCTTGTACCCGAAGGTGAACTGCAGGCCCACCAACTTGGACATGGCCTTGCGTTGCAGCTCCGTGTCCAAATGTTGCTCTCCGAGTGCACATAAGCTCTTGTGATCCGTGATGACCTCGAATGGTCCCAGCTGCAGGTATGGCCGCCACTTGTCTACAACCAGTATCACCGCGAGAAATTCCTTCTCATATGTGGATAGTGATAACCACAAGTATAGGTGATCGCAATAGTTTTCGAGGGTAGAGTATTCAACCCAAATTTATTTATTCGACACAAGGGGAGCCAAAGAATACTTGTAAGTATTAGCAGTTGGTTTGTCAATTCAACCACACCTGGAGACTAAAAATCTACATCAAAGTGATCAGTATCACAATAGTATAATAATTTGATAGCAGTGGCAATGATAGTAAAGCTAACAGTAACAGTAGTCGTAGCAGTTTTATAGTAGTTGTAATAGTAGTAACGTCAGTAGTAACTTAGTAAGAATAATATGTGAAAAACTCGTAGGCATTGGATCGGTGATAAATTTGGATGTTATTCATCATATAACAGTCTAACCTGGGGCAACACAGAACTAGCTCCAATTCATCAATGTAATGTAGGCATGTATTCCATAAATAGTTATACGTGCTTATGGAAAAGAACTTACATAACATCTTTTGTCCTACCCTCTCGTGGCAGTGGGGACCATAAGAAAACTAAGGGATATTAAAGCCTCCTTTTAATAGAGAACCGGAACAAAGCATTAACACATAGTGAATACATGAACTCCTCAAACTACGATAATCACCAAAAAGAATCCTAATTATTGTCACCTTGGGGTATGCGGATCATAGCACATAGCTGGTGCATATAACTTGCAAGATCGGATCAAGAGCACAAATATATTTGTGAAAACCTAAACGGTTCAGATCTGAAATCATGGCACTTGGGCCCTAGTGACAAGCATTAAGCATAGCACAGTCATAGCAACATCAATCTCAGAACATATTGGATACTAGGAATCAAGCCCTAACAAAACTGACTCGATTACATGATGAATCTCATCCAACTCATCACCGTCCAGCAAGCCTACGAAATAATTACTCACTCCCGGCGGTGAGCATCATGAAATTGGCGATGGAGAATGGTTGATGATGACGAATACCAAAGACCCCCTTCTCTGGAACCCCGAATGGACTCCAGATCTGGCCTATTGATGAAAAACAGGAGGTGGCAGCGACTCTGTATCGTAAAACGCAATGAAACTTCCTCTCATATTTTTTCTCGGGGAACATGAATTTAGAGTATCCAGATTAGGTCAGCGGACCCTCATGGGCCCCACTACCCACCAGGACACGCCAGAGGGGGTCGTGCACCCTAGTGCCTAGTGGGCAGCAGCCACCCCCTCCAGTGGGTCTTTGCTCCAATATTTTTCTTTTATTCCAAAATAATTCTTCAAAAAGTTTCATCCAATTCCAAGAACTTCTATTTCTGCACAAAAACAACACCATGGTAGTTTGGTTGAAAACAACGTTAGTCCGGGTTAGTTTCATTCAAATCATGCAAATTAGAGTCCAAAACAAGAGCAAAAGTGTTCGGAAAAGTAGATACGACGGAGACATAACAACTACCCAAGTGTCGGGGGGATGAACCCCTGGTAGGCAACGGAACCCAGATCCTTTTCAAAAACAATAGGGCCAGCATCGCCCGTCAAGCCGGCTTGCGCGTGGCTGGGTCGCCCGACCCGGCCAAGCCCCTCGACCCGGCTGAACTCTCCAACAAGGCCAAGCCCCTCGACCTGGTCGAACTCTCCAACAAGGCCAAGCTCCTCGACTCAGCCCCAACAACCAGCTCAAGGCGGCTGAACCCGGCACACCAAGACTTCCCCAACAAGCCAGCTCCGCCCTTGGCGTGTTCCTCAACCCAGCCACGGATCAGCTCCCGTCCCGTCCAGGCGTATGATGGGACGAGTCTCCATCTACCGATGACCGAGGCAACAGCGCTCTTCCCATACCTCTGGTCAGCCGGAGCGTGGCAACAGTGCCCCTTACTTACCCGCTGACCAGGTCTGGTGTGGCAACAGTGCCCCCGTCATCACTACTGACACCAGCAAGCGGCGACCTGATGGAGTGCCACTGTACCCAACTCAACCCGGCCACTCCCCGACGATCGACAAGACGGCGCACAATGCCCCTAAGTAAGCGAGGCGCGCACCTAGGAGAACCCAGCGAGCCTGGGCGCCTGGCGGGCCCTAGCTCCGGGTTCCCAGACGCTGACAACCCGGCCCTACGGCCCTGTAAGATTACCATTGTACCCCTGGGGGTTGGCCTACAAAACCCCAAGAGCCCTCATGCATATGGGCAATCACGCAGAGAAGTAGCCAACCGATCAATAGAACACATAGACAGAGGGAGAGGGAGCAGCCTAAGCCCTGCCCAGCCCTCCTTCTTCCTCCAAACAACTTTAGGAGCAACTCTGTATTATCACATATCAACCACACTCGGCAGGACTAGGGGTGTTATCTCCCCGGAGAGCCCCGAACTTGGGTATGTCCTGCGTCCCGCGCTCGCTCATGTCGACCTCGCCTCCGGAGCCCACCAGTGCCCTTGAGGCTCCTCCTCTCTTTAGCCATCCCTTGTCATCTGCCATGCGCCCACCACGACAGTTGGCGCCCACTGTGGGGCAGCTCGAGGTCCTGTCCAGGAGCATGCTTCAGATGGGGCTCCTCTCTGACTCCAACGAGCCCGTCACGCTGGCGGACAATGTCATCAACACGCTCGCCGCCTCCTTCGCCGAAGCCAAGGCCGCAGCAGGTCGGCCGCCTCCCCCTACACGTTGTGCGCCACAGTGCAGAGCCTTCGCATCCCCATCGGCACCAACATCGATGCCTCCAACGTCGCCAAGGCCCTGCCTCGGCTCGAAGAGGAGTGCCAGCGCCTGCTGGACCTGACCGAGACGCTCACCGCCACGCATTGTCGCCTGGATTCCGCTCAGCTGGAGTGCAACGCCGCCTACGGTTTCACGCCTGCCATGGCCGAGCCAAGCCAGGTCGCCGATGTGTGAGCCCGGGGCGGCGCGATCGGCCGCGCCCTCGATGCCATCCCGCCCGTCTACGAGACTCCCGTGAAGAACATGCGCCCGCCCAGGCGACCGCGGTCGGCCTGGATCAGCTCGTTGGCGAGGAGCTGAGGGATCGCCTGAAGCGGGTGAACGATCTACTCGACGCGGCCAATGCACAACAAGACCGCCTCAACCAACTCGCCAAGCCGGCGGGATCCGGCTTCGCCCATGCTGGCGAACCCGACAATCATTAGAACATGGCGTCCTTGCCACCCGGTGAGGCACACTCCGGCCGCACCCGGACCCGGTGCGACCCCGCCCTGATGACCGCTGGCGGCTTAGGAGACGAGCCGACCCTGGAGAACCGGCACGGCCTCGACCAACCCGGCCGACGTCCGGCTCCAACCGACCCGCCCCCACGGCCCGGTCACCAGCAGACTCGGTGCACGCGCCATCGACGACACCAATGCTCGCCACTGCCTCGACCGGCTCGCTTTCTCCCTGGAGGTGGAGGAGAGCAGCGCCGTCGGGCCGATGTGTTTCGGCCCACACATTCGGGACGAGCCCTTTCCCAAAGGGTTCACGCTCCCCCGCGACACCCCCAAGTGCAACGTAACCGTGAAGCCGCAGGACTGGCTCACCGACTACACCACCGCCATCGGCATCACAGGCGGCAACCACCGGCTCGCCGTGCGCTACACGCCGCTCATGCTCCAATGGTTGGCCCGCACCTGGTTGAACAGTCTGCCGGTGGGCAGTGTCAACACGTGGGTCAACTTCGAGTAGGCTTTCGTCCGCAACTTCACGGGGACCTACCGGCGACCCGGTCGCCCTAGTCAGCTCGCCATGTGCATGCAGGGGCCGGCAGAGACTGATACGTCTCCGTTGCATCTATAATTTTTGATTGTTCCATGCCAATATTATTCAACTTTAATGTACTTTTGGCAACTTTTTATACTATTTTTTGGGACTAACATATTGATCCAGTGCCCAGTGCCAGTTCCTGTCTGTTGCATGTTTTTTGTTTCGCAGAAACCCAATATCAAACGGAGTCCAAACGGGATAAAAACGGACGGAGAATTATTTTGGAATATTTGTGATTTTTGGGAAGTAAAATCAACGCGAGACGGTGCCCAAGGGGGCTAGGAGATAGGAGGGCGCGCCCCAGGGAGGCAGGCGCGCCCTGGACTCTCCTGGGCCCCCGTAAGGCGGTTGACGCTCTTCTTTTGCGGCAAGAAGGCTAATTTTATGAGAAATATTTGGGCGGAAGATTCACCCCAATCGGAGTTATGGATCTCCGGATTTAAAAGAAACGGTGAAGGGGCAGAATCTAAGAACGCAGAAACAGAGAGATAGATCCAATCTCGGAGGGGCTCTTGCCCCTCCCAAGCCATGGGAGCCAAGGACTAGAGGGAAACCCTTCTCCCATCTAGGGAGGAGGTCAAGGAAGAAGAAGAAGAAGGGGGGCTCTCTCCCCCTTGCTTCCGGTGGCACCGGAACGCCGCCGGGGGCCATCATCATCACCGCGATCTTCACCAACACCGCCGTCATCTTCACCAACATCTCCATCACTTTCCCCCATCTATATCCAGCGGTCCACTCTGCCGCAACCCGCTGTACCCTCTACTTGAACATGGCGCTTTATGCTTCATATTATTATCCAATGATGTGTTGCCATCCTATCATGTCTGAGTTGATTTTCATTGTCCTATCGGTGATTGATGAATTGCTATGATTGGTTTGAGTTGCATGTTTTATTATTGGTGTTGTCCTATGGTGCTCTCCGTGTCGCGCAAGCCTGAGGGATTCCCGCTGTAGGGTTTGCAATATGTTTATGATTTTCTTATGGTGGGTGGCGTGAGTGATAGAAGCACAGACCCGAGTAAGTAGGTTGTTTGCGTATGGGACAAAGGGGACTTGGTGCTTTAATGCTATGGTTGGGTTTTACCTTAATGAATCTTTAGTATTTGCGGATGCTTGCTAGAGTTCCAATCATAAGTGCATATGATCCAAGTAGAGAAAGTATGTTAGCTTATGCCTCTCCCTCAAGTAGAATTGCAATAGTAGTTACCGGTCTAGTAACATAGTCAGTTGCTTAGGGACAATTTCACAACTCCTACCACCACTTTTCCACACTCGCTATACTTACTTTATTGCATCTTTATCTAAACAGCCCCTAGTTTATATTTACGCGTTCTGTACTTTCTTGCAAAGCTATCCTATCACACCTACAAAGTACTTCTAGTTTCATACTTGTTCTAGGTAAAGCAAACATCAAGCGTGCGTAGAGTCATATCAGTGGCCGATAGGACTTGAGAGAGTATTTGTTCTACCTTTAGATCCTCGTTGGGTTCGACACTCTTACTTATCAAAAGAGGCTACAACTATCCCGTATACTTGCGGGTTATCAAGTCCTTTTTCTGGCGTCGTTGCCGGGGAGTCATAGCATGGGGTGAATATTCTTGTGTGTGCTTGTTTGCTTTATCACTAAGTAATTTTTATTTGCTGTTCTAAGTTGTTCTCTATCTTTAGTTATGGGTAGGAGATGCAAAATACCAAAAAAATTAGTTGTACCTACTGAACCAATGGTTGAAGAACCACTCAAAATCTATCACACTCCTGAAGCTTTTTACTTGGATCATCTTCGATCCCTTTGTGCTCGTGCTGAAACCCCCACTAGTTTAGTTGAGGGAAAATCTTTAGATGAGCATGCTTGTTTTGTGTGACACCGTATATCTGAAAAAGGGAAACTATTATGGGATTAAATTCAATGTTTGCAATGCTATGCTTGGAATTTATGTGAAATATATGAGGTTACTTGTTGTTCTGAAGACGAAACACCTACCCTATCAATGCTTGTTTAGTGATAATGGAATCGTATCTTCGTATGCTAAGGGTGTTTACAATTACTATGATGTTCAACAAATTGAAGAATTTGTTGCTTTTACAGGTGCTTATGAGATTGCCTCTTTGATTGAAAAGTATGATGCTACTCTTTACAAATCTGAAAATTTTGCCATATTTCAATATTGTTATGATAATTATGCTTCTAATGCCTATGTTAAACCATATATTGAGGACTTCTCTGCTGTCCAAGAAGAGACTAATATTTTGCAGGAAGCTATGGAAGAAGAAATTGATGAAACTGTGAGCTCATTGGATGAAAAAGATGATGAGGAGAGCGAAGAACAAAAGGAGGAAGAGCGGATTGATCACCCATGCCCACCTTCTAATGAGAGCAACTCTTCAACTCATACATTGTTTAATTCCCCTTCGTGCTTACCGAAGGATGATTGCTATGATGATTGCTATGATCCCTTGAATTTTTTTGAAATATCCCTTTTTGATGATGCTTGCTATGCTTGTGGCCAAGATGCCAATATGAATTATGCTTATGGAGATGAACTTGCTATAGTTACTTATGTTAATCATGAAATTGTTGCTATTGCACCCACGCATGATAGTCCTATTATCTTTTTGAATTCTCCCGACTACACTATATTGGAGAAGCTTGTGCTTATTAAGGATTATGTTGATGGGTTGCCTTTTACCATTGCACTTGATGATTTGGATGAATATAATATGCATGTGCTTGCTGCTCCTACTTGCAATTATTATGAGAGAGGAACTACATCTCCACCTCTCTATGTTTCCAACACGATAGAATTGCAAGAAACTGTTTATACTATGCATTGGCCTTTACTTTGTGTGCATGAATTGTTCTTTTATGACATGCCGATGCATAGGAAGAGAGTTAGACTTCGTTGTTGCCTGATATATGTTACTTTGTGCTCACTACTAAATTACAAATCATTGTTAATTAAAATTGGCTTTGATATACCTTGGGATCCGTGTGGATTCATTAGTTGAGCACTAAATGCCTAGCTTAATGGCTTTAAAGAAAGCGCTGCCAGGAAGACAACCTGGAAGTTTTAGAGAGTCATTTATTTCTGTTGAGTGCTTTCATATAGTTTAAAAACAAAAAAATAAAGAGGGGAACTTAAAACTTTTCAAAAAAGGAAAGTCAAAGTGAGAAAGACAAGCATTGTTGAAGTGGGAGAGCTCCTTGAACTTTGTTCATGCTCACGGAAACTTTGTGAATCTTGATTACAGAAACTTTTCATCAAAAATAATTATCCCCTTGTATAATTCCATTGTATTATAAAAATAATGTGCTAAGGTTTGCCTTTAGGATGTTTACAATGCTTGTTGGTTTGTACGGTGCAGGACAGAAACATTGGCTGTAGGGCGCGATTTTACATTTTTAACTGGAACATCAATTGGTTCTGATTCCTTTTGCACTGTCTTTCTATACAACTTCTTTATTTTTCCTAATTTTGGTAGAATTGTTGGGGTACCATAAGTATGGTGGATGTTCAGATTGCTACAGACTGTTCTGTTTTTGACAGATTCTGTTTTTGATGCATAGTTTGCTTGTTTTGATGAATCTATCAATTTATATTAGTGGATTAAGCCATGGAAAAGTTATATTACAGTAGACACAATGCAAAAAAATAATATGAATTGGTTTTCAACAGTACTTAGAGTGGTAATTTGCTTTATAATACTAACGGATCTTACCGAGTTTTCTGTTGAAGTTTTGTGTGGATGAAGTGTCTAAATGGGGAGGTCTCGATATGAGGAAAAGGAAGAGAGGCAAGAGCTCAAGCTTGGGGATGCCCGAGTCACACCAAGTAAATATTCAAGGAGACTCAAGCATCTAAGCTTGGGGATGCCCCGGAAGACATCCCCTCTTTCTTCAACAAGTATCGGTATGTTTTCGTATTTGTTTCGTTTATGCATTATGTGCAAGTCTTGGAGCGTCTTTTGCATTTAGTTTTCACTTCTCTTTTATGCACCATGCTGGTATGAGATAGTCCTTGGTTGATTTGTAGAATGCTCATTGCACTTCACTTATATCTTTTGAGTGTGGCTTTATAGAATGCTTCACGTGCTTCGCTTATATCATTTGAAGTTTGGATTGCCTGTTTCTCTTCACATAGAAAACCGCCATTTGTAGAATGCTCTTTTGCTTCACTTATACTTGTTAGAGCGTGGGTATATCTTTTGTATAAAGAATTAAACTCTCTTGCTTCAATTAGATCTATTTAGAGAGATGACAGGAATTGGTCATTCACATGGTTAGTCATAAAATCCTACATAAACTTGTAGATCGCTGAATATGATATGTTTGATTCCTTGCAATAGTTTTGCGATATAAAGATGGTGATATTAGAGTCATGCTAGTGGGTGGTTGTGGATTGTAGAGACACTTGTGTTGAGGTTTGCAAGTCCCGTGGCATGCACGTATGGTAACCGTTGTGTGACAAATTTGAAGCATGGGGTGTTTCTTTGATTGTCTTCCTTATGAGTGGCGGTCGGGGACGAGCGATGGTCTTTTCCTACCAATCTATCCCCCTAGGGGCATGCGTAGTAGTACTTTGATTCGAGGGCTAATAAACTTTTGCAATAAGTATATGAGTTCTTTATGACTAATGTGAGTCCATGGATTATACACACTTTTACCTTTTCATCATTGCTAGCCTCTTCGGTACCGTGCATTGCCCTTTCTCACCTCGAGAGTTGGTGCAAACTTCGTCGGTGCATCTATACCCCGTGATACGATACGCTCTATCACACATAAGCCTCATTATATCTTCCTCAAAACAGCCACCATACCTACCTATTATGGCATTTCCATAGCCATTCCGAGATATATTGCCATGCAACTTCCATCATCATCATCATCATATACAGGACTTGAGCATTCATTGTCATATTTCTTTGCATGATCGTAAAATAGCTAGCATGATGTTTTCATGGCTTGTCCGTTTTTTGATGTCATTGCTACGCTAGATCATTGCACATCCCGGTACACCGCCGGAAGCATTCACATAGAGTCATATCTTTGTTCCAGTATCGATTTGTAATATCGAGTTGTAAGTAAATAAAAGTGTGATGATCATCATTATAGAACATTGCACCATAAAAAAAGGGGGGCCCAAGAAGCCCACCAAAAAGAAAAAAAAGAAAAAAAAGAAAAGAAAAGGCTCATGCTCCAATGGTCGGCCCGCACCTGGTTGAACAGTCTGCCTGTGGGCAGCGTCAACACGTGGGTCGACTTCGAGTAGGCTTTCGTTCGCAACTTCACGGGGACCTACCGGCGACCCGGTCGTCCCAGTTAGCTCGCCATGTGCATGCAGGGGCCGGCGGAGACCGATACGTCTCTGTCGTATCTATAATTTTTGATTGTTCCATGCCAATATTATTCAACTTTAATGTACTTTTGGCAACTTTTTATACTATTTTTTGGGACTAACATATTGATCCAGTGCCCAGTGCCAGTTCCTGTCTGTTGCATGTTTTTTGTTTCACAGAAACCCAATATCAAACGGAGTCCAAACGGGATAAAAACGGACGGAGAATTATTTTGGAATATTTGTGATTTTTGGGAAGTAAAATCAACGCGAGAAGGTGCCCGAGGGAGCCAGGAGATAGGGGGCGCGCCCAGGGAGGCAGGCGCACCCTGGACTCTCCTGGGCCCCTCGTAAGGCAGTTGACGCTCTTCTTTTGCCTCAAGAACTAATTTTATGAGAAAGATCTGGGCGAAAGATTCACCCCAATCGGAGTTACGGATCTCCAGATATAAAAGAAACGGTGAAGGGACAGAATCTGAGAACGCAGAAACAGAGAGATAGATCCAATCTCGGAGGGGCTCTTGCCCCTCCCAAGCCATGGGAGCCAAGGACCAGAGGGGAAACCCTTCTCCCATCTAGGGAGGAGGTCAAGGAAGAAGAAGAAGAAGGGGGGCTCTCTCCCCCTTGCTTCCGGTGGCGCCGGAACGCCGTCGGGGGCCATCATCATCACCGCGATCTTCACCAACACCGCCATCATCTTCACCAACATCTCCATCACCTTCCCCCATCTATATCCAGCGGTCCACTCTCCCACAACCCGCTGTACCCTCTACTTGAACATGGTGCTTTATGTTTCATATTATTATCCAATGATGTGTTGCCATCCTATGATGTCTGAGTAGATTTTCGTTATCCTATTGGTGATTGATGAATTGCTATGATTGGTTTGAGTTGCATGTTTTATTATTGGTGTTGTCCTATGGTGCTCTCCGTGTCGCGCAAGCATGAGGGATTCCCGCTGTAGGGTTTGCAATATGTTTATGATTTGCTTATGGTGGGTCGCGTGAGTGACATAAGCACATACCCGAGTAAGTAGGTTGTTTGCGTATGGGACAAAGGGGACTTGGTGCTTTAATGCTATGGTTGGGTTTTACCTTAATGAATCTTTAGTATTTGCGGATGCTTGATAGAGTTCCAATCATAAGTGCATATGATCCAAGTAGAGAAAGTATGTTAGCTTATGCCTCTCCCTCAAATAGAAATGCAATAGTAATTACCGGTCTAGTAACGTAGTCAGTTGCTTAGGGACAATTTCACAACTCCTACCACCACTTTTCCACACTCGCTATATTTACTTTATTGCATCTTTATCTAAACAGCCCCTAGTTTATATTTACGCGTTCTTTACTTTCTTGCAAAGCTATCCTATCACACCTACAAAGTACTTCTAGTTTCATACTTGTTCTAGGTAAAGCGAACATCAAGCGTGCGTAGAGTCGTATCAGTGGCCGATAGGACTTGAGAGAGTATTTGTTCTACCTTTAGCTCCTCGTTGGCTTCGACACTCTTACTTGTCGAAAGAGGCTACAACTATCCCGTATACTTGCGGGTTATCGGAGACTGGCCGCGAGTACCTCGCACGCTGGACCGAGCTCCGGAACAGCTGCGAGGGTGTGCACGAAGTCCAAGCAATCCATTATTTCATCAACAGGTGCAGGGATGGCACCCTCCTCAAACACAAGCTCTTACGCTCTGAGCTGGCCACCATGGCCGCGCTCATGGTGACGGCGGGCAAGTACGCCATTGCTGACTCCGCCATGAAGATCCAGGTGGCACTGGATGAAGCCGGCAAAGCAAAGCCGGTTCCCCCTCCGAAGCCGACCGGCGAAGGCAACCGGCAGCAGCACAACCGGCAGAACAACAAGCGCAAGGCCGACCAGGCGACTCAGCGCTACGACAACCGGCTCATCGCAGCCGCCGAGCAGGCACCCGCGACCGACCCGGCAGCCAAGCGCCGACAGATCGGCAAGATGGAGTGGCAACCCGCCATGAGCTTCGAAGAGATGGTCGACGCCCCTGCAAGCACCACAGCGGCGCAAGGCTGTCCACGCACATGCTTCGGCAGTGCGCCATCACCAAGCGCATAAATGAGGGGCGATGTCCCGCCTCCTCCGACCCCGGCTTCGGGAGCGGGTCAGCCACCTCCGCCACCTCCACCGCCCCTAGCCAGCGGCACGATGCGCGATGACGTCTACCCGAATTATAACGCGGCCTACATCGTCTTCACCAACCTCAGCAACGACAAGCGCAGCGAGCACCTCCTTCGGCAGGAGGTGAACACCATCGTCCCTGTCCGGCCGGAGTACATGCACTGGTCAGACTGCCCGGTCACGTGGACCCGAGAAGACCACCCAACTGCCATGCTGAACCCGGGTGGTTATGCTCTTGTCCTCAACCCCACCATCGTCGTACCTCGGCACACATGCAAGTTCTCCTGAGTCCTCATCGACGGCGGCAGCAGCATCAACATCCTCTACCACGACACCATGACCAAGCTCGGCCTCGAGGCCAAGGACCTGGAGCCGACCCGGACGATCTTCCACGGCATCGTTCCCGACCTCTCCTACTCTCCAATTGGCTAGGTCCGGCTTGACGTCCTGTTCAGTGACAGCAACCACTTCCGACGTGAGCTGATCTGGTTCGAGGTGGTGGACCTGTCCAGCACGTACCACGCACTATTGGGCCGACCCGCGTTCGCCAAATTCATGGCGGTCCCCCACTACGCTTACCTGAAGATGAAGCTGCCGGGTCCGAAGGGCATCATCACCATCACCGACGACTACCGCAAGTCCCTGGAGTGCGCCCGAGATGGCGCCAAGCTGGCCAAGTTGTTGGTCAATGCCGAGGAGCGGCGCCAGCTCGATCGGATCGTCGCCCTGTCCAACAATACATCAGCCGTTCCAATCTCGGTCAAGGAGCCGGCTGACGAGGCCGCCTTCAAGCCCTCCAAGGAGACCAAGAAAGTGAAGCTGAACCCGGAAGACCCCAGCTGCAGCAAGTACGTTGTCGTAGGCACCCGCCTCGACAGCAAATAGGAACGCGAGCTCGTCGACTTCCTCCGTGAGAATCGAGATATTTTTGCATGGACCCCAAAGGACATGTTGTGTATCCCGTGGAAGTACGCCGAGCACAAACTCCACGTCCGCAAGGACACCAAGCCTGTCCGCCAACCCCTATGATGTTTCTCCGAAGAGAAGAGAAGAACCATCAGTGAAGAGGTCGCCAAGCTTTTGGCGGCCGGCTTCATCATGGAAGTGTTCCACCCCGAGTGGCTGGCCAACCCAGTCCTCGTCCGGAAGAAGAACAACACCTGGCACATGTGCATCGACTACACCAGCCTGAACAAGGCCTGTCCCAAGGATCCATTCGCCCTCCCACGGATCGACCAAGTCATCGACTCAACCACCGGGTGCGAGCTCCTGTCCTTCCTGGATGCTTACTCCGGCTGTCACCAGATAAAGCTGGACCCGACCGACGCCCTGAAGACGTCCTTCATCACGCCCTTTGGAGCGTATTGCTACATCACCATGTCATTCAGCCTGAAGAACGCCGGCGCCACCTTCCAGTGCTGCACACAGAAATGCTTGCTGCCACAACTCGACCGCAGCATCCATGTTTACGTGGACGACATCATGGTGAAGACCAAGCGTCACCTCACGCTCCTCGACGACCTGAAGGAAACATTTGCCAACCTGCACAAATACAAGGTAAAGCTCAATCCGAAGATGTGCATTTTCGGTGCCCCGACCGGAAAGCTACTCGGCTTCCTCATCTCGGAGCGCGGCATTGAGGTGAACCCGGAGAAGATCAAGGCCATCAAGCGCATGTGCAAGCCGACTCGGCTGCATGATGTCTAGAAGATCGCCAGCGGCTTGGCCTCGGTCAGCCTATTTCTCAGCCAGCTGGGCGAGAGGGCCTTAACACTGTATCAGCTAATGAAGAAGACAACACTGTTCGAATGGAACGACCAGGCAGACGAGGCTTTTCGGGATCTCAAGAGCATGCTCTCGACCGCACCAGTACTGGCCGCGCCGACCAAGAAGGAGCCGCTATTGCTCTATGTTGCCGCAACCTCGCGGTCGGTCAGCACGGTGATGGTGGTCGAGCAACCAGAGAAGGCCAGGTCCAAGCCGTCCAGCGCACAGTCTATTACCTGAGCGAGGTGCTCTCCACCTCCAAGCAGAACTACCTGCACTACCAGAAGATGTGTTACGGCGTGTACTTTACCGCCAAGAAATTGAAGTAGTACTTCCAAGAGCATGTCGTCACCGTGGTCAGCACGTCCCCTTTCGGCAAAATCATCGGGTGCCGGGACGCCTCTGGCCGGGTCGCCAAGTGGGCGGTCGAGCTAGCCGGCCACACCGTCCTCTACGAGGCCCACACCACGATCATGTCCCAGGCCCTGGTAGACTTCCTTGTTGACTGGACCGAGACCCAATACCTGCCGCCACCACCGGACTCAACACACTGGCGCATGCAGTTCGACGGCTCCAAGATGCGTCTCGGCCTAGGGGCCGACATTGTGTTGTCTTCCCCGAAGGGCGACCGACTTCGCTACGCACTCCAGATCCACTTCGGCGCCTCCAACAACATCGTCGAGTACGAAGCCCTTGTGTGCATGGCCTCCGGCTTGCCAACGAACTCGGCATCCAGCGCATCCTGTTCTACGGTGACTCAGATCTGGTGGTGTAGCAGTGCTCCAACGAGTGGGACGCCCGTGACCCCAACATGGCGAGCTACCGCTTCCTCATCCAGAAGCTGTCCGAATTCTTTATGGGCTGCGAGTTCCTCCATGTCTCGCGCGCAGAGAATGAGGCGGCCGACATGCTCGCCAAGATCGCCTTGTCCCGGCAGTCCATCCCGCTCGGCGTCTCCCTCGAGCACCTGCACAAACCGTCCATCAAGCTGTCTCCGGACTCCGAGTCCATCTATGTTCCGGGCAACCCGGCCGCGCCCCAACCCGACCCGGGGACTGCCGAACCCAGCCCGGGGACTGATGAACCCATCCCGGGGACTGAAGCCATCGACCCTGCCACCGTCGCCCTCGACCCGGCAGCCGCCGTCCCCGACCCGGGGGCTGCTCAACCCGGCTCGGGGGCTGCTGCTCCGAAACCCGCCCTGGTAGCCGTCTTCGCCATGGCGACGACCCCATCTTGGGCCCTGCCCATCTCGGAGTTCCTAGAAAATGGGGTCCTCCCCATGGACGAGACCGAAGCCCGGCAAGTGCAGTGCTGGGCGTCTGCCTATAGCATCATTAACAACGAGCTCGTCAAACGCAGCTCCACCGGTGTGTTCCAATGCTGCGTCGAGTAGGACCAAGGCATCGAGATCCTCCTCGACATACACCAGGGCGACTGCGGATACCACGCTGCCTCGCGGTCCCTGGTGGCCAAGGCTTTCCGCCATGGTTTCTACTGGCCTACGGCCCTCCAAGACGCCGAGTCACTCGTCCTCAAGTGCGAGGGATGCCAGCGCTTCAGCAAGCGCAACCACAAGCCGGCGTCAGCACTCCGGACCATCCCGATCGCTTGGCCCTTCGCGGTCTGGGGACTCGACATGGTGGGGCCCTTCAAAACCGCCCGAGGCGGCATGACGCATCTACTGGTGGCGGTGGACAAGTTCACCAAGTGAATCGAAGCGCGGCCAATCAAGAAGCTGGACGGGCCGATGACCATGTCGGTGTTCTGGGAACGGGGGTCCCCAGACTTGCCTGCCTGCGGCCTGCGGCGTGGCTCAAGGGGTGGCCCAGTACGGCCCGTCTACATCAACCCAAGCTCAAGACCCTCGCGAGGGGCCATGCCTCGTGGGGCAGACGATGCAAGGCTTCCACAGGGGCAGCCTCACCAGGCAGGCTTGCGAGGAGGCGGAGAAATCAAGGCAGGAGTACCTCACGAGGTGCTCATGACGCAAGCCATGACGATTGAGACCAGGAGGGCGCCAGGCGGGGAGTACCGAGGCATCAAGCAAAGGTTACCATATCGGTGCAATGAGACCAAGACCAGTAGAGCGGCAGGACGGAGGTCACCGTGGAGCCCAAGACGGCATCATCGCCAGTGCCTTTGGCAGTCGAAGACCAACTTTAGTCAGGATAACTTGTACTAGCTGTTCCCCTTCAAAATGGCTATTGTTGGCTCCCTTCCTGCTCAATATTTGGGAAGAGGACCAGGGCCCCTATGAATATAGATAGCCACCACCATAGAGGGGGGATCGAATCCGGAGCTCATCTCATCTAGAGGCGATAGGATCCACCCAAGTAGAACACCGCACCAGCTCAAGAACACCTCTCGCGAGGCTGTTCTTCCTCTGTACTCTTCATCATCAGCCCCTGAGACAATCCACCACACCACAAACTAGAGTAGGGTATTACACCACAATGGTGGCCCGAACTAGTATAAACCTTGCATCCCTTGTGCTGTTCATCGAGTAGCTTAGATTCACAGCGAGGCATTGGGACATGGATCTGTAGGGGGAAGATCTTTGTGCGCACCCCAGAGTTCGAACCTTAAGGGTTTTGGTGGAACCCGATATACGACATTTGGCGAGCCAGGTAGGGGTGGGCCGGAATCTTTCTTCCGCCGTCCCACATTCCATTGTTCGTCGCATCCATGGCACACGCTCGCCGAGCTCGCGCCGAGTGTCGGGCTGCTCTTGATGCCCGCGTCACCTAGACGGCTCCCATCGGTGGGCCTCCTTGTCGTTCTCCGTTGCTTGCCGCCAATGCCGCCGCTAGCCTGGTGGGGAACGAGCAGTAGGCGTTGTTGCTGCATCCCTTGGTGTGGCGGGAGGGCCGCACCGCCACTCCGTCACTAACTCCAGCTGGTTCATCGTCTCATGCTCGTTGCGCTCCCACGGACGCGCAGGCTGCGTTGCTCCTGGCACGTGAGCTCCTGCACTACCGCCCCGTCAACGACCTCTACGAGGAGTGGCTCGCCCGCATCACCGAGCTCCTCAACTTCGACGTTGCCAACATTTTCCTGCCATAAAATGCCATCCTCGGGTATCCAGCCCCGGCCAAGTTCATGGCGGTGACTCACCATGGTTACAACGTCCTCAAGATGCCGGGAAGCGGCAGAATCATCACAGTCCCATGCGAGGAGAAGGATGCGGTGTGCTCCCTTGAGCGCGCCTTCCAAGCTGCATCAGTCGAGGACCCAGATGGCAAGAGCGAGAACCCTCCCGAGGCAGTTCCCAAGAAGAAGAAGACATCACCCAGCTCAAGGCCTCAGGAGGCAGGCATCTCCGGATCAGGATCTGTGCCCGTGCAAGGGGCGCCTCCCTCCATCACATAGGAAGGCGCGCCCGGCGCCCTCCTCGGGCAAGGCTCAGGGGCTCTCTCCTTGAGGGCCTCAGGCTTTGCCAAGATCACGAGGAAGGCACTCAGGCACCACTTAGAGACGTGCTTCGCGGCACGTTTCCCTCAGGAAGGCATGGGGCAAGGAGGGCCCAACCCTCAGGAGTTTATCACCAAGGCCACTCAGGAGCTGCAGGAATCAAGAGTCATACGCGGCGATCGCCGCCTACCCGGCATAGCTCCCCATCCAGGCGAGGATGGCGGGCTGCATGTCTGCATCGACTACCCATGGCTCAACCGAGTCGCGTCTCAGGAGCGTTTCGGCCTTCGCCTGTGGGACGCTGCCAGGGTCCACCACACAGCTACGTTTGCATGCCTTTCGGCCTGCCAAATTCGTCTGCTACTCACCAACGTCTTATGCGGAGCATTCGGGAAGCTCAGGAGGCCAGGCACCACGCGTTCCTGGCAAAGATGGAGATGGTTCTCGAGGAGCCGCCCAGACCCCCGGAGCCTCCCGAGGCTCAGGGCTCTGGTGGCTCGTGAGGATCGGCCTCTTCACTGTGCATCGTCAGCTGCTTCAACACCCGCTCTACAATGATATCAGGTGACATCTTTTAAGTTTCATTTCAGCTGGGAGCGCCCTTAGGGCTGCATTATTCCCAGGTCGCATGGGTCTATCCCTGCGGCATGTATCCCTTTTGCTTATGTCTTCAGTTTACTTTGCTGGGGGCGCCCCTCGGGCTGCATCATCCCCAAGCCGCTCGGGCCTGACGCACTGGCATGTATCCTTCCTACAGTTATCTAAGTCAATTTGCCTTCATGCTCAACCTGCCTATGATTATCATATCACACCTACCGCGGCCCCTCTTTCTCCCTCATGCAAACCGCTTGCACGTTAAAAGGGGGGGCGCCTGAGCATCGTGACTCAGGGGCTCTTACTGGCTCTTCATCCCTCACCCCTGGCCTTGTCCACAGCATCGCGACCTGGCATACTAGCGGAGGCTGAGCTTGCTCGAGGACCGGGACGTGAGGACGTAGAGCATTTGCATCTAACCACCTTGCAGGAACACTTAGCCGCCCAAGGCTCAAGATCAGGCGCAACCCGCCTTGAGGTAGGGCCTCGTGAGTCCCGTGATGGCTCACGAGTGCCCAGATACACCTCGTCTAGCCCTACCGTGCCAGCCACATGTCGGGGCAGGGCTGTACACGCCCCGGGGGCTCCTCCCGGAGGAGGCCCCCCTCCCACGTACCAGTGGAAGCACCATGCTCCGTGCTGGCTGACGACACTGCCGAGGAGCGGCTATCCCCGTACACATACGGAAGCGCTATGCTCCGCGTTGGTGATAAACAACTGAGGGCAGCCCACGGCTGTATCAACCTCAGGGAGCCCAGAGCTCAGTGTCTAGCTTCATCGCAACGCCTCCCCTCGGGAGCGCCACATGTGGGGGCTGGACACGGGGACCCGAGCGCACGCCACCTAGCCAGGTCCCTCGGACCTGGTCGTCGCGCGCCCCTCCCCGAGCGGAGCCAAGGTATGAAGACCGTTTGAGCATCAAGGGTGACTCCTGAGCATCGCGACTCAGGAGCCTAACTGGTCACGTAGCCCCTCACTCCTTAGTTCTGAAAGGCTAATGGCGGTTGAGGTATGCGCGGGGCCGGGCCCTGCCGACGTAGAACGACAGATCTACTCCTACACCCCCTCCCTATTTGCTGTTTGCGTGTCAAGGGGGACTCCTGAGCATCGCGACTCAGGAGCCTAACTTGCCACGTAGCCCCTCACTCCTTGGTCCCGTCCTGGTGATCCGGTTGGGGCTAACGGCGGCTGAGGTATGCGCGGGGCCGGGCCCTGCCGACGTAGAACACAAAGCAAATGGGAAGGAAACCGCAAAATCTCGCAAATTCAGAAGCAAATATTACAAACCATAAATTGTCCTCATGATACCAGACACAAGTTTAAACGCCTCCACGAGGCACGGTGCACGTTGCAGGGATTGAAACAGGAAAGAAGCCGAGAGGAGATCACCCTTGAGCGGCGTCGTCATTCGCCGGGAGCCCCGCCTCCGCGGCAGAGTTGCGTTTGTTAGCTCCACCTCCCAAAGTCGCGGAACCAGCAGGACCTAACTTGGGGATAGTAGCAGAGGCGCGAAACTTCCCAGCATGGCTTCCGCTCGGCCCTTCACGGCCTCAGCAGCAGCGGCGGAGCGCTCGGCGTCCACAGGCTCCAGCAGATCGTCAAGGTTGGCGTTGGGGTTGCGAAGGTAGACGTGGCTGAGGATCCGCGTCAGCGCTGCGGAGGAAAGGACGCGAGCTTCAACCTCGGCCATGGGGCCAATGCTGGTCACCACCTCCTCAAGCGCTTCGAGCAGGAAGGGAAGCAGCTTAGCGGGGCTGTCCGTGGCTCTGGCCAGCGGCTTCTCCAGACCGTCATCATAAAGCGACTCAGCGCCCTGCGTGATCTCTCATAATCCGTGAAGGCCATGCGATCCTCGGCCAAGACCTTCGCCTTGGCATCCAGCTCAGTCCTCTCCGCGTTTAGCTTCTGCTCCAGAGTCTTCAGTCGGATGCGGTCAGGGGCCAGTTCAGTGTCGCGGTCCCCGATGGCGGCCTCCCAAGCCTTCATCTCTTCCTCCTATGCCTGGCAGCCACAAACCTCCTTGGCGAGCTCATCACGCAGGCCCCGCAGCTCGTCCTCCAGCGCCTTGCAACGACCACGGATAGTGGAAGCATCCTTCAATGCCATCACGGGCGGCTATGGCCTGGATGGCGACTTGCCTCTCCTCCTCGGAATCCGCCACAGCCTGGCCCAGTGACGCTCAGATGGAGGCGTCAAAGCGAACCCAGCCATAGACCAACTCCAGGCGCCCGGCCACCAGGCGGGGGTTGGCGCCCTGGAGATCTTCTCGTAGCCAACCTAGCTCAGCAGCAACACGGTCCAAGGCGGCAGAGGAGGCAGAGGAGTCAGGAACCAGTGGAGCCGGAGGAGAAGACGACAACGTGATCATGGCTTGGGAGACCGGGGGCTCCTTAGCCTTGGCAACCTCGGCGACAGAATCAAGCACCGACGCCTCCAGAGTCAGCGGGGCCACGGGGGCTGGCACCCCGCCAGAGCGTCCCTCCTGGCCTCGCGAGGACGACCAGGAAGGGGAGGTGCGAGCTCCACTGCCTCCCCTCCCCACAGGCGAAGGCACGGCCATGACAGGCGAGCTTGCCCCAAGCAGAGCCACCATGTCCCCCTTTAGCCTCTTCGCCGCAGGCGGCAGCCTACCCAGGAGATGGAGGATGTCAAGCCCTGACAGCAAAAACAAGAGCAAAGCAGAGTTCGAGTACTTAGCGGTCAATCATGGCGTGCTCCAACGGCCTCCTGCCGAGCTTAAAGCCCGAGAGCCTCTTCCGGGGCGCAGCCTCGGGAGGTCCAGCAGCAGAGGGGGTGCACCGGAAGGGCTGGAGCTAGCTTCGCGTAGTGCCGGAACCGGAGTAGACCCTCTAGAGATCAGCCCCGACCTATCCTTCTTCGGGATGACGGGCGAGTCCTCTTCCCCTCGCCTGGTGTCGGCCTCGTCGTCGTCCAGCATGGAACGGAGGACGTTGGCCCTGCGCCAGGGGGAAGTCTCCCCCATCTCCTCAGTCATCGCCTCCGAGTATGGCTCCTCCTCTTCCTCGTCTTCCTCCTCTCCTCCGTGGGAATCATTGAAGGAAAAATCCACCGGTGCCGCCACCCCTGGCCCTCAGGAGGCACCTCCGACACCAGGCCCCTCCCACCGAAGGTGGGCATGGCATTCACCACCTGTTCCCAGTCGTCGCGAAGGAACAAGGGGACAGGAGCGCCCTCCGGACCTTCCACATCCTCTCCAAACAGGAAGCGGAGAGCTGCGATCAGGTCTTCATCAGCCAGGGCCTCCGAGTTCAGGCGGAGATCGGCGTCCGCATCTTCGAGCCTCCACAACGGGCGCGAGTGCGCCTGAAGTGGAGCCACCCGATACGCCAGGAACTCCCTCAGGAGCGTGGCCCCAGTCAGCTTCACCGCCTTCATGTTGCCTGGCCTCAGGTCGGCATTTATCTTCTCCAGCACCAGCTTCGCCCGTCGGTCGTCAAGTTCGCACGGGACCATGCCTAGTCAGCCTGGGGTTGCTCCGTGGGCAGCGCCAGCCGAGAATTGATGTATCCGGCATCCAGCATGACCCACTTGCTCCGGAAGCCATCGGCCCTCTTCTCGGCCTTCGAGATCGCGTTGGCTTTGGAGTACGCAACGAAGCCTGCGCATGCTGAGGTATGGGCGCCAGAAACTCGGAGGGAGAAGAAGTGGCGCAGCAAGGCCACAGAAGGCATCTCCCCGGCGTGCGCCTCATAGTAGTTGGCGAAAATCGACAGAAGGAGAACAGAGTTGGGATGGAGATGCAGAGCCTGGAGCTTATAATGGCGGAGGACAACATAGAAGAATTCAGAGAAAGAAGGCACCAGGCTGGCGATGACGGCGCTCATGAAGAAGGGATAGTAGGTGCTCCCCTTGTCCTCCGGCTGGGCGGAGCCGGCTCGGAGCGCAGTCTCCCCCATCTTGCTACACAGCGCCGCCATCATCAAGCGCGTGAGGCCGAGATTGTTCTCCGTCATGTTTGGGGGATCCAGAGCCGGCGATTACCAGGCCAGTGGAGCCTCAGCCTCGGTCTTGCACGGCGCCATTGCTTGCTGGAGGAGAAAGTATGAGGCGGATCTAGAGATTTCGGAAGCAGGAGGGCAAGAGCAAGAAAGGGGATCTGGAGCAAGGCGAGTGGGAGCAATGAAGGTAAGCCTAACCCAGGCCAGCCTTTTGTACGACGGGCAGTTGCCGAGGCAGCATGGGGAAGCAGAGACGCCCACGTCCAATCAACCGCCACGCGGCGACCAAGGCCGCAGGCTGTTGGGGCCCGCGGCGCTCCGCCCTTGCCCTTTGGCTTTGCTGCTAAGCCAAGTCCGAGCGCGCCTTGGGCCCGGGGGCTACTATCGGCGTTCTGGGAACGGGGGTCCCTAGACTTGCCTGCCTACGGGTCTGTGGTGTGGCTCAAGGGGTGGCCCAGTACGGCCTGTCTACATCAACCCAAGCTCAAGACCCTCGGGAGGGGCCAAGCCTCGCGGGGCGGATGATGCAAGGCTTCCTTAGGGGTAGCCTCACCAGGCAGGCTCGCGAGGAGGCGGAGAGATCAAGGCAGGAGTACCTCGCGAGGTGCTCATGACACAAGCCATGACGATCGAGACCAGGCGGGCGCCAGCCTGCGCAGTGTCCTCGTTTCCTCTTTGGTGCAAAGGGGGCAAGCGCAGGCGTGGAGTACCAAGGCATCAATCAAAGGTTACCATATCGGTGCAACGAGAGAAAGACCAGTAGAGCGGGAGGACGGAGGTCACCGTGGATCCCAAGACGGCGTCATCGCCAGTGCCTTTGGCAGTCGAAGACCAACATTAGTCAGGATAACTTGTACTAGCTGTTCCCCTTAAAAATGGCTGTTGTTGGCTCCCTTCCCGCTCAATATTTGGGAAGAGGACCAGGGCCCCTATGAATAGAGATAGCCACCACCGTAGAGGGGGGATCGAATCCAGAGCTCATCTCATCTAGAGGCGATAGAATCCACCCAAGTAGAACACCACACTAGCTCAAGAACACCTCTCGCGAGGCTGTTCTTCCTCTGTACTATTCATCATCAGCCCCTGAGGCAATCCAGCACACCACAAACTAGAGTACGGTATTACACGACAACGGTGGCCCGGACTAGTATAAACCTTGCGTCCCTTGTGTTGTTCACCGAGTAGCTTATATTCACAGCGAGGCGTTGGGACGTGGATCGGTAGGGGGAAGATCCTCGTGCGCACCCCAGAGTTTGAACCTTAAGGGTTTTGCCGAAACCCAATATCAGACAGGCCGTCCGGTTCATCAAAGACATCACGATACGCTACGGCATGCCGAACAGCATCATCATGGACAACGGCACCAACTTCGCCAAGGGCGCGCTCACGCAATACTGTTCCGTCTCCGGCATCTGCCTCGACCTGGCTTCCGTTGCACACCCGCAGTCCAACGGGCAGGTCGAGTGGGCCAACGGCCTCATCCTATCCAGCATCAAGCCACGGCTCGTCGAGCCGCTCATCCGCTCACCCGGCAGCTGGCTCGACAAGTTGCCAGCCGTCCTCTGGAGTCTCCGCACCATGCCAAACCGGTCGACCGGGTTCACCCCGTTCTTTCTCATTTATGGAGTCGAATCTGTCATTGAAGTTCGACTCGCCGCGTGTCGTGATGTACACTGAAGCCGAGGCCAAGGAAGCCTGCGAAGACGGCATCGACCTACTTGAAGAAGCGCGCCTCTTGGCGCTCAGTCGTTCAGCCATCTACTAGCAAGGCCTGAGGCACTACCACAACAGAAGATCAAGCCCCTCACATTCCGTGCGGGAAACCTCATCCTCCAAATCATCCAAGAGCAAGCCGGCCAGCACAAGCTGTCCCCTCCATGGGAGGGCCCATTCATCGACAGCAGGGCCTTGTGCAATCGCAACGCCTACTACCTCATCGACGCCCGCAAGTCAAACAAGCACAAGAGGGACAGCGCCGGTGAAGAGACAACCCGGCTGTGGAACGTAAAACTCCTCCGCCCGTTTTACAGTTAGCTGTATGCACGTATCTATCGGTACCTTTGTAATCGCATGAAACTTTGGAGTCCCCGAACGACGTTCAGGGGCTGCCCTTTTCCGACCAAGTTATTGCGTCTCCTACATTTGTGCATCACTTTCCTCTTAAAAACCTGACCACCAGTCCGACTCGCTCGACCCGGGGGCTGGCCGGCTTGGTCGCCACCCGCCGCCTTCCTTAGTGATTTCTGACGCGTTAGGGATGCCGCGGTCTCCCACTTCGCCCTAGGCCATAGAACCAACTTCGGCTGTCGGCTGGCAAGCACAATGGGCCAGAGCACCAGCATGCCTCAAACACTAAGTCAAGGGTCGCCGGGTCGCCCAGCCCGGCCCGTCACTTTAAGTGGCCGCACGACCGGCTGCCCAACAACCGGCTTCGCCGGATTGCCGCCAGCCGGCCCAGTGGGTGTTTCGCTCGCGCTCAACATTTTGAAAGCCTAAGTACCGCACGCTCCTCTCAAAGACCGAACTCCTTGTCACAGACCGGAGCCTTGGCCGTCAGACTCGCGGGGGGGGGGGGGAGGTTTGAGAGAGGAATGTTGCAATGAAACGACTCAAAAAGCGAAAAGCAAAAGCACAGGCATCCACGAAATATACACATCCTTAAAGGACAGGCCCAAGGCCAAAGTTCATTACACCCAAAAATCCCAGTGGGTGGGTAGACCTACTACACAAACATAAATTTTCGCTAAGATATGACAGAGCAGCCTCAGGCATTTCCAGCGCCAGGTCGCGCAGCTGATGGCTCCCCCTCGGTGGCCTCGGGGTCCGTCGAAGTGCGGTGTCTTCCTCCTCGGCACCCCCGTCGCGATAGACGTCCGTCTCCTTGGAGCTGCCCTTCGGGTCGTGCAGAAGTAGGCCATAGTCGTCGCCAGGCACGACTCCACCATCCTCCGCCCGCTCCGGGTCGAACTTGTCGTGGTAGGCGAACCCGACGATGTAGCTGGCTCAGGCAGCAATCCGTCCGGCCTGTGCCTACAGCAGATCCTTCAAGCCAGCCTGCTGGCCCATCAACGCATCCAGCTGTAGGTCCGGCTGCCAGGACACCACAAACCCGAGCGCCATCTCGGCTCCAGCATAGGCGGCGGAAACACGCCACTCATGGAGCCGGTCCGGCCCCATCTCCAACCACCGCTCCAGCCGTGTGAAGCTATTTGGCGCAATGGAGCCTGACCACAGGGCTGCCGTCATCATCATGCCGGCCTGAGAGAGCCGCCCTATCTTCTCGCCCAAGACTTGCAGACGAGCCTCGGCGGCGGTCATGATCTCCGGGAAAGTCCAAGCCACCTGTGGGTCGGTCCTGGAGCCAACGACCCCCAGCGGGTCGCACTGAAAGCGGACGGCTTCCTCTACCAGCTGGCGCGTCTCCAGGAAGGCCCCTGTCAGGAAGCAAAGCAAGTCAGAAAAGATCACCAAGGACAAGAAGCCGGGATCCCAACTCGGCAGAGCTCAAGAAAAGCACTTACTGGAGAAGGACTCTTCCAGGTGCTGCGCTTCAAGGAACGTACCGCGCTGCTCCCGAGTAATGGTGCGGTCATGCTCCTGGAGCGTCTTCTCCAAGACTACCACCTTGGCAAGGGCCGCCTTCAGCTTGGCGTCCTTGTCCTCGGTCGCCTTCTCGGACGCCTCACGGTGGCGGGTCTCCCCAAGGGCCTCCTCCATCATGGCCATCAGCCCCTTCAAGCGCTCCACCTCAGCCTGGAGATGGCCCTTGTCGTCGACCAGCTTGCCGCGCTACTGGTCCACCTCGGCCAGGGCCCGTTGCGCCTTCACAACCTTGGCGGCTTCCGTCTTGAGGTGCTCCACCTCGGCCTCAAGACAGCTCTTGTCGCTCGCCAGCTGCTCCTGCAGCCGGCTGGCTTCGTCGAGCGACCGCCGGACCACCGCCGTCACCTCCGCCACCTCGGCTCGAAGACGGCCAGCATCGGTGTCAAGCTGGTCGAGTGGAGGCCGGCCGAAACAGCCAGGTCCTTCAAGACAGCACCTCGGCTACAAGAAGAAGATTCAGAAACAAAGGACCAGTTTTAAGATTCGATCCAACTGCTACGCAGTTGGCCCGAATCTTGGGGGCTACAACCAGTGGGTGCGCTAGCGCTCCCCCACTAAAAAAGAGCACAAGAAAAATACCTGAGGCGACGCAGAGCTCCTCCTCCTTGGCGGCGAGCTGCTCCTTGAGCTCCCGATACTTGCCCAGGAGCCGGTTGAAGGCGCTGACCCGGTAGAAATCCAGTTGCTGCAAAAAGGCAACGATCAGCACCAGACGACATTTTAAGATTCGACCCAACTACTATGTAGTTGGTCCGAAACTCGGGGCTACACCCAGTGGTTGTGCTAGCGCACCGCCACAAAGAAGAAGCCACAAAAGAGAAAAAAGCAAAAGACAAGGAAAAAGAACTTACCAGCATGACACGCTTGTCGGATTTCGGGTTCCGGTAGACCCTTGAGGTTTGAACTCTGGGGTGCACACGAAGATCTTTCCCCTACCGACTCACGTCTCAAAGCCTCGCAAGGAATCTAGGCTAGAAATAAGAACACACAAGGGACATGAGGTTTATACTGGTTCAGGCCACCATTGTGGTGTAATACCCTACTTCAGTGTGTGGTGTGGTGGATTGCCTCAGGGGCTGATGATGAACAATACAAAGGGTGAACAACCTCGCGAGGGGCTGTTCTTGAGCTGGTGCGATGAACTGCTTGGGTGAGTTCAGTCGCCTCTTTCTCTCTCTAGTCTATCCGAGATCTAGATCCGCCCTCCCTACTCTGTGGTGGCTAGCTCTATTTATAGAGGGAGGCCCTGGGCCTCTTCCCAAATAATGAGCGGGAAGGGTGCCAACAATTGGCCATTTTGAAGGGGAACATCTAGTACACTTATCCTGACTAAAGTTGGTCTTTGACTACCAAAGACTCTGACGGTGACGCCGTCCTGGGCTCCACGGTAACCTCCATCCTGCCATCCCACTGGTCTTGGTCTTGTTGCACCAAAACGGTAACCTTTGCCTGACGCCTTGGCCTGTGCTTGCCCCCTTTGCACCGAAGGGGAAACAAGGACACTGCGCAGGCCGGCGCCCGCCTGGCGCCCGCTTGGTCTCGATCGTCATGGCTTGCATCACGGGCACCTCGCGAGGTACCCTGCCTTGATCTCTCCACCTCCTCGCGAGCCCGCCTGATGAGGCTGCTCCTGAGGAAGCTTCCTGTCGTCCGCCCCATGAGGCTTGGCCCCTCGCGAGGGTCTTGAGCTTGAGCTGATGAAGCTGGGCTGTACTGGGCCTCCGCTTGAGCCATGCCGCGGGCCACAGGTAGGCAAGTCTGGGGACCCCCATTCCCAGAACGCCGACAGCAGCCCCCGGGCCCAAGGCGCGCCCGGACTTGGCTTAGCAGAGAAGTGAAGGGGCAAGCGCGAAGCATCGCGGGCCCCAATAGCCTGCGGCCTTGGGCGCTGCATGGAGATTGATAGGACATGGGCGTCTCCGCTTCCCCACGACGCCTCGACAACCACACGACTTGACAAGTCCCTGCATGCAAAAATGGCTCATGATTACCTGCGATCGTGGTAGCCGATGGTTGGCCTCCTCTGGCTATAAGTACGGAATGGCGCGAGCCCTTCCAGTCCATCTCTCCCTGCTCCGCCTCTTCTTCTTCACCTCTCCTCCTTGACTCGTCGCGCCCCATGGCGCCCACGAAGAGGTTTTCGGCCGCGGAGAAGGGGAAGGCCCGCCAGGAGGGGCCCGACTCTCCTCCAGCCAAGCGCAGCCGGGGCCGCCCCCGCAAGCATCCCGCGACTCCCGCGAAGACTACCGAGGCCTCGGCGGAGGCCGCTTGATCGGTGGGGGGAGATGCATCGTGGCCGCGCGGCCTCCCCGCCCTCGATTCCATTCTGCGGAGGTGCTATCGGAGTTCGTCGTCTGGTCGGAGGATCCGGCCGGTACTTGGCATCAGCTCCCTCACTTCTTCGCCAGTGAGCTGCCAGCTGGTGCCACGAGCGGGCTCTGGCTCCAGGCGGATGGCTACTACAGCAGGGCCCCTTGGGTGGCGGTGGAAGTTTCCGTTGCCGGGAACGTGGTGCTGACCCACGACTGGTAGACATTTGCCCGCACACGTGGTCTTGGCCAGCGATGCACTCTCCACTTCAAGTTCGACGGCGATGCCACTCTCTTCATGAGGGTGTTCGGAGGAGACGGCCGCCGTGCTGGGTGCTGCCCCGAAGGTGACGACGACGACCATCCGCTCATCCTTGGCGATGGCAGCAGCGAAGGCGAGGTCGGGGATGCGCTCGGCGGTGCCCGCAGCTCTTCAAGCTTCGGCGACTCTCCTTCCGATGGCAGCTCCTCCAGCAGCGGCCATGACCAGCCACCGCGCTGTCGTGCTCGCTTCAAGGGGGAAGCTGGATTGTCCCATCACCGCGCCCAGGTGTAGCATGAAGAGGAGATCGCCTGAGCTCCGGGAGATGACACAAATCTCCTTATTCATGCTGTAGACGGTCGGGCCGCGCCTATTTTGTCTTATCTGCATAGAGAGAGAAGCATGGAGCCCCGTGGGGGCGTGCTAGAGTATTGCTTTTAATCATCATGATGTTCCTTCTATCTTTGTGCCATGCTATGGTGCTGCATGTTCATGCGTAGGAACAACTTAGCTCGGTAGGAGGGACTCGTTGCGGTGCCAGCCTCGGGAGGCTTTGGCCGGAGGCCTTGTCTCGGGTCCTCGGGGCCTGTAAGGATAAACTTGTCGGAGGGTTAGGTTTCAGCCCCCGACCGCGGGGGTGGCAAGCTTGAGCCCGGTGTTCGCGTCGTGATGCCCGAGGGGCATTGACTGGGAGGAGTGCTCCCACTGTGAACCTAGGCCGGGGAACCTCGCGAAATTAAACCAGGCGACACTCGCGAGGGTGCCCGCGCAGCCTCCCTCGCGAGGGTCACGAAAGGAAAGCAGGTTCAAGCGAAGGGCAAAGACGGAAAACACGGGCTAGGCGCCGCACACCACTGAAAGCAACTCCAACTAAAACTTTTAATAAAGAAGAACTAACCAACTGCAGAAAGCAAATGAAAAGCCGCGTCCGGCACCTAATCTAGTCTTCGACGTCTTCTCACTAGCGCGGAGCTAAGTGCTGCCACTGGGTGTGGGCGGGAGCCCCCGAGGCCCAGGGGCGGCACTCCGGAGACACCGGGGCGTGTATAGCCCCACCCATTATTACGTGAGAGTGTCACAGGCGGCGAGCTTCACAGGCATTGGCCTTCTTCACAGGCACCGGGCCTTTTCTTGGGGGGGGGGCGAGTGAGCTTCACAGGCAGTGGGCCTTTTCCCAAAAGCGGCAAGCTTCACAGGCATTGGCCTGCTTCACAGGCTCTGGGCCTTTTCCATAGGCACTGGGCCTCGCTCAGGGGTAGAACCTCCGGAGATGTTGAATATTCCACGCTTTCGGGATGGGCACCCCCTCCTGGGTCTCCAAGTGCGTGGAGCTGGGCCTGGAAATATGAACAACCTTGAATGGGCCCTCCCACATGGGAGAGAGCTTGTGCAGCCCCTCCCTGGAGAGGACCCGTCTGAGCACGAGGTCTCCTACCTCAAGAGTTCTGGGGCGGATGTTGCGGCAATGGTATCGTCGCAGCACCTGTTGATATCTTGCCGCCCGCAGCGCGGCCCCTCGACGGCGTTCCTCCCCCAGCACGAGATCCATCCCTTGCATGGCGTGCTGCTGTGCCTCGTTGAACGCCAGGACCCACGCGGAATGACGCCTGACCTCATGAGGGAGGACGGCCTCAGCTCCGTAGACGACTAAGAACGAGGTCTCTCCAGTTGACTTGGTTGCGGTTGTGCAGATAGACCATAACACAGACTGGAGCTCGTCGTACCAGCCCCTGCCGCAGGCCTCCAGCTTCTTCTTGAAGGTCCTGGTTTTGAGGCCCCTCAGGACCTCCGCGTTGGCTCGCTCAGCCTGGCCGTTGCTCCGGGGGTGTGCTACCAAAGCGTAGCATATCTGCGTTCCAAGGTTAGCACAGTACATTTTGAAGAGATTGCTGGTGAATTGCGAACCGTTGTCGGTGATGATGCGGTTAGGCACCCCGAATCGGCTCACGAGGCCCCTGATGAACTTGACTGCGGAGCCCGCTGGGATGGTGCGGACAGCTTCCACCTCAGCCCACTTGGTGAACTTGTCCACGGCAACGTAGAGGTAGCGATAGCCCCCTGGCGCCCGAGAGAACAGGCCCAGAATGTCCAGCCCCCAAACCGCGAATGACCACGAGAGGGATATGGTCTGCAGACCCCCTGCCGGTTGATGGATCTGCTTGGCGTGGAATTGGCAGGCCTCAAAAGCCTTCACCAGCTCGACGACGTCGTTGAGTGCTATGGGCCAATAGAATCCGCTGTGGAACGCCTTGCCAACGAGGGTTAGTGATGATGAGTGGTGCCCACAGTCTCCACCGTGTATGTCTGCCAACATCTTGTTCCCTTGCTCTCTGGAAATGCAACGTAAGGACATGTCTTTTGGTCGCTTCCGGTGGAGCTCTCCGTCCTTGATGCAGTAGGCCGCGGCCTGCCGCGCCACACGCTCCGCGTCCTCCTTCTTCGGTAGGGTCCCTTGCGTCAAGTAGTCCTTGAACTCTATGGTCCAACATCCTTCCTGAGGTTCCAACGCCAGGAGCAGGCGTGCCCCTGAGGCTGGGCCACAGGCCGGGGCTCCCGAGGCAGGTGGCTGAGGGAGCTCCTCCCTAGGTTGTGCCATGCTTGATAGTGATGGTGCCGCCAGGGGTTTGAAGAGTCGCTCCTCGAAGACGCCAGGCTCCTGAGGCAGACGCCTGGATGCCCTCTTGGTGATGTCATCAGCCTCTTGATTGGTGCCGCGAGGCACATGCTGCAACTCCAGCCCCCAGAACTGTTTCTCCATTCTGCGAACCTCCGTGAGGTAGGCTTCCATGTGCTCGTCCTTCGGCTCGTATACTTTGTTGGAGAAGTTGACGAGGAGTTGCGAATCGCCCTTGATGATGAGGCACTTTACTCCCAAGGCGACTGCATCTTTCAAGCCTGCTATCAGGCCTTCGTATTCTTCTATGTCGTTGGAGACCTTTTCTCCATGCTGGAAGCAGAGTTGCACGACGTAGTAGAGCTTATCTCGAGTAGGAGATATGAGCACTGCGCCAGCGCCCGCGCCATGTCGGGAGACTGCCCCGTCGAAGTACATGACCCAGCCGTCCGGTGCCTCGCTTCCCGGGGAAACCGACCGGTCCTCGCCTGCCTTGAGGCCCGGTGCCTCTGCCCGTTCTGCCACAAAATCTGCAAGTGCGGCTCCCTTGATGACTCTGGTCGTGCTGAATTCTAGCTGAAACGCTTGTAGTTCGATGTTCCATTCAGCGACTCTTCCAGCTGAGTTGGGGCTCCTGAGTACCCTTTCCATGGGGTGTGCTGAGACGACCTTGATGGGATGGCCTTGGAAGTAGTGCCGCAGCTTGCATGAAGCTACCAACAGTGCGAGGAGGAGTTTTTGGGGCATGGGGTACCGCGCCCTTGCGTCCCGTAGCACCATGCTGACGAAGTACACAGGGTGCTCGACGAGGTTGAGGGTGCTATGGCAGCTCGCGTCCTCCGGAGGTTGAGGCGCCTCCTGAGACGATGGAGCTCCCAGTGCTTGGTCGCTTGGAGAGGCCTCCTCCGCTCTGGGTGCGCTCCCCTGCCGAGGTTGATCCTTTTCGGCCGTGGTCGTGGTCTTCGTGAGGCTTTCTTGGCTTTGCTCTGCTTCGGCCAGGACGACGGCTGCGGCCTTGGTCCGGCGCTCCTCTCGAACCGCCACCAAGGCTGCGCTGGCGGAGTAGGGGGTGGTTGCAAGGTAGAGCACCAAGGGCTCCTGAGGGCGCGGAGCTACCATCACTGGAGGGCTGGTGAGGTACCTGTTGAGATCTTGGAATGCCTTGTCGGCCTCTTCAGTCCATTCGAAGGGGCCCTTCTTCTTCATCAGCTTGAAGAAGGGCAGTGCTCGCTCCCCCAGCTTGGAGATGAAACGTCCTAGCACGGTTACACGCCCAGTGAGCTTCTGCATTTCTCTGAGGGTCTTCGGCGGGCTCATGTCTTCGACTGCCTTGACCTTCTCTGGGTTGGCCTCGATGGCCCTGTGGGACACGGGGAACCCCAGGAGCTTGCCTGAGGGGACTCCAAACATGCACTTCTCCAGGTTGAGCCGCAGGTCCACTTCATTAAGGCTCGTGAAGGTTTCTTCCAAGTCCTGTATCAGGGTTTTTGCCTCCCGACACTTCACCACAATGTCATCGACGTAAGCTTCGGCGTTCCTCCCGAGCTGCCGGCCCAAGGTGATGTGCATCAGCCGCTGAAAGGTCGCGCCGGCGTTGCGCAGCCCAAATGGCATGCAGGTATAGCAGTACACTCCACACGGGGTCAGGAAGGCCATTTTCTCTACGTCTTCCACTGCCATCTTGATCTGGTGATAGCCTGAGAAGGCATCTAGGAAGCACCAATAGGTCGCACTTGGTGGTAGAGTCGACGATCTGGTCGATGCGAGGGAGCAGGAACGGATCTTGCGGACAGGCCTTGTTGAGGTTGGTGAAGTCAACGCACATGCGTTCCTTTCCTCCCTTTTTTGGCACAACAACAGGGTTGGCCAGCCATTCAGGATAGCGGACCTCGCGAATGATGCCTGCTGCCTCTAACTTGCGGGTTTCTTGGACGATGAAGGCCTGCTTTTCCGTGGACTGTCGTCTTGCCTTCTGCTTCACGGGGAGCACGTTGGGGCACACGTTGAGATGATGTTCAATCACATTCCTTGGGACCCCTTCTAGCTTATCAGGTGCCCACGCGAACACCTTCTTGTTTGCACGTAGGAACTTCACCAAGGCCTCCTCCTGCTCGAGTTCGAGGTTGGCGCCTATGGTGAAGGTGGCGCCAGTGGATCCATCCTCGTCGACCAGCACCTGATTGGTCTCCGCCTTGTCTTGGGTGAATAGCTGCTTCTTCTTAGCCGGCGCAGCCCCCTTGGGCTTGGGGGCGTCTGTGCTAGCGGGCTGCGCCACCGCGGCCATCTTGAAAGCAAGCTTGAGCACCTGCGGTGCATCCCTCGTTTCTCCGGACACGATAAGGACGCCGCTGCTCTCGGGCATCTTCATGAGGTAGTACGCTGGGTGAGTTGCTGCCATGAACTGGGCCAAGGCTGGGTAGCCGAGGATGGCGTTGTATGGGAGGCCGATGGGGGCGACGTCGAAGTCGATCAGCTCCGTGCGGAAGTTGTCGTGAGTGCCGAAGGTCACCGGGAGGCGGATCTGTCCCAAGGAGCCGGTGGAACCGCCTCCGACGCCCAAGAAGGGCCTGCTGGGCAGAAGCCGGTCTAGCGGCACGTGGAGGATGCTGAAGGCCTCCACCGAGAGCACGTTGAGGCCGGCACCACCGTCGATGAGGGTCCTGGTGATGGCCACTTGGCAGATGGTGGGGGTGCATAGCATTGGGAGCGCGCCCGAACTGGCAGGGTTGGAGGGGTGATCGTCCGAGTTGAAGGTCAGATCAGTTTTGGGCGCCACCCAGCCCCGGGGGGGCTTCTCGGGGCTTGAAGGCGGCGCCGATCTGGCGGGCGAATGGCTTGATGTGGCGGCTCGAAGGTGGTGCCTGTGAGCCGCCCAGGAGAGCTGCGACGACTGGGAGCACTAGCGTAGCATAGTGGGCGAGGAAGAGGTCGCGCAGCTCCTCCCAGGAGGCCACAGAAGCCGTCGGCAGGTGGAGCAGCCACATGCGCGGAACGCCGGTGAGGGCCATGAGAAACTAGTTAGCCATGATCCTGTCGTTGCCCCCGGCCTTGAGGACGGCCTCCTCGTATGCCAGTAGGAAAGCCAGCGGATCCGTCGCGCCGTTGTAGCGCGGCGGCATCTCTGGCTTGAACTTGCGCGGCACCTGCCGCAAGGCGGGGGTCAAGGCTCGGAGCCCCCTAGCCCCAGTGCTAGCATCGGTAGCCGGAGCGGGCGGCGCGCTGTCCGCCATGAGGGCGAAGCGCGGTGTGGATGGAGAGCAGGTCGACGGAAGGGAGAGCTTTGGCGCACCCCTACCTGGAGCGCCAAATGTCGGATTTCGGGTTCCGGCAGACCCTCGAGGTTCGAACTCTGGGGTGCGCACGAAGGTCTTTCCCCTACCGACTCACGTCTCAACAAGGAATCTAGGCTAGAAAGAAGAACACACAAGGGACACGAGGTTTATACTGGTTCTGGCCACCATTGTGGTGTAATATCCTACTCCAGTGTGTGATGTGGTGGATTGCCTCAGGGGCTGATGATGAACAATACAAAGGGTGAACAGCCTCGCGAGGGGCTGTTCTCGAGCTGATGCGATGAACTGCTTGGGTGAGTTCAGTCGCCTCTTTCTCTCTCTAGTCTATCCGAGATCTGGATCCGCCCCCTACTCTGTGGTGGCTAGCTCTATTTATAGAGGGAGGCCCTGAGCCTCTTCCCAAATAATGAGCGGGAAGGGCGCCAACAATTGGCCATTTTGAAGGGGAACATCTAGTAAACTTATCCTGACTAAAGTTGGTCTTCGACTGCCAAAGACTCTGACGATGTCGCCGTCCTGGGCTCCACGGTGACCTCCATCCTGCCGTCCCACTGGTCTTGGTCTTGTTGCACCGAAACGGTAACCTTTGCCTGACGCCTTGCCCTGTGCTTGCCCCCTTTGCACCAAAGGGGAAACAAGGACAATGCGCAGGCCAGCGCCCGCCTGGTCTCGATCGTCATGGCTTGCGTCATGGGCACCTCGCAAGGTACCCTGCCTTGATCTCTCCGCCTCCTCGCGAGCCCGCCTGATGAGGCTGCTCCTGAGGAAGCTTCCTGTCGGCCACCCCGCGAGACTTGGCCCCTCGCGAGGGTCTTGAGCTTGAGCTAATGAAGCTGGGCTGCACCGGGCCTCCGCTAGAGCCACGCCGCAGGCTGCGGGCAGGCAAGTCTGGGGACCCCCCTTCTGAGAACGCCGACAACGCTCCATCTCCCGCGTGTGCTTTACCTCGGCCTTGGCAAAGGCCTGGATCTGGTCCGCCCACCCTCGCAGAAGGCGGCTGACGGCATCCATCGCCGCCTGCTCCTGGGTCTGGGGCCCGAAGACCTCGCCGGCCCCGCCCTGTCTGGCAGCGACCCGGCGGGCCAGTGCCCCCCTGGCCTGAGTACTAGGGTGTGCTCTCCGCTGGCTACCCCCTGTGGCCGGCGTCTCCTCCGACGCCCTCTCCGGCACCACCGCCGGCTCGACAGTCGGGGTGGCCTGCGGTGCCACCACAACCGGCGCCTCGCTCGTCGACGCCCGGGGCGCCCCCTGCGGCGCCATCTACGCCGCCTCCTTCAAGAAGGCTTCGTTGCCGCCTCCATCGACCCCCGCATGCTCGACCACGTCAATCCGCAGCGGGGTGTCGTCTCCAACAATCACGACCTCCCGATCAAGGTCCACCACTTCCTCATGGCCCCCTTGGCCGCGCTCCCCAACCGACGATGGCTCGAAGACCGTTGCCGCCACCATCGACCCTGTCGGCTCGTGCCCACGTCGTTGCGGCGTTGGTCCAGGCCCGGTCCGATGCCGCCTCCAGCTCCCCATCGGCCCTGTTCCGGTCCCTCCAGGCCAAGGCTTTTGTGACGGCCAGGTCCAGGCCAAGATCCGGATCCACCAGCTCCTCCACTTCGTCCCGATCAGCGACGCCGGACCGGCTCCTCCGGAACACGACACCCTCGATGGACGCGGCGTCCACCGCCGCCCTCGCCAGCGAGATCGGCGACCTGAAGTTCAAGACAAAGTAAACAACAAGCAAGGCCGCTCGGCCAGTCGGATGCAAGCAGGAGAAAAATTTACCCCGACAGCTCTAGAATGGCGGGCCTCACCGGCCTCTCTTGCGGAGCCCCGCGCCTCCTCTTGGCGGCCGGCCTGGCACCCCCGACCAGGTTTGCCGCGCACTTCACGGCCGGGGACCCCAGCGCGAAGTTGTCCTTCCCGTGCGGCCGGCTCGCCGTCAGCGTTCCCCGCGATGACCCGGCATCGCCCGGGCCATCGCCTCCTCCACCCAGCACCACAACACCAACGGCTCGCGTCAGCATTACCCACTGCACGTCGCGCGTGGTGACTCAAGGAATATGAAAAACAAAGCTTACCCGCATGGCGCCCTGCGCCAACATCGGCGGTCGCCTCCTCCCCTCCCCTGTGGGCCGCGGGCTCCTTTGACTTGGCCCGTACCACCTGCGACGGTGCCCGGGCGTAAGGATGCCGGATGGCATTTAGAATCACCTCCCCGTCGCATCAGGACGAATAAGAAAATGTGCAACAACAAAGTATGGAGACCAGGGACTCACCATGGGCGGCAGGTTCGCATGGCTGTACGGCGGTTTGCCGAACTGCCAGTCATCCCGCAGCACGGCCTTGGAAATATCGTTGACCTAACGCGTGACCTGGTCCGCCCCCAGGCGCATGACCGACATGCGGTTGAGATCCTGAAGGCCGGTCATCTGACCGATGAGGTAGCTGCGTCACTGCAGCGGCAGAACCTAGCCATAATGAAGACAGCGATGATGTTGATGCCAGTGAGCCTCTCCCGCGCCTTCATATCCGAAACCCGCTCGCAGAGATTAAGTATCTCCTGCGATGGGTGCCTGGGGAAATAACCCTTGTTCCGCTTCTACCGCTGTGCCGTGATGACGAAGGGCGGCAAGTTGATGTGGTCCGCGCCAAGGTTACGGACGTAGAAGAAAGAATTCTGCCATTTCCTGGCAGAATCCTCCAACAACATCTTGGGGCAATCACTGCCCGACCGCTTCAAGATGACGGCGGCCCCGCAATCGGACATCTCCCCAGCCCTCGTCCCCTACTGCTTTAAGGAGAAGAAGCACACCCAGAGGTGAATCGTAAGCTCGACCCCTAGGTACCCCTTGCAGAGGGTGATGTAGCCCGAGAGCTGCAGATGGCGCCGGTGCCAAGATGATGGGGCTGGAGCCCGAAGAACTCCAAGAAGTCACGGAAGAAGGTGCTCGCAGGAAGGCCAAACCCGCGCTTGAAGTGCAGGAAGAAGACCACGCGCTTCGTACCCTCAGGCCGCGGTTCTCGCTCGGCCTGCGACAAGCGCGCATCAACCTCCGTCTCCCCCGGCAAGCGCCTGGTGGTGCGTAGGTAGGCAATGTCATCGAGGGTGACAGTCAAGCCCATCCATGAGCCCGACGACAGCGCCATCAACAGAGATGAAAGAGAAAGAAGGAAGGAGAACGACGATGGAGCCCTGCTCGACACGACGGGCGTCACAGCGCGGCGGTCACAAGAAGCGGAGAGAGGATGAAGAGGCAGGGGAGCGCGAGTGAGAATGATGTCTGCCGCCCCCCTCGCCCCAATTTATAAGCCCTGGTTTGAAATGTGGGGAAGTGGGATCGTTTGCGCTCTCCCTTCCCACTTCCCCGCAATAAGTGCGCACGTACACACGTAATAACTACATGGGGCAGAGCAACCGACTTGCAGACACCGCAATAAATCCGCGCGCGTAAGCCAAGGGCGCGCGGCGGAGGGCCCCAGCACGTCGCCCAGTCCCATCATGCGCGTGGCCTGTCAGGCCCCTCCGGCTTCCAGGCGCCACTTGGTGCCCGCGTGAAGCCCAAGGGATTGCCTAAATATTCGACAGATCCTCCGGTTTCCCGCCGCTGCCGGGATGCCGCGATCCGGTTTCCGGAAACTGGCACACAGTGGGTGTTGCCGGACCGGGCGGTTGCAAGATTCGCCTCCTCAAGGGGGGGGGAACAGTGAAGGCCCTCCCATCCGAAGATGGCGGACCTTCACAGCTTCGGGGACTACTGTCGGGGGGTTGAACCCCGGGCAAGCAACAGAACCCGGATCCTTTTCAAAAACAACAGGGCCAGCATCGTCCCTCAATCCGGCTTGTGCGTGGACCCAGCCGAACTCTCCAACAAGGCCAAGCCCCTCGACCCAACCGAACTCTCCAACAAGGCGAAGCTCCTCGACTCGGCCCCAACAACCAGCTCAAGGCGGCCGAACCTGGCACACCAAGACTTCCCCAACAAGCTAGCTCCGCCCTTAGCGTGTTCCTTAACCTAGCCACGGGTCAGCTCCCGTCCCATCTAGGATGTATGATGGGACGAGTCTCCATCGATCGATGACCGAGGCAACAGTGCTCCGCCCATAACTCTAGTGAGCCGAAGCGTGGCAACAATGCCCCTCACCTACTCGCCGATCAGGGTCGGCATGGCAACAGTGCCCCCGTCGTCACTATTGATGCTAGCAACTGGCAACCTGACAGAGTGCCACTGTACCCGACTCAACCCGGCCACTCCCTGACGATCGACAAGACGGCGCACAGTGCCCCTAAGCAAGCAGGACCCGCACCTAGGAGAACCCGGCAATCCCTGGCACCCGGCGGGCCCCAGCTCAGGGTTTCCAGACGCTGACAACTCGGCCCTATGGCCCTGTAACATTACCATTGTACCCCTGGGGGGTTGGCCTATAAAACCCCCAGGAGCCCTCATGCATACGGGCAAGCACGCAGAGAAGTAGCCAACCGATCAGTAGAACACACAAACACAGGGAGAGGGAGCAGCCTCAGCCCTGGCCAGCCCTCCTTCTTCCTCCGAATAGCTCTAGGAGCAACTCTGTACTATCGCATATCAACCACACTCGACAGGACTAGGGGTGTTATCTCCCTGGAGAGCCCCGAACCTGGGTATGTCTTGCGTCCCGCGCTCGCTCATGCCAACCTTGCCTCTGGATCCCACCAGTGCCCTCGTGTCTCCTCCTCTCTTTAGCCATCCCTTGGCATCTGCCATGCGCCCACCATGACACCAAGCTTAAATCATTGCTTGTCCTCAAGCAATTCAGTTGACAAACTGAAAGTGACAAAGGAAAACTTTTACGAACTCTTTTGGTTCTTGTGTCCATACATATGCTTAAATAGTACTCAGATTTTTAGCAAAGATCATAACTAACCATGAAAACGGTAACTCTTAGAAATTATATTCACTCATATCAATGGCGTAATCAACTAGGGAGCAATAATAAAATATCTCAAATTCCATCACTTTGTCAAAACAATCCCGATGTAACAATAATGGTATCTCGCTAGCCCTTTATGAGACCACAAAACATAAATGTAGAGCACCTCCAATGTTCAAGCAACGACTAGACATTGTAATTCATGGTAGAAGAGATCCAGTCATGATGCACACAAAATTAACTATACACAATGCATGAGAATGACAATAGTGCTCTCAGGAATGGTGCTTGTTTGAGAAGTTGATGACTCAACAATAAAAGTGAAACAACATAAAATTAAATAGATAAGCCCTTCGTAGAGGGAAACGGGGATTTGCAGAGGTGCCAGAGCTCATAGCTTAAATCAGAGAAAAATATAATTTTGGGGGGTATACTTTCCTGTCAACATTACAACTAAGGGTTTTCAATATTTTCCATGGTAAACAAATTAGCGGCGGTTCCCGAGTGGTAAAAGTAAAGTTTACTCCCCTCCACCAACAAACACAAGCAATGGCTAGCCGAATCCAAGGGTTCCCTCCATACAATAACAGTCTGTGGGAGTTTGTTTCATTATTATTGTAATTTTGATCATGGGACTGGGCATCCCGATTACCGGCCCCTCTCGTGCAAGGACAAGTGAATAAACACTCTGTAACGCCCCGAGACTGATGCGCCAGGTGTCTTCCAGTTATTTGTTCGCTGCCATGTCATTCGCTTGCGTGTTGCACTTTGCCTTGTCATCATGTGCATTTCATCTGCATGTTTTTCAAAACTTGCATCCGTTCGGGTTTCCCAGTTCTCTCTGTTGTCCGTTCTAAGCCCAACCACACTCGCACGTGCCCGTCGCACCTCCAAGATCTTGTTTCGTGAGCAGGAGAAAAACATTCTCGGAATGGGCCGAGAGTTGATGAGTGATCTTGGTATATCATCGGTAGACCGCCTGTCAAATTTTGTTCCATTTGGAGGTCGTTTGATGCCCTAACAGTTAACCGCGTTAACCGCCAGACCCCTCTCTCTTTGCATCCCAACACCCCTCCTCAACAGCCCACTAGCCCATCTAAATCCCCTCCATGCTATTCGCCATTGGATCACGATTGTGTGTGCGAAAACCGCACCTCAATAGCCCTCTCCTAGCTCCCTCTACCTATAAATTAGTCCCTCCCTCCATTTTCGGGTTAAACCCTAGCCTCCTCCTCCCGCCGCCGGACATGTCCGCCCGGCGCCGGACATGTCCGCTGCTGCCGCCCCCGTCCAGTCCCTCGTCGCCACCTGTCCCCGCGCCTCTCCACTCCGCCGTCGGCCCGCCCCGGGTCACGACCGGGCCAGAGCACACCCAGCCCCGCGCAGCCCCGCTCCTCCCGAGCGCCACGCCGCCCGTCGCCGTCAGCCGCATCACCATCGCTGCTCGCCGCCTCCTCATGCCGGCGTCTGGCCTCGCCGTCTTTGCTCGAGCCCCGCTGCATTCATGCACGCCATCGCCCACCTCCGTCGCCACGTCACGTCGCTGCCGCCTCCTGCCTCGCTTGCCGGCCCGCGCCGGCCCGCCGGCCCTTGTCGGCTCGCCGCCAACCGCACCACCCTGCCGGATCCGGCCCTACCGGAGCTCGCCCCGCCCTCTCCTCCGTGCCGCCGGCGGTGCCCGTGTCCAGATCTAGTCGGGAGCGACCGGATTCGAACCTCCTGGCCCCGACCTTGCTGCCTAGGCGACTCCTCTGGCCGCCGCGACGCTCGACCTCGCCGGAGCCCCGTTCTGCACACAGTCGTCCCTATCCACCGGTTGCGCGAACCAAACGCATGCCCCCGCCCTGCACCAGCTCATCCCGAGTCCTCCCCGTCCACTTTTCCACGAGGGTATAATTTCAACAAGTCCCAGGATTTTCAGCATTATGTGTGCATCTTCATCATGTCCTAACTTTGTGCATGTTGCTCCGTATTGAGTGTATAATATGTTAAAATGTTCATCTCTGTGTGATCTACATGATGGAGTAGTTTTCATGTATGTTACTGTTCATCTTGATGAATTAGTCATTGTTGCAAAAGTGCTAAGTGGTGTTAACTGCTGAAAACTGTTATAACATGTCATTTTGTTTTTTCATCTTTTGTGTGATTTTCTTTTGAGCATCCTGTCAACATGTTTTAGGAGCATAATCATGTCATCTTTGAATTTGTATAACTCACATGTCATGATATGCCCTATGGTGAGTGCATCAAACTTGTGAAGTGGGCTACTTGGTGTTAATGTTCTGTCAGGTCTGAATCTGTTATATCATGTTGCCATATTTGCTTGATGCTGCCATCAAATCCATGCATAATCTGGAGATATTTATTTGACATGTTTTGATGTCCATGTTATGCTCTATCATGCCATGCCATTTTCTAATATATACAAGTCATTTAGCATGTGTTTGCATTGCCATGAAATTGTCTAAATGATGTTTCATTTTTCTGTTAACTTCATGATGCCATGATGTGAGCTTGATATTAATTAATCTATGCCTGTTTTGGAGATGCTCCAATTACATGAATTTAAGTATGCTATGAGTACTTTTCCCATGTACCATGGTTGATAATTTTGGACTTCATATGACTTCTATTCCAAGTTTGGAAACATGCTATGATGATGTTGTTGTTTTTCGCTTGCTGACATTGTTATAGCATTCAAACTTGTCTTGATGGTTAACGCTAATCCATGAGCCATATTGTCATGGAATTGTCACGTTCGATGTCCTAGTGAAAGGACTTAGTCGTGGACACTACAAAAAAAAGACACATCCGTGACATTTTGGGCCGAACGAATTTTTTTTTCTGTCATACATATGACACTTCTATGATGATAATTGTGACAAAACCCGGTATCATCATAGATGTGGTGGGCTCCTACTTCTATGACAAAAAATCATGACAGAAAATGGGCTTTTCATCCTAGGCGGGCTGGAGACGCAGCTGCATGATATTCTTTGGGCCGTCCATGAGGGAAAAACCGTGGTAGAAGTGAGGGGGAGTGTCAGGACCCCGACTCGATGTCACATCGATCTAGCTTGTAACACCTCATATCACTTTGCGGCCTCACGCACGATATCCCCACGGGTGTCGCCTTACCTTTTCCCGGGACCGTTTGCGCCTTTTGGCTCACGTATATGATAGTGTCGCTAGCATCCATAAGATAAGGAGCCCGGGCTGACATGACTAGTTGTAAACCCAAAGTGGCACAGACTTACAGGGACATGCATCCATGACCCAGCTTCGAACGTGTCGGTCATCAGCAAGTGGGTCCGGGCTGTAGCACTGGGCTAGCAGGACTCCGGTAAACCGGGCTGTAGCGGGCTAACAGGACTTCGGTACTCAATGCGTGACATTTCCCCGAGGGGACAGACACAGGAACGAAGAAGGACACATGCCGGCCAGCCTAAGTGTTCCAGAGCAGTAGCAAGCTACCATGGCTCAGCGGTAACACTAGGAGACATTTCCCGGTAAGAGAGGCTACTAAAGATAAACAACTAGATAGTCAGATCCCACACATACCAAGCATTCCAATAACATACACACAATATGCTCGATATGTGCAAATACAACATGCCATCACAACATGACTCTATGACACAAGTACTTTATTTAAGGCTCAGAGAGCCATACATAACATACACATAGGTACGGGTCACACGACCCAGCATTCAAGTCATACAGTCATACAAACCAACAGCGGAAGTAGCTTGTCTGGGTACAGACAACTAGTAAAATAAAAGAGGCTTGGAAAGCCTAGCTATACTACGTGGTCCTTCACAAGCTCAGGATCACCACCTGGGCCTTAGCCTACTCATTGATGTCAACGTCTACGAAGAACCCATCAGAAGGGGTTGCAGCGTCTTCTGTAAAAATGTAAATTATAGCAACATGAGTACAAAGGTACTCAGCAAGACTTACATCAGATCCTACATACATGCACATTATCAAGAAGGGTTGGTGGAGTTATTGCAGCAAGCCAGCTTTGACTCTTGGCTAGGCTATCCTACGAGACTCCAACTTGAAATGGTTTTGCGCACACGAGTCCACTACTCACCACTTCAATACACTACCGAGGATCCACCTCCGTCTTCCTATGGAAGAGCCATCCTCGGCACTCACACTTATCTTGAGGCTTTTAGTAGTTTCCATTTACTTGTCTATGAACTGTATAGGCAACCAAGTAGTCCTTTACCGCGGACGCGGCTATTCGAATAGATTATGTTAACCCTGCAGGGATGTACTTCTTCATACATGCTCTCACCACTTACCGTCGTTTACACGACATGTACTCGGCAACCTTCAAGCGGAAGCCCAACGTGGGTGTCGGCCACGACCTACCTAATCACCTAAGTCTCCAATCCAGGTTTATCGCCTATCCAGGTTCCATCCGCAGGGAGTCCGGCCGAGGTTTCCCATACGGCCCCGAACGATGTGTACAGGGGTCCGTGACACCTAACGGGTGCCCGGTATTCCCGGCCACGTACCTACCGCATCACAGCCCACCCCTACGGTCAGCGCTGTCCACGGCCTCCAGTAGGCTACAAACACCAGAAACTACTTGCAACTCCTGGACGGAGAACTAGGGTGAATAAGAAGCCGAGAGGGTCCATTGGTTTCGGGCCCAATGCATGGTAGTAGCTGATTCTTAAATCACACATACAGATCTCAGTGCTTAAGGTCGTCTTCAATGAAACAACCCACCATGTACTCCTACATGGCCTCTCATCGATACCTTTACCAAATCGTGTTCACCACACCACTCTCATTACCGACATAGTCATTTCACTCTAGCCCATCACCCAGATGAACCAGACCTGACACGACTCTAAGCATAGCAGGCATAGCAAGGTAGGAACAACACATACATATGGCTCAATCAACTCCTCCACATGCTAGTTGGTTTCATCTAGTTACTGTGGCAATGACAGGTCATGCAGAGGAAGTGGGTTCAACTACCATAGCACACAGCAGTTTGAAACTCGTGGTCTTAATGCAGTAAAAGAGAGCAGAAGCGAGAACATGGGATTGTATCGATATGATCAAATGGTTGGTTGCTTGCCTGATGGTTCGATGCACTGATACGGTTCTTCGTTAGGGTAATCACGGTACTCCTCGGAGGCAGAACCTGCCGCAAGAACACCGATACACAACCATCACCAAACAATGTGCAACAATATGATGCATGCATGAAACATGGCAATATGGGTGTGTTGGGCTAATGCAACTAAGACCAGAAGGGTTTGAACCAATTTGAATCAAAGATTCAAATTTCAAACTCAAACATGGCCCTTTAAAGTGTTTTTTCCTTGTTCTGCATTAAACATCAAGTTAACTTGTTTAATCATGCATGAAAGTAGTACATATGCATAGATTGGATTTTTCTGATCATTTTTCATATATAATTTGTCTGATTAGGAGTTACAGAATAAAAGTTATGAATTTTTGAAATTTAAACTATATTCTGGAATTTCCTATATTAGTTTAAATCCAGAAAATCAATTACTGCGTCAGCCTGACGTCAGTGTGACATCAGCAGGTCAACGGGACACGTCCGGGTCAAACCTGACAGTGGGTCCCGCGTGTCAGTGTGATTAATTAAACTAAAATTAATTTAAACTAATCCTAATTAGTTAACAGGGCTGGGCCCCACCTGTCATCGACTCAGGAGAGTCAACCAGGGCCCACCCGTGGTCAAACCTGGGTCGGCTGCACCGGCGTTTAGCCGCCGGCGAGCCCGACGCGGCGGCGGAAGTGTTTTTTGCCGTTCCGGCAACCAAACGAGCCGCGGAGGCCACCGGAGAGGAGTTGAGGTCGAGCCGTAGCTCTTGGTGGAGTCCGTTGGGGTCGGGGTGGCCGGAGTTGGCGCCGGCGACGACTTTGGCGGCCACCGGGGTTCGGCCGAAGTCGAACTTGACGCAAGAGGGGTCGGTGAGGTGTGGGGAGTAGCTAGTTAGGTGCTACGTGACGCGGTGAGCATGATGGACACCGTGGAGTGGCCGGAGGATGACCGGGAGCACGTCGGCGACGAGCTCCGCGGCGGTGGGTGCGGTTGAGCTCCGGGAGGTCGCTACACGGCTCGGGAGCAAGAAAGAAGGGAGGGGAAGATGGCTAGGCTCACGGGGAGTTCGACGAAGCCCTTGGTGCGGCCGGGGACGGACCGGAGCGACGACGGCGTTGAAGGGGATCTCCGGCGACGGCGGTTCGGTCGAGGTCGATGCAGTGGGCTCGGGCCTTGCGAGCGCTCGGGGCTCGGCTTGCTCGAAGGAGAGGAGGGTAGCGGAGCTCCTGGACACGGCGGCACGGCGTGGGGTCGACGGAGGGCGTGGCTACGGCGAGGGGGTGGCGGCGATGGCATCGGCCATGGCGGGGGAGCGCGAGAGAGAGGGGTTGGGGGAGAATGGAGGTGTCCTGCGGGTTCACGGCGCTGCGTGGAGCTCATCCATCCAGCCCCGAGGCGAGGAGGTGGAGCAGGGCGGCAGCCAGCTGCGTGGCGCGCGCTGCGGTCACCGTCGGGCACCTGCCTGCCTGCCTGGCCGGCAAGCAGCTCGCTGGAGCGGTGCTGGGCTGGGCCGGCAGGTGGGCCGGGTGCTGGGCGCCAGGTAAGGTTTTCTATTTTTCTCTGTTTTCTGTTTTTTAATACTTCTGCAACTTTGTTGATTTATTAAAAATACTTAGGCAACTCCTAAAATCACCAAACTACTCCTGGTCCATAGTTGGATTATTTCCACATGAACCATTTTAGTTTGGAGATATTTGGGCATCTGAATATTTTATATAATTTTAAATGCCCAAATTCAAATATCTATGATTTAATTCAAAGACCCTAGGATGACCTAGGAAAATGTGCATCACTTTTGGCAGAGGTTCTGAACCAAGACAAAAATGATGGGCATTTTAGAAGGGCATTTCAGGTTCATTGAAAAAGTTTTTAGTAAACCCTAGTTGGTTTCAGAGGGGGCTGGGGGTTCTGTCATCCCCATTTCAGGTTTCTGATGAAAGAATAAACATGATGCAACACTCTAATGCATGACTAGCTAGGGTGTGACAACTCACCCCCACTCAAAAGAATCTCGTCCCGAGATTTGGGTTCCTCCGGAAAAAGGGCGGGATACTCGAGTCGAAGACGATCCTCCCTTTCCCAAGTTGCTTCATCCTCAGAATGGTGCGACCATTGAACTTTGAGAAACTTGATATTATGACGTCGAGTGGTACGCTCGGCCTGATCGAGGATACGAATGGGGTACTCTCGATACGTGAGATTATCTTGGAGATCAAGCGTTTCGTGGTCCACTCCACGGATAGGATCCGAGAAGCAACGCCTGAGTTGAGAAACGTGGAAGACATCGTGGACTCTGGAGAGATGCGGAGGTAGTTCCAACTGGTAGGCAACTTCTCCTTGTTTAGCGAGAATATGAAAAGGTCCAATGTAACGGGGAGCCAATTTGCCTTTGATATCGAAACGATGGGTTCCCTTCAGAGGAGTAACCCGAAGGTGAGCCTTCTCGTCAACCTCGAAGGTCATAGCCTTATGTTTTCGGTCATATTGACTTTTTTGATGAGATTGGGCTGTTTTCAACTTTTCACGAACGATGCGAACTTGCTCTTCTGCTTCCTGGATCATATCCGGGCCAAAGAATTGTCTTTCCCCAGTTTCTGACCAATTAAGGGGTGTTCGACACCGTCGTCCATACAGAACTTCAAAAGGGGCTTTACCCAAGCTAGATTGATAGCTATTGTTGTAAGCAAATTCGGCAAATGGAAGGCATTTCTCCCATTCCATTCCGAATGAGATAACAGAGGCTCAAAGCATGTCTTCTAGAATCTGGTTGACGCTTTCTACTTGACCACTTGATTGAGGGTGAAAAGCGGTGCTAAAGGAAAGGCAGGTTCCCATAGCTATTTGGAAGCTTTCCCAAAATCGAGAGGTGAAAAGACTTCCTCGATCCGAGTTAATTTCCAACAGAACACCATGGAGAGACACTATTTGGGAGATGTATAAGTCTGCTAACTGACTAGCAGTTATACTCTCACGAACAGGTAAGAAATGGGCTACCTTGGAAAGACGATCGACAACGACGAAGATAGCATTATTCCCTCTCTTGGTCCTGGGAAAACCAGTGATGAAGTCCATACCAATTTTATCCCATTTCCATTCAGGAATAGCTAGGGGTTGAAGGGTCCCAGCAGGCCGTTGATGCTCTGCTTTTACACGACGGCAAACGTCGCAGTTAGCAATATACTGAGCAATTTCTCTCTTCATCCTAGTCCACCAGAACCTCTGGCGTAGATCCTGATACATCTTAGTGCTACCGAGATGAATGGTGAGAGGAGATTCATGAGCTTCCTTAAGGATCAATTGCCTCAGGTTTCGCACCTTGGGAACCACTAGCCGATTCCCGAAGTATACGACCCCTTGATCATCAATGGAGAAACAATTCGCAACTCCTTTCTTGATGTTTCTCTTGATGCGGGAAATCCCCGGATCTACCTTCTGTGCTTTGATGATCTGATCCGTAAGGGTAGGTTTCGCCACCATGGTGGAAAGAAATCCTTGAGGAACAATGTGAAGGTTAAGCTTCCGAAATTCCTCATGGAGAAGTGGTTGACTTTGTTGTAACATCAGGTTGTTACAATAAGATTTACGACTTAGCGCATCAGCCATGACGTTGGCTTTCCCTGGGGTGTAAGTTATTCCTAAGTCGAAATCTGTGATCAACTCAACCCAACGTCTTTGCCTGAGATTCAAATCCGGTTGGGTGAAGATGTACTTCAGACTTTGGTGATCAATGAATATTTCGCAACGATTACCGAGGAGGTAATGTCGCCAGGTCTTAAGTGCATAGACTACGGCTGCAAGCTCTAGATCATGAGTAGGATAATTCTCCTCATGTGGGTGCAATTGCCGTGAAGCGTAAGCAATTACGTGTCGATCTTGCATGAGAATGCAACCTAGTCCTTGTCGCGAGGCGTCGCAGTAGATAACGAAGTCCTTGGAGAAGTCTGGCGGTACCAGTACGGGAGCAGAAGTCAGGCGTCTTTTCAGTTCCTGAAAGCTGTGCTCACATTGTGGAGTCCATTCGAACTTTTTATCTTTCTTGAGGAGTTCGATTAGAGGTTTCGCGACTTTGGAGAAATTTTCGACAAAGCGACGGCAATAGCTCGCTAAGCCTAGAAAACTCCGAACTTGCTTGACCGATTCAGGTGGAGTCCAATTAAGGACGGCTTGAACTCGCTTAGGGTTAACAACAATACCTTTACCAGATATTACATGACCCAGATAGGTCACTTCTGACAACCAAAATTCACATTTAGAAAATTTGGCATAAAGACGATGCTCTCGAAGTTTCTTCAACACTAGCCTTAGATGTTCGGCATGTTCTTCCTCGTTCTTGGAGTAGATGAGTATATCATCGAGGTAAACCACGACGAATTTATCCAAATACTCCATGAAGATTGAGTTCATTAACCGAGAAAAGGTGGCTGGAGCATTGGTTAAACCGAAGGACATGACGGTGTACTCGTATTGGCCATAACGAGTAACAAAGGCCGTTTTAGGAATGTCCCCGTTCCTGATTTTGATTTGATGGTAGCCCAACCTCAAATCCATTTTGGAGAAGACTGAGGATCCAGCGAGCTGATCATACAGGTCGTTGATCCTGGGGAGCGGATATTTGTTCTTGATTGTGACCAAATTGACAGGTCGATAATCTACAACCATCCGGTCCGTACCATCCTTCTTCTTGACGAAGAGGACGGGGCAAGCCCACGGAGATGAACTAGGTCGGATGAAACCCTTTTTCATGGACTCATCGAGTTGTTTCTTAAGCTCGGCTAGTTCTAGTGGTGCCATCTTATAGGGTCTTCTAGCAATCGGGAATGTTCCTGGAATGAGGTCTATTACGAACTCAACATCCCTGTCGGGTGGAACACCTGGCAATTCCTCTGGGAAGACATCCGGAAAGTCACGGACTACCGGGACGTCCTCAAGGTCTGGCAAAGGGCTGGCGTTAAGAGAATATAACTGTCGCTTGGCTATTCGGGTCAAGACATTGACTATCTTCCCCGAAGGATGGGTGAGTTGAACAGTCCTAGAGAAGCAATCAATTTTGGCATGATGGGCTGACATCCAGTCCATACCCAAGATGATATTAATATCTGAAGATTTAAGAGCTATCAAAGATGCAAGGAAAACAAGTCTGTCGACTTGGATTTCATTTCCATGACTTACCCTGGAGGTTTGCCATCTAGAACCGGGAGTGGAAATTTCCATGGTAGAAGACATGTCACAGAATGCGGTGTTATGCAAGCGAGCATAGTTCTCGGATATAAATGAATGAGAAGCTCCTGTATCGAAAAGAACAGATGCCGGGTGGCAATTAACAAGGAGCGTACCGAGAACGACGTTGGGATCCTCTTGAGCTTCTTCGGCAGAGATACAGTTGACATGGCCACGTGCAGCGGTGGCCGGCTTGGCGTAGAACACTTTCCTTGTCGGCTTGCCACGGCCAACAGCTTTAGCAGATTGGTTGGGGTTGGTCTGGGGACACTCGCGCATATAGTGGCCAGATTCCCCACACTTAAAGCAAGTCACGGAACTGGTGCATGGAGGAGCATTGTTGGTTGGACCACCATAGGGCTTGGCTGGTGCAAACTGTTGAACGGGGCGAGGCGCCTGGAAGGATGGCCTCGGTGTGAACCTGGGTGACAGGGCAGTGTTAGGCACCCACACGCGGCGCTTCTGAGGACCAGCACCGGATGAGGAACCCACGTCACGGCCATGCTTGCGTGTTGCGTCATAATCAGTCTGACCAGTCTCAGCACTGATGGCCTTGTTAACAAGCTTCTGAAAAGATGTGCACTCATGCAGACGGAGGTCGCGGTGAAGCTCAGGACTAAGCCCCTTACGGAACCTTGCTTGCTTCTTGGCATCAGTAGAAACTTCCTCAGTGGCATATCGTGCGAGGTTACCGAACTCCCTGCTGTAAGCATCCACAGAGAGTCGGCCCTAAGTGAAACTGCAAAATTCCTCATGTTTACGGTCCATGAGACCCTCCGGAATGTGATGTTCACGGAAAGCCTCGCTGAATTCAGCCCAAGTAGTGACATGGCCCGCTGGGCGCATAGCTCCATAATTCTCCCACCAGAGACTGGCGGGGCCTTCAAGATGATATGCAGCAAAGGTGACCTTGTCAGCCTTAGCTACCAGCGCGGAACGCAGTTTGTGGGAAATACTGCGAAGCCAGTCATCAGCGTCGAGAGGCTCGACGGAGTGGTGGAACGTGGGTGGATGTAACTTGATGAAATCACTGAGTGACACCACGTTAGTCCTCTGATGGTGTGCTGTGTTCTGTTCAATACGCTCCAACAAACGGTTGGTCTCCCGCTTGTTTCTTTCGGCTTCCATCATAACCTCGGCTAGGGAAGGAGGATGCGGCAGATTTGCATTCCTGACTTCACTGCCTTCGGCCTGCTCTTGAGGAGCAGGGTTAGTGCGCGTGTTGACCATCCTAGGTAAACAAGACAATGATTTAGTCAGAATGATAAAATTCCGACACAGGATACAGAATGTAAGGAATAAGTCGGAATGCAAGATGATCATCCGTATGACATGGTAGATACAGAAACTGCTTCTTTATTCCATCGTCATACACACCATACAAGGTTTAGTACAAGACCAAACAAGGTACTATTACGGTGAAAAGAGGATTACATCTCATCGGAGGCATCCCAAGCTCCTATACATTATTTTTCTACACCTCCGGAAGGCGGTACAAACTAGGTCACATCCCACGAGTCACGCAGGACGATAGACGACACAGCTAGCACGAACTAGTGATACTACCACTAACTCAAACCGATCCGTAGTAGTTCTCGTAGAAGTCACCTCCATAGCCTGGAAGCTCAACATGATCATCCGGAAACAGACGATCTCGCGGAGCTTGTGGACCATAGGGGCTAGGATGAGGTCTTGGACCAACAGACGGTGGCCTGCGGGGACCGCGAGGTGGGGTGATGCCTCCTACATCACGCCAACCCATCACGTCTGGCAGAGCAGATCTCATAGGATAGAGATCGCGCATATCCGAATATCCAGCTTGCACCGCCGGTGCAAACCGAGTCAATGTGGCCCAATGGTCAGCACGGGTATTGAAAAGCTCTAGCCTCAAGGCCCGATTTTAACGGTCCTTATCCTCGAGCATCTCAGAAGTGGTGCGAGTCCGTGAATCCTCCTGAGTGGGGTCAGCATAGAAAGCCTGGAGATACCCTTGTGCTCCCGGAAGTGATCCTGGCATATACCGGAAATCAGAGTCCCGAAATAGGCCAGACCTGACTCGCATGATGGTCATCATAGAGTAGGCGGCGTCCTGCACAGCCATCTCAATAGTAACCCCGAGTCCATAGGAGCAGTGAAGGGGCTCGGTGGATCCAGGATAAGATGGAAATATCCTGACAGTGCAGAGATACTGGCTTTGATTAAAGTCTCGGAATTGCTCTTCGACCGTGTACTCAGGATACCAACGGTATCCAGCCTTAGTCATTACCCTGACCAACATGGCGGTATGGCCGGGTACATCTAGGCATCGAGTCAGGCGAACCACTTGATTGAGGTCGCGAGTGGCCATCTGAAAGCACAACCATAATGCAAAGGCATTAGAATTTCTAGCAAAATTTCAGCAGCATAACAGCTGTAAATGCTCAAGAAGGATTTTGAGACATTTGACAAAGGATTTCATACACACTCAACATCATCATATCAAAGTTCTGAGTCCATCCTAACAACATAATGTGGTAGTAGAACTGAACTAGGCTTGTATCCACCAAACCTATAAGGTACTACTGATTAGTAACACGTGATCCTGATAGAAAGAATAGATCCTAATTCCTTAACCCCCGGTGGAAGAATAGACCGACTCAGATCAGAATGTCATAAGATAAAGGAGTAAAAAGAGCCTTACGTTCCAACCCACAAACAATTCCCCTACATATAACTAAAGAATTTCTAGACTCAACATCGACCAGTTTGGCTTGGAGAACCTACAGGCAGTCCGGCTTTGATGCCAACGCTGTCAGGACCCCGACTCGATGTCACATCGATCTAGCTTGTAACACCTCATATCACTTTGCGGCCTCATGCACGGTATCCCCACGGGTGTCGCCTTACCTTTTCCCGGGACCGTTTGCGCCTTTTGGCTCACATATATGATAGTGTCGCTAGCATCCATAAGATAAGGAGCCCGGGCTGACATGACTAGTTATAAACCCAAAGTGGCACAGACTTACAGGGACAGGCATCCATGACCCAGCTTCAAATGTGTCAGTCATCAGCAAGTGGGTCTGGGCTGTAGCACTGGGCTAGCAGGACTCCGGTAAACCGGGCTGTAGCGGGCTAACAGGACTCCGGTACTCAATGCGTGACATTTCCCCGAGGGGACAGACACAGGAACGAAGAAGGACACATGCCGGCCAGCCTAAGTGTTCCAGAGCAGTAGCAAGCTACCATGGCTCAGCGGTAACACTAGGAGACATTTCTCGGTAAGAGAGGCTACTAAAGATAAACAACTAGATAGTCAGATCCCACACATACCAAGCATTCCAATAACATACACACAATATGCTCGATATGTGCAAATACAACATGGCATCATAACATGACTCTACGACACAAGTACTTTATTTAAGGCTCAGAGAGCCATACATACAGTCATACAGTCATACAAACCAACAGCGGAAGTAGCTTGTCTGGGTACAGACAACTAGTAAAATAAAAGAGGCTTGGAAAGCCTAGCTATACTACGTGGTCCTTCACAAGCTCAGGATCACCACCTGGGCCTTAGCCTACTCATTGATGTCAACGTCTACGAAGAACCCATCAGAAGGGGTTGCAGCGTCTTCTGTAAAAATGTAAATTATAGCAACATGAGTACAAAGGTACTCAGCAAGACTTACATCAGATCCTACATACATGCACATTATCAAGAAGGGTTGGTGGAGTTATTGCAGCAAGCCAGCTTTGACTCTTGGCTAGGCTATCCTACGAGACTCCAACTTGAAATGGTTTTGCGCACACGAGTCCACTACTCACCACTTCAATACACTACCGAGGATCCACCTCCGTCTTCCTACGGAAGAGCCATCCTCGGCACTCACACTTATCTTGAGGCTTTTAGTAGTTTCCATTTACTTGTCTATGAACTGTATAGGCAACCAAGTAGTCCTTTACCGCGGACGCAGCTATTCGAATAGATTATGTTAACCCTGCAGGGATGTACTTCTTCATACACGCTCTCACCACTTACCGTCGTTTACACGACATGTACTCTGCAACCTTCAAGCGGAAGCCCAACGTGGGTGTCGGCCACGACCTACCTAATCACCTAAGTCTCCAATCCAGGTTTATCGCCTATCCAGGTTCCATCCGCAGGGAGTCCGGCCGAGGTTTCCCATACGGCCCCGAACGATGTGTACAGGGGTCCGTGACACCTAACGGGTGCCCGGTATTCCCGGCCACGTACCTACCGCATCACAGCCCACCCCTACGGTCAGCGCTGTCCACGGCCTCCAGTAGGCTACAAACACCAGAAACTACTTGCAACTCCTGGACGGAGAACTAGGGTGAATAAGAAGCCGAGAGGGTCCATTGGTTTCGGGCCCAATGCATGGTAGTAGCTGATTCTTAAATCACACATACAGATCTCAGTGCTTAAGGTCGGCTTCAATGAAACAACCCACCATGTACTCCTACATGGTCTCTCATCGATACCTTTACCAAATCGTGTTCACCACACCACTCTCATTACCGACATAGTCATTTCACTCTAGCCCATCACCCAGATGAACCAGACCTGACACGACTCTAAGCATAGCAGGCATAGCAAGGTAGGAACAACACATACATATGGCTCAATCAACTCCTACACATGCTAGTGGGTTTCATCTAGTTACTGTGGCAATGACAGGTCATGCAGAGGAAGTGGGTTAACCTACCGTAGCACACAGCAGTTTGAAACTCGTGGTCTTAATGCAGTAAAAGAGAGCAGAAGCGAGAACATGGGATTGTATCGATATGATCAAATGGTTGGTTGCTTGCCTGATGGTTCGATGCACTGATACGGTTCTTCGTTAGGGTAATCACGGTACTCCTCGGAGGCAGAACCTGCCGCAAGAACACCGATACACAACCATCACCAAACAATGTGCAACAATATGATGCATGCATGAAACATGGCAATATGGGTGTGTTGGGCTAATGCAACTAAGACCAGAAGGGTTTGAACCAATTTGAATCAAAGATTCAAATTTCAAACTCAAACATGGTCCTTTAAAGTGTTTTTTCCTTGTTCTGCATTAAACATCAAGTTAACTTGTTTAATCATGCATGAAAATAGTACAGATGGATAGATTGGATTTTTCTGATCATTTTTCATATATAATTTGTCTGATTTGGAGTTACAGAATAAAAGTTATGAATTTTTGAAATTTAAACTATATTCTGGAATTTCCTATATTAGTTTAAATCCAGAAAATCAATTACTGCGTCAGCCTGACGTCAGTGTGACATCAGCAGGTCAACGGGACACGTCCGGGTCAAACCTGACAGTGGGTCCCGCGTGTCAGTGTGATTAATTAAACTAAAATTAATTTAAACTAATCCTAATTAGTTAACAGGGCTGGGCCCCACCTGTCATCGACTCAGGAGAGTCAACCAGGCCCCACCCGTGGTCAAACCCGGGTCGGCTGCACCGGCGTTTAGCCGCCGGCGAGCCCGACGCGGCGGCGGAAGTGATTTTTGCCGTTCCGGCAACCAAACGAGCCGCGGAGGCCACCGGAGAGGACTTGAGGTCGAGCCGTAGCTCTTGGTGGAGTCCGTTGGGGTCGGGGTGGCCGGAGTTGGCGCCGGCGACGACTTTGGCGGCCACCGGGGTTCGGCCAAAGTCGAACTTGACGCAAGAGGGGTCGGTGAGGTGTGGGGAGTAGCTAGTTAGGTGCTACGTGACGCGGTGAGCATGATGGACACCGTGGAGTGGCCGGAGGATGACCGGGAGCACGTCGGCGACGAGCTCCGCGGCGGTGGGTGCGGTTGAGCTCCGGGAGGTCGCTACACGGCTCGGGAGCAAGAAAGAAGGGAGGGGAAGATGGCTAAGCTCACGGGGAGTTTGATGAAGCCCTTGGTGCGGCCGGGGACGGACCGGAGCGACGACGGCGTTGAAGGGGAACTCCGGCGATGGCGGTTCGGTCGAGGTCGATGCAGTGGGCTCGGGCCTTGCGAGCGCTCGGGGCTCGGCTTGCTCGAAGGAGAGGAGGGTAGCGGAGCTCCTGGACACGGCGGCACGGCGTGGGGTCGACGGAGGGCGTGGCTACGGCGAGGGGGTGGCGGCGATGGCGTCGGCCATGGCGGGGGAGCGCGAGAGAGAGGGGTTGGGGGAGAATGGAGGTGTCCTGCGGGTTCACGGCGCTGCGTGGAGCTCATCCATCCAGCCCCGAGGCGAGGAGGTGGAGCAGGGCGGCAGCCAGCTGCGTGGCGCGCGCTGCGGTCGCCGTCGGGCACCTGCCTGCCTGCCTGGCCGGCAAGCAGCTCGCTGGAGCGGTGCTGGGCTGGGCCGGCAGGTGGGCCGGGTGCTGGGCGCCAGGTAAGGTTTTCTATTTTTCTCTGTTTTCTGTTTTTTAATACTTCTGCAACTTTGTTGATTTATTAAAAATACTTAGGCAACTCCTAAAATCACCAAACTACTCCTGGTCCATAGTTGGATTATTTCCAACATGAAACATTTTAGTTTGGAGATATTTGGGCATCTGAATATTTTATATAATTTTAAATGCCCAAATTCAAATATCTATGATTTAATTCAAAGACCCTAGGATGACCTAGGAAAATGTGCATCACTTTTGGCAGAGGTTCTGAACCAAGACAAAAATGATGGGCATTTTAGAAGGGCATTTCAGGTTCATTGAAAAAGTTTTTAGTAAACCCTAGTTGGTTTCAGAGGGGGCTGGGGGTTCTGTCATCCCCATTTCAGGTTTCTGATGAAAGAATAAACATGATGCAACACTCTAATGCATGACTAGCTAGGGTGTGACAGGGAGGAAAATTTCGGGGAGTTCCCGGTTACGGTGGGAGGTTGGGGCCGAGCGATGTGCGTTTCTCTCATACACGTACGCGCGTGTGTGCGAGGCGTTGGCTCTAACTGAACCCGAGCGAGGCGTTGGGATCTAACTGAACCCGAGCGATTGCACTGCAGGCTACGCGTTACTGAACCCGATCGATCGATCGATGGCTATTAACTGAACCCGATCGAGCGATTCCTTCGCTACTGCTACTAACTGAAGCCGATCAATTGGATGAACAGTGAGTGTGATGGGGAGGGGGTTGGATGAACAGTAGCGGTGGCGTTTCCTCTGGATGAACAGGACCCCGTGGTGTGGAGGGCTGGATGAACAGTAGATGGTGGAGGGGTGCCCGTGGAGGGATGCTTGAACAGGACCCCGTGGTGTGGAGGGCTGGATGAACAGTAGACGATGGAGGGGTGCCCGTGGAGGGGTGGTTGAACAGTAGCCGATGGAGTAGCGCGCGGTGGAGGCTGGATGAACAGGAGCCCATGGAGGCTGGAGGTGGTTGACTGTAGCCCGTGGAGGCTGGAGGAGGTCGACGGTGGAGATAAACAATATCCTGTGGAGGCTGGAGGAGGTCGACTGTAGCCCGTGGAGGCTGGAGGAGGTCGATGGTGGAGATAAACAGTATCCCGTGGAGTCCCATTTTGCGGTACACCACACCCCTCCCGATGAACAGGACGCCCGTTTCGACCGTAGCGCTCCAACACAAGTCCGTTTCGTCCGTTTTGCGGTACGCCACACCCCTCCCGATCAACAGGACCCCCGTTTCGACCATAGGAGGTCCGTTTCCTCCGTTTTGCGGTATGCCACACCCCTCCCGATGAACAGGATCCTGTTTCGAATGTGGCCGGTCGAACACATGGCCGTTTCCTCCGTTCTGCGGTACACCAGGCCTCGTTTCCATCGCCTGTTCCGTCCAAGCCCTCCTGATGAACACGACGACGCATTCCGTTCCGACCCAGCCTGTTGGCTCCCACGCATTCCGTTGCCTCCCGATGAACACGACGCATTCCGTTACCTCCCCATGAACACGAGGCATTCCGTTGCCTCCCCATGAACACGACGACGAAGCTGTTTCTCCCTTCTGATCCAGCCATCTACACAAGCCCTGGCCATACGTATGCGCGACTAGGCGTTCGAGACCCTGCCCGTATGTACACATACGTGGCCATATTTTCTTTCTTGCACCCTGGCCGCTGTACGTAAGTGTACATGCTATGTGCGTGCCTCTACTATGACATGTGCACGCCTCTACAATGACCTGTATGTACATAGACGTTCGCGACCAGAATGACAACGCTACATACGCTTCAACCAGGTGGGTCCCGACTGTCAGGCATTTCCTTGCCTGCGAAGATGTAGCTGGTGGGTCCCAGCAGTCAGGGGGGCGAATCGTTTTTTTGCTCGGACACACTTGCGTGCGAAGGTGTAGCTGCTGGGTCCCAACAGTCAGGCGGGGTATCGTTTTGTTATTTTTGCCTGGACGCACTTCCTTGCATGTGAAGATGTAGCTGGTGGGTCCCAGCAGTCAGGGGGTGAATCTTTTTTTTTCCGGACGCACTTCCTAGCGTGCGAAGATGTAGCTGGTGGGTCCCAGCAGTCAGGGGGGCGAATCGTTTTTTGTCGGACGCACTTCCTTGCGTGCGAAGATGTAGCTAGTGGGCCCCAGCAGTCAGGGGGAAACGATTTTTTCGCAAAACACGGTGGCCCGTCCGGTGGGTCCCTGCTGTCAGATGGAGGAATAATTATTTTGCGCGTAATAAGGAGGTACTTCCTTGCTGCGGCCGTGGACCCAGCTGTCAGCCTCTCCACATACATTCCACGTCCAACGGAAGCCATTCCTTGACCACGTTGACCACGCCGCACCGAGAGCACCAGGGCGGTGGACGACGGCGAGGCCTAGGAAGGGGATGACGCAGAGCCGGGGAAGATGCGGCAGTGGATGCCCACGCGTAGAGGAGTATGAGGGTTCACTCGTTCGGTTGCTGTGTGAGGCTGCCGTTGCTGCAGAATAACAAGGATTGTGGGTGCGTAGAGGGATGGCCTGGCCAGCGGTGGGAGTAGTGTCGGAGTAATGGGCCACGTGTAGGCCAACCCGGGTCCCAGAACCTTTCAAGACATCGGGGCTGGCTGCGCCCCTCAATTCCCAGAGGCGACTCCAAGACGAGCCGAGTCCCAGAGGCGACTCCAAGACGAGCCGAGTCCCAGAGGAGACTCCAAGACGAGCCGAGTCCCAGAGGTGACTCCAAGACGAGCCGAGTCCCAGAGGCGACTCCAAGATAAGCTGGCTCCTGGCCGGCGACTTCCGAAGAGGCCGGCTATAGGGAGTCGGCCTGCAACTCCAACCACCCTATTAATTAAGGGAAGGCATGGCCACAGTGCGCCGTACCGACGGAGATCTCCGACCGGCGCGACACTGTTGCCATGCCGGCCCTGACATCAGCCCTTGGGGGCGGAGCCCTGTGCCCACAACAGCCTGTCTGTACGACCCAGAGACGGCGGGACCCACCAGTCAACGGGAGTGCTGAAGATGGCAAGAGCGCCACGAGACGGACCCGTTGGGAATCGGCCCCCGGGAGTCAGCCGGCCCCTCCCACGGGCCCCACACGCCATTAACCAGACACGATAGGGGAATGGCAACAGTGATCGCCCGTCAGGCGGCGGCACTGTTGCCACGACCCCATGACCAAGCCAACGTCATTAGAAGCACGGCTATAGTAATCTGCAGCCGGCAAGACCCGCCCGCGGCGGACAAGGGCTGTCGGCCCCGTACCAGGCAAGTCAGCGGGACCCACCAGTCGGCGGGCCCTAGTAGTCGGCGGAGAAGACGGCGGCCTGAGAGACAGACGGCTGGGACCCGCACCCAGCCGGTTTTACCATTGTACCCCTAGGGGGATAGGCCTATATAAACCCCCCAGGGCACCCATGCAAAGGGTTCGAATCCATTAGCACTTGACCAGATCATACAGGGAGGAGAGAGCTAGCCTTGCCTTCTCCTACCTCCAGAAACAGCTCAAGGAGCAACCTTGTACTCACTTCACCTTAGTGACCATGCGGAGACCCCGCAGAGCAGCAGTAGGGGTGTTATCTCCTTGGAGAGCCCTGAAGCTGGGTAAGATCCGCCGGCGTGCATGTCTTCGCCTCATCCCGTTTCCAGGCACTGGCGACGTTCTACTCGTCCCCACCATGATAAGCCACCGTTTGGCATATGTCGCACCCAACCCCCGACATTGGGCGCCCACCGTGGGGCCAGGTGCACCATCGTCCCTGGTGAGCGCAGCCAGCCAGGCTCGCCAGACGGAGTCTGCATCGATGCGCTGCACGACGCTGAGGCCGCCTGCACAGCTAGCTGCCTCGCCGAACTTGTCGGCGAGGTTCGCCTCTCCGATGAGCCTGCATCCGACGCAGGCACGGGCGGCCCTGAGAACCTACTCGCGGGCCTCCTCGATCAACTCCACGTCACCGGCGAGCCTGCCGTGGACTTGGAGTCCGTAGGCTCCACCGACCCGATGCTGGTCGACTCCGACGCTGCGTCGCTCGACGCGTTCCCCACCAATGTGGTGGTCTACGACGAGCTGCTCCCTCATGAGGAGAGCGGCGGAAGCACCGTCACGGAGGTGCTCGTCATCAGTCACGACGAGCGTTCCGGTGAGGGATCCCATGACCCACTCGACGCAGCTCTGCAAGACCTGACCGCGCCCATTCCGGAGGACGCTGACGCTGAGACGCTGGAGGCACGCCGCCTTCAGATCATCAAAGGCGCGAAGAAGCTGGCAAGCATGAGGCGCTTGTCAGAAGCCTACCAGCGCGAAATGGATCACGCTGTGGGCGGCTCGCCGGCTCCGACTGGGCCTAGCCGCCTAGGCGCGATCTAGCAGCGCGGCGTAGCCATCGCCAACCTGTTCGGGGCCAATCGCCCCGTATATGCCACGCCTGTGGAGAACATCTGCGCCGCCCAGGTGGCGACTGACGAGTTGAAAAACTTTGAATGCGAAGAGCACCGCCTGATGACGGAGCGAGTCCAGCAGCTCCTCGACGCGGCTGTCGCGCAGAATGCGGCCGACGGTCGCACGGAGGCGCCGCGGCAACCGAACGACGACCTGCCTCCCCGCCGAGATCAAGGCGTGACGTTTCGGACGCCGACTGGCAGAGTGCGCGAAAGAAAAGACAAAGAGCCGGCTGTCAGCCACGGTCAGACTCGCATCACCATCGAGCGCGACCAAGACGGCCGCCCGAGAGCAGTGGAACGACAGGGCGATTATCTGCCTCCTCCACCACGAAGAGAAAGGCGAGTCTCCCCGCCACCCGTTGAGCATCTGACTCTTGGTGGCCGCCTTGGCCGCCGAGAGGGAGTCGGAGAGAATGACGCCCGCCACCGGATCGACCGACTCCACCGGTCCCTGGCGCTGGAAGAAGAAGACGAGTTGGGTTCACCCTGCTTTGGACCTCACATCCGAGACGAGCCCTTCCCCAAAGGGTTCACGCTCCCCCGAGATACGCCCAAGTATACCGGCTCTGTGAAGCCGGAAGACTGGCTTGTTGACTACTCCACAGCCGTCAGCATAGCGAACGGCAACAAGTGAGTTGCCGTGAAGTATGTTCCACTCATGCTCCAGGGCACGGCCCGGACATGGTTGAACAGTCTGAAGCCCCGCAGCATCAACAGCTGGGTCGACTTCACCGAAGCCTTCGTACGCAACTTCACAAGCACGTACAAGCGACCTCCCAAGCCTCGCCAACTCTCCCTGTGCGTGCAAGGCCTCGACGAGTCAACACGCGACTACCTCACGCGCTGGGCCGAGCTTCGGAACTCCTGCGAGGGCGTGCACGAGGTGCAGGCTATCGAGTACTTCACCGCCGGGTGCAGAGAAGGCACCCTCCTCAAGCACAGGCTCCTCTGCGACGAGCCGGAAACCCTCGATGAGATGTTGATCATAGCAGACAAGTACGCCATGGCCGACCCCTCCATGAAGACGGAGATCCAAGTTAGTGCGACTGGCAAAACAGCCCCTCAGGCTCCCAGAACTCCGGCTGGAGACGCCAGTCGGCGACAACAACAGAACGATAACAAGCGCAAGGCCTCATAGCTGACTTCCAGCAGTCGGCAGGTTGCGACAGTCGAAGACCAACAGCAGGAGGGGCAGCCTCCGACCAAGCGACAGAAAGGCGGCAAGTCCAACTGGTTGCCAGCCTTTTCTTACGAGCAGACTCTAGATGGTCCCTGCAAGTTCCACAGTGGCGCGAAGCCGTCAAATCATACCACCCGAAAGTGCCACTGGCTCACCAGAATCGCCAAGGGAGACGACCTCCTTCCTCCCCCGCCTGCTGGGCCGCCGCCTCCACCACCGCCCCAGCAGCCGGCTGCCCGGCCAGCCAGCGCAGTACGAGATGAGTACCCAGAAGAGCATGGAGCCTATGTGGTGTTCACCAGTGTGGCTGATGATCGACGCAGCAGGCGGCTGCAGCAGCAAGAAGTAAATGCAGTAGCATCAGATGGAGCAGAGCTGATCACCCAGAGGTGATGCCAAATCCGGGCTCCTACGCCCTGGTGTTGAGTGCCACCTTGGCCACAGATAAGCGGGTCGCTCGCTTCTCGCGAGTGCTGATAGACGGAGGCAGTAGCATCAACATCCTGTACAAGGATACCATGGAGAAGTTAGGAATCAAGCAAAGACAGCTTCAGAGCAGCCGGACGGTGTTCCACGACATTGTACCTGGCCTTTCCTGCTCACCAATCGGCAAGATCCTGATAGACGTCCTTTTTGGAGACAAAGATCATTTCTGCCGAGAGCCAGTTTGGTTTGAAATGGTGGACCTCGAAAGCCCATACCATGCGTTACTTGGCCGACCTGCTTTGGCCAAGTTCATGGTGGTCCCCCACTATGCCTACCTCAAGATGAAGATGCCGAGTTCCAAGGGGATTCTGACCATAGCCAGCGACTATAGAAAGTCGTCCGCTTGCGTGGCTGAGAGCAGTCGGCTGGCCGAGTCCCTGGTAATCGCAGCTGAGAAGCGGCTCCTTGATCGAGTCATGGCGATGGCCGGAAAGCAGCCAGAGATGTCGCCCGACCCCAAGGAGTCGGAAGCTGAGGGCACGTTCAGGCCGGCCAAAGAGACCAAGAAGATACCCTTGGACCCGGAGCACCCAGAGAGGTACACTGTCATAGGTGCAAACCTTGACAACAAATAGGAAGTCGAGCTCGTCGATTTCCTCCGTGAGAATCAAGACATCTTTGCATGGTCCCCTAAAGACATGCCAGGTGTACCGACGGAGTTCGCCGAGCACAAGTTACATGTCCGACCTGATGCGAAGCCCGTCAGGCAGCCCTTGCGCCGCCTGTCAAAAGAGAAGAGAAGAGTCATTGGAGAAGAGATAGCCCGGCTCCTAGCGGCCGGCTTCATTATGGAGGTGTTTTTTCCAGAGTGGTTGGCAAACCCGGTCTTGGTGCTGAAGAAGAACAAGCAGTGGCGGGTGTGTATTGACTACACAAGCCTCAACAAAGCGTACCCCAAGGACCCATTTGCTCTACCGAGAATTGATCAGGTGATAGACTCCACAGCCGGATGCGAGCTGTTGAGCTTCTTAGATGCATACTCAGGGTACCACCAGATCAAACTGAGCCCGGCAGACAGACTGAAGACCGCCTTCATTACGCCGTTTGGAGCCTTCTGCTACCTGACCATGACGTTCGGCCTGAGGAATGCCGGTGCCACCTTTCAGCGTTGCATGTAGAAGTGCCTCCTCAAGCAACTCGGCAGAAACGCCCACGTCTACGTGGATGATGTAGTGGTGAAGATGGAAAAGCATGGGACACTGATGGAAGACCTCAAAGAAACCTTTGAGAACCTACGCCGATTCCAGATCAAGCTCAACCCTGAGAAGTGCGTCTTCGGAGTACCAGCCGGCCAACTCCTTGGCTTCCTGGTCTCTGAACGCAGCATAGAGTGCAACCCTGTGAAGATCAAGGCCATCGAGAGGATGGAGGTACCCAACCGACTACTAGATGTACGGAAGTTCACCGGCTGTTTGGCGTCCATCAGCCGATTCATCAGTCGGCTGGGCGAGAAGGCTCTCCCTTTGTACCAGCTGATGAAGAAGACCACCTTTTTCGAGTGGAACCACAAGGCGGATGAAGCATTTCTCCAGCTGAAGAAGATGTTGACTACTCCCCCTGTGCTGGCGGCTCCGACTCCTAAAGAGCCCATGCTCCTGTACATTGCCGCCACCAGCCGGGTAGTCAGCACAGTCATTGTAGCCGAGCGCAAGGAGGAAGGCAAGGCGCTCCCTGTCTAGAGACCGGTATATTACCTGAGTGAGGTACTGTCGACCTCCAAGCAGAAATACCCCCACTACCAGAAGATGTGCTACGGCGTGCACTTCGCCGCCAAGAAGTTGAAGCCTTACTTTCAAGAGCATCCAATCACTACGATCTGAACAGCCCCGCTGGCCGAGAATATTGGGAGCCGAGATACTTCTGGCCGAGTGGCCAAATGGGCCATAGAGTTGGCTCCCTACACCATCTACTACCAGCCCCGCACCGCCATCAAGTCGCAAGCACTGGCCGACTTCCTCGTCGACTGGGCGGAGACCCAGTATCTGCAGCCAGCGCCCGACTCCACCCATTGGCGGATGCATTTCGACGGCTCCAAGATGTGCACCGGCCTGGGAGCCGGCGTCGTCCTCACCTCCCCTAAAGGCGACAAACTCAAGTATGCGCTGCAGATCCACTTCGCCGCCTCCAACAACGTCGCCGAATACGAGGCGCTCATTCACGGGCTCCGGCTTGCCAAAGAACTCGGCATTCGCCGGATCCTGTGCCATGGCGACTCGGTTTGGTGGTCCAGCAGTCATTTGGCGGCTAGGACGCCAAAGATGCAAACATGGCGAGCTACCGCTTCCTGGTGCAGCAACTCAGCGGATACTTCGAGGGGTGCGAGTTCCTTCATGTGCAAAGAAATGACAACGACCAAGCAGACGCCTTGGCACGAGTTGGCTCCACCCGCCAAGCGATACCATCCGGCGTTGCTCTTCAGCGCCTCCTCAAGCCGTCTATCAAGCCTTCACCAGAATCAGACTCCATCTTTGTGCCGGCTCCCCCCGAAGAAGCCGGATCCGACTCAAGAGCCCCAGCAGACGGCACGAGAATTCTTACAGACGGCTCCAAGAAAATCGCAGTTGAAGCCGGCTCGGGGACTTCGGAACCCGGCCCGAGGACTATGGCAACCAGTCCGAAGACTCCAGAGCTCGGCCTGGGGACTGCGTCAGTCGGCCCAGGGACTGCGCCAGTCGGCCCGGGGACTTCAGCGATCCAACAAGCGGCCGCGGACTCCAACCCGCCGCCTCCCATCCCAGCTGCCCTTGTCCAAGTCGCACTGGTGGCAATCGAAGAAGTAGCAGCACCCTCATGGGCACGTCCCATCCTCAAGTTTCTAGTGAGCAAAGAGTTGCCAACTGATGAAATTTTGGCTTGACAAGTGCAACGCCGAGCGGCAGCCTACACAATAATCAACAAAGAGCTGGTCAGGCGCAGCGTCACTGGTGTCTACCAGCGCTGCGTCGAGCCAGAGCAAGGCCAAGCAATTCTCAGAGACATCCATCAAGGCGAGTGCGGCCACCAAGCGGCTTCAAGAGCACTCGTCGCCAAAGCCTTTCGACACGGTTTCTTCTGGCCAATTGCCCTAGAAGAGGCCAAGGAATTAGTCCAAAAATGCAAGGGGTGCCAGAAGTTCCACTCCAAACCGCTTCAGCCGGCTTCTGCACTCAAGACCATCCCCATCGCCTGGCCCTTTGCGGTTTGGGGCCTGGACATGGTGGGACCATTCAAGACGGCCCGAGGCGGCCTAACTCACTTACTCGTCACACTGGACAAGTTCACCAAGTGGATAGAAGCAAAGCCCATCAAGAAGTTGAACGGTCCGACTACGGTGACTTTCATCACCGACATCACGGTTCGGTACGGCATACCACACAACATCATCACCGACAATGGCATAAATTTTGCCAAAGGCGCCTTGGCCCGTTTCTGCGCGACGCAGGGCATCCGACTGGACTTAGCGTCCATCGCCCATCCGCAGTCAAACGTCCAGGTAGAGCGAGCAAACGGCCTCATCCTGTCCGGCCTCAAGCCTCGACTGGTCGAACCACTTGAGCATTCGGCCGGCTGTTGGCTTGAGGAGCTGCCAGCCGTCCTCTGGAGTCTGCGCACGACTCCAAACAAGTCAACCGGCTTCACGCCTTTCTTCCTCATCTACAGTGCCGAAGCCGTCATCCCGACGGAAATAGAGTTCGACTCTCCGCGAGTCACCATGTACACCGAGGAGGAAGCAGAAAAAGCACGCCAAGACGGCGTCGATCTGCTGGAAGAGGGCCGGCTATTGGCACTCAGCCGGTCCAGCATCTACCAGCAGAGCCTGCGCCGATACTACAACAGGAAGGTCAGGCCGAGATCCTTCCAAGAGGGCGACCTTGTGCTCGGACTGATCCAACGAACAGCCGGCCAGCACAAGTTGTCGGCGCCTTGGGAAGGCCCCTTCATCATTAGCAAAGTGCTGGGCAACGACTCCTACTACCTAATTGACGCCCAGAAGCCCCGAGCACGCAAGAGGGATGACTCCGGCATAGAGTCGGAATGGCCATGGAACGCAAACCTTCTCCGAAGATTTTACAGTTAATGCAGTATGTACCACGCTATCCTTTGTATTAAAGTTCTGAGACTTTGGGCCCCCACGAGATGAGCTCAGGGACTGCCCTTTTTGTTATCTGTATGATAAGAATTATGCATTCGAGTATGCTACTCTTTGTCATGCCGCTTGGCGCTGGGTTTGACTAGTCGGCCCGGGGACCCGCCGTCTTGCGCTATGAAATGCTTCCTGCAGTCGGACAAGTAGTGTGCGGCTCTTAAGCCGTCTCCTGTCAGAAGCCGCAGCTCGCAGAGCGACTGTCGGTGGGCAGAGAGTAAGGAAGAATGAGGGCCCACACGAAAAAATGGCTAAGGACTCAAAGCATAAGCATAGCCCAAGCCGGCTTCCAGCCTCTCTTTGCAGAGCTGACTCTCGAATAGTCGGCTTGCCGCCTTCTATCCAACTTGTTAAAAGACTCTAAAAAAGGCCAAGTACTTGCCTTCCCTAAGGCAGCCAAGCATTTGATCCAGCGGCAGTCTGCAGAGCGGTTGTCTGACTGACAAAGCGGCGACTGTGGGAAGGCGGCAAAGGAAAAAGCCAAAAGAGCGGTGAGCAAGGAAAGATAGAATTCGGATAGATATTTACATAACATAGGCCCCTGGCCAAGTTCAAAATACACCCCGCAGGTGGAATTGTGCAAATTAACAAGTTTTTTCAAAGACTACTAAAGCAGATAAAATAAAGACAAGACTGTAGCCTAAGAAGCGGCAGACGGGTTCGGAGGGTCGGAGGAGACGGCGGTGTCAGGCGCCGGGGCGGCCGGCTGGGTAGTCTCGGCTTGATCGTCTCCGGCGGCAGCCGACCCGGTCGGACGCGGCTCGTTGCTGGAGGCGCGGTCGAGCTGAGGCTGGTCGCCCGCTCCATCTTCTGGCTCCTCCGTCTCGCCTCCGTCCTCCGCCTCGTCTTCCTCCTCGGCGTTGGAGCCGATCACATCCGCCGAGTCCTCGTCGTAGTCCGGGTTCATCCTGAACCACACCGGCGGCACCTCCTCGCCGTTTGCGGCCCGCTCAGGGACGAAGACGCTGGTGTCTGTGTAATCGGCAATCGCCGCCACACGCTCGACGAGGGCGCCTTCCACAGCCACCAGGTCTGCCTGGGCCTCTGACCAGAACGCGGCCAGCCGGTCCAGGTCTAGCCCCGGATACCAAGCCTTGACGAATTCCAAGGCCCGGCGCGCTCCAGCCCGGGCCGAGGAACCCTTCCAAGCCTCAAGACGGCCAGCTGCGACCTCCAGCCAGTCGGCAGTCCGGCTAGGAGTGCGCAGAGCCGGCATGTCTGGCCACAGGGCGGCAATCGCCTGGGCCCCGGCACGTTAAAGCCGGCGCAGCAACTGATGGGCCGGCCGCAGACGAGTCTCGATGCTCAGGAGCTGCTCGTCGATGGTCAGGGGGGCGTTGGCGGCGATCTCCGCGCCATTTGCCCTCCGCGCCTCGCGATCAGCCTCGATGGCTCGAGTGACCGCCTGCGAATGGCCAGGGAAGATGTCTGCCAAAACAAAAAGAAGCAAGAAAAAGAGTCAGGAGTCGGCCTGACTTACAGTCGGCTGCTCAAAGAAAGAAAGCAAAGAAACTCACCGTCGACGATGTCTTCGATCTCATGGAAGCCAGAGGTCAGCATCGCCTCCTTGTCAGTCTAGGAGGAGCGCTCGCTTTGGAACTCGGCCAGGAGAGTAGTCTCTCTCTTCTTTGCCTCGTCCTGCGCCGCCTTAAGCAGCTCCTTCTGCTCCGCCAGCTGCGCGACCAACAGGTCGCGCTCTGTGGCGAGCTTGCTGCACTCCTCCTCCTTGGCGCGTAGGGCGGTGCTAGCTTCGCTTAACCGTTCCTTAAGAGCGGCATTGGCCTCTGAAGAACAAAGGGAAAGGACGTTAAGTCGTCAACAAAGAAGGTCGCCCGGAAGATCCGGCCCGACTGCTCAGCAGTCGGCCCGAATCTCGGGGACTACAGCCCGCGGGCGCGCCAGCGCGCCCCCGCGAAAAAGAGAAAGGAGTCACTCCAGCTCTCCGACAAGACGGTAGTCCGCTTCCCCAGCTGCTCAACATTGTGGTTGAAGGCAGTGACGTGGAGGTTGTGATACTCCTGTGATAAACAATCAGACAAAGGTGAATATTCGGAACTAGCCAGATGGAGTACCGGGCCGCCTGCTCAGCAGCCGGCCCGAAACTCGGGGACTACACACAGTGGGTGCGCCGGCGTGCCCCCACAGAGAAGAACGAGAAAAAAACAAAGTCAAAGAAGAAGCATACCCGAATAGCTGCTCGCGACGCCAGATGTGCATTGGTGCAGCCCTGGATGGCCTCGCCCTCAGCTCGCAGCTTCGCCTGGACGTCCAGCAACGCCTAGTTCAGCGGACCGTCACCGCCTCCTCGCACCCACCCAGCAGGCGCGGCGCTTGTCGCCTCGGCATCTGGGATGGCCGAGCTGGCGGCGCCGGCCTCCAAGGGGCGTGACTCCGAAATCGCCTTCTCAAGGCGGCGGCGCGCTGGTGAGGCAACTTGAAGGAGCAGCTTCGCCACAGCCTCGTCTTCAGTCGGCGGCACTGGCGGGCCTGCTGGCTGCTTACCATGCGCGCTCTCCGACGGCGGCGGAGGCGGCGGTGGCGGCATGGCCGTGCCCGATGCGGAGGCCTCGCCACCGTCCTTCTCCACGATGGGGTTCTCCCCGCCGGCTTCTCCAGTCTGCCCCATGGACTCCGGGGGCGGTGGTGCGGAGTTCAGCGGGATGACAAGCAACGCCGATTGGCGGTACGCGGACTCCTTAGCCCGCTGTCTTGCTGCGACGGCGGCTTCGGCCTCTTCCAGCTTCCTTTGGGCGGAGGCCGCCGCCTTCTCGGCCTCCGCCTTCTCTAGACGGCCGGCCTCTTCCTCGTCGCGCTTCTCCCGCGCGTTTCGCTCCGCGCCTCCCGGAGGTCGGCGGCGGGGTCAATCCGCCGAGTATTGGCGGACGTCTCGGCCGACCCCATGACGGAGAGGACGGCGACCCTCTCAAGGGAAAGGGGAGCCCTGAAGCAAAGAAGGAATATAAAAGACTCAGAAAAGATTCATCAAAAGAAAACAAGACGAAGGCAGAGAACACTTACGCAGAGACTAGTGGCAGCTTCTTCACTTCCTTGAGGAAGCGGTTGGCCTTCGCGACTGCCTCCTCCCGCTTGGTCGCGGCGGCCGCCCCCTTGAACTTCTTCGACCGTCCGCCGAGTGAACTCGGCCCGGCCCGGCGCTTCTTCGCGCAGACTTGACCGGCCAAGCCGGCGGAGGAACTTGCGCGTGGATGGCCGGCTTTCGATTGGTGGCGCGGGGCGACTTCCCCTTTGATGTCGTCCTCGGGCCAGTCGGCGAAGGTGGCTGAGGGCCTGAGGCCGTCTCCTGCTCCTCCTCTTCCTCCGCCTTCGGCGTCGGCCTCCATCGCTGCCTCCCCTAGGTCGGGGTCGTCAACGTCGCTCTCCGCTCGATCAGGGACGAACTCGTGGGGCGGTCCCGTGGTGCTGGCTGCAGCCTGAATGAGGGGGTTCTAACTCGAAGAAACCGAGAGGATCAGAAGTCGGACTCGGCTGCAGAAGAAAAACATAAGAACAAAAATATGACTTACCACTAGCGGGGGGTTGGCGCGCGAGTACGGCTCTTTGCCAAACTGCCAGTCCGCTGCGAGCTCGCAGTTCGTGATGTGGTTCACCATGTTCACCACCTCCGCGTGGGGCATGTCCCTGGTGCACATCCGACTCGGGTCCCGGTGGTCGCTCATCTGACTGATGAGATGAGGTCGGCCTTGGAGAGGGAGAACTCGGCGCGCCACGAAGGCGGCCAGCAAGTCGGCCCCGACCAAGCCCTCCGACTGCGTCAGCACTCGGAGTCACGCGACGGCGGCGGCACCTGCGGGAGTCAGCGTCTTGACCCAATGGGACCAGCTGGGAAGCCTTCCAGCCGGCGCGCCGGCTTCGTAAGGCGACAGATTGACCCAGTCGCCTTCTGGGGCAACGTTCTTCACGTAGAAGTAAGAACGCTGCCACATCTTCACCGACTTGATCAGTGGGATGGAGGGAAATGGATTGTCAGCGGTCGACCTTCGCATCGCGATGGAGGCGCCGCAGTAGGCCGGCACGCCGGCGACGTGCATGCCGAGCTTGGATTGGAAGAACTCTCCCCACAGCTCGATGGTGGGGAGAACGCCAAGAAAACCCTCGCACAGGGTGGCGAAGGCGGCCAGCAGCACCATCGTGTTCGGAGTAAGGTGGTGCGGCTGGAGCCCGTTGAACTCCAAGAAGGAGCGGAAGAAGCCGCTCGCCGGCAGCCCCAGGCCGCGCATGAGGTGCAAGCGGAATATGACCCACTCGCCCTCCTCCGGCGCCGGCCTTATTTCCCTCGCCGGCGTGGCACGGACATGCACCAAGTTTGCGCCAGGGAGTCGACGCGTCTTGCGGAGGAGCTCGATGAGGTCGTCGTCCACCTCGGAGTCGTCCCACACGCCGGAACGCACGGCAGGAGCCGCGGCGGCGGAGGAAGAGCTCATCGCTGTGGGCGCGACATGGTTTGGTGCGGCGACGGCAAGAGGAAGAAGGAGTGAGGGTAGGCAGGGGAGCAGGGAAGAGGGGCGTGCGTGCCTCACCGCTCTTCTCCCCCCGCCTACTTATAGCCTCGTGGGCTGAGAAGCCGATGGGGCGGGCGTGGGATTAACTGTGCACGGGACCCCACACCCCCCACGATTTACCCCACGAAGTTACTGCGCGTAGTAACGACGTGGGAACCCCAACCGTCCGCTCGGCCGCAACGGATCCGTTCGCGTGCCGAGGCGCTGTAGTGGTGGGCCCCACCTGACGGCCTGTCTTGTCGCGCGCGTGGGCGGGCAGACTCTCCCTGCCACGTGGCGCCGCGCAATGGGTCCCCAATGGGAGGCTGCGGGGAAGCATATCAGGCACGCCGCCTGGTTCCGCCGCAACTTTCAAACTCCTTAGGGGGCAAGATGGCCCTCTGCGAGTCTGACTCCAGATAGTCGATTCGAAGGAAGAATGAAACTGTTGAGGCCCCACGACATGTCACCCTTGGAGCCTCACCAGCTTCGGGGACTACTGTCGGAGTAATGGGCCACGGGTAGGCTAACCCGGGTCCTAGAACCTTTCAAGACATCGGGGAAGGCTGCGCCCCTCAAGTCCCAGAGGCGACTCCAAGATGAGCCGAGTCCCAGAGGCGACACCAGGATGAGCCGAGTCCCAGAGGCGACTCCAAGATGAGCCGAGTCCCAGAGGCGACTCCAAGACGAGCCGAGTCCCAGAGGCGACTCCAAGATGAGCCGACTCTTGGCCGGAGACTTCCGAAGTGGCCGGCTATAGGGAGTCGGCCTGCAACTCCAACCACCCTGTTAATTATGGGCAGGCATGGCCATAGTGCGCCGTACCGACGGAGATCTCCGACCGGCGCGGTACTGTTGCCATGCCGGCCCTGACATCAGCCCTTGGGGGCTGAGCCCTGTGCCCACGATGGCCTGTCTGTACGACCCAGAGACGGTGGGACCCACCAGTCAACGAGAGTGCTGAAGACGGCAAGAGCGCCACGAGACGGACCCATTGGGAATCGGCCCCCGAGAGTCGGCCGGCCCCTCCCATGGGCCCCACACGCCATTATCCAGACACGACAGGGGAATGGCAATAGTGATCGCCCGTCAGGCGGCGGCACTGTTGCCACGACCCCATGACCAAGCCAGCGTCATTAGAAGCACGACTACAGTAATCTGTAGCCGGCGAGACCCGCCCGTGGCGGACAAGGGCTGTCGGCCCCATACCAGGCAAGTCAACGGGACCCTCCAGTCGGCGGGCCCCAGTAGTCGGCGGAGAAGATGGCGGCCTGAGAGACAGACGGCTGGGACCCGCACCCAGCTGGTTTTACCATTGTACCCCTGGGGGGATAGGCCTATATAAACCCCCCAGGGCACCCATGCAAAGGGTTCGAATCCATTAGCACTAGACCAGATCATACAGGGAGGAGAGAGCTAGCCTTGCCTTCTCCTACCTCCAGAAACAGCTCAAGGAGCAACCTTGTACTCACTTCGCCTTAGTGACCATGCGGAGACCCCGCAGAGCAGCAGTAGGGGTGTTATCTCCTCGAAGAGCCCTGAAGCTGGGTAAGATCCACCGGCGTGCATGTCTTCGCCTCATCCCGTTTCTAGGCACCGGCGACGTTCTACTCGCCCCCACCATGATAAGCCACCCTTAGGCATATGTCGCACCCAACCCCCAACAAGTAGTAGGGGCGGTGAGGCCTCCGCGACATCACAGCCGGCCACAGGCGGCAGGAGCAGGCGACACGACCGGTGCTGCTTTGGGCGGCTGGAGCAAGAAGACCAGAGGTTGAAGAAGCACTACGGCCGTTGGATGGTCATCATACGGTCACTGGAGCTAGAATCGTTCATATATAGACTAAAGTTGACAAAGGCCTCCATCCCAGCCATCCCAGTCAACTTAGTAGGCCCACAAGTCAGCCTCCCACCAAGGTGGGTCCCAGCTAGCAGGGGGTATTCATTTTTTGTGCATAATAACTAAAAAAATCTTGCATACGCGTCAACTAAACAAGCCCACAAGTCAGACCACTCCCTCTTCTTTTTTAATAATTTACATATAGCTCATGGCAACTTCTTATGCAATTTATTGCAGTCGTTTTTTTGGTTGGCCAAGGCCAATTTCGCATATTTCTGTCGGTTCCAAACTATTTTTAATACCGAAATGTCGAGCCAGATTTAAAGTACTTTGAAGATATATTTAAATTAGGTTAATGCCCAGTGAAATAGGAATCTGAAAATGTGAAAAAATTCAGAAATTATAAAGTAATTGCCAATTGTCATCTGTTTTTATATTTACAACCCATTTCATATTACTTTCAAGATTTGCAGGCGTCTTGAAAGAGTTGCAGCCCATCAGGGCGTAGAAAAATAAGTAGGCCTGGATTGGGTATTCTTTAGAAAAAATAAACTGGGCTCATTTTCACAAAGAAAAAATAGCTGGGCTGGTCACATGGTGAACATAAAATATAAGCCTGGGCTAGACGGGCCACAACCCAGTTCAAACCCTGCTCCGTCTCAACAATACCAAACAAAAAAAATACTGCTCGAGTAGCTACGTCCCAGGTGTCAGCCGATCTTGTGCTGTTTTCTTGTCTATTGACTATATATGCTCACAATGTCGTGGGTACCAGATGTCAGGAAAACACTAGGAGGAAGCATTTTATTTTTCTATACGCTGACATGGTGGGCCCCTACTAGCATCCTCTCCACGTACTTCTGCCGATTCCTGTTGTTTGTTGACCATGTTGACAACGCGAGAGGGTGGCGCCGCGGCGAGCGCACCAAAGCGCGCGGAGGACGTCGGCGTTAACGATTTAGGAGACGGTGGGGCGGCGATGCGTGTGCTGAGGTGCAGCTAGCCGTGGGAGGCGGAAGCAGGCGGCCCCACTGGCGCTGGTTTGGTTTTGGCGGCTGGAGGAAGACAGGACTGAAGAAACACGACAGACTATAAAAGCAGCAGGATTACTTAACAACCTTAACAGAAACCAGTAGGGGCACTTAACAACCAAAGCTGGAAGCAGTATGAGTACTTATACAGGTTCAACCATACAAAGCACGCCTCGAACAGTGCGACTTTGGCTACAGTTAACCAAGGGTGAGGCCCCCAAGCCCCAGGACAAGGCCCAAGCGCCACCCCGCGCATCCACAACCTTCTGAAAGCGGCTTCATGTCGCAACGTGGTCAATAAACAGGATATTTGCTTTAGAGCCATGGAAAAGCATGAACATGATCTTCTGTCCTATTCTCCAAGATGGACGGGCCTTCATTATTTGAGACCACCCATGAATAAGTATCTTTTCACCTCCAAGGGGAATTGAGTAGGTCGACATAAACATCATGTTGTGACCAAGCGCAAGTCTGACCCGACCATGGTCAGGCATCTGTATAGGAACAATAGTACTCGGCAGTTCCTATTTCAAGAAGATCACAACTGTAGAACTGTGTATAAGCAATAGTTTATGAACAACATATATAACAAAAAACAGCTCTTACCATAAGTTTCTCAACACAGTTGGACATGTTCAACGAGTGCAACAGTGGCACACATATCCCACATGGCCTTCCACCATTGAAACGCCCCACAAGGACCTCAAGACGATCAATAAAGTGTAGGAACTTGTGGATGTCGATCCAGTGAACTTCACTGTCATTAGTAACATCCGAGTTATTATAGAGTAACAAACGAGCAGACTGCTTAACTCTGAAAAAACCTACACGTGCCACCAATTATAAGAAAATATTAGTTAGAAGTAGCATCTTCGTGAGAGATTCGTTGCTACTTCTAAAGTTAAATTGTGATTAGTTAGACGGAATAGGTGGATTAAGAAGTAATCAAGGCAACAAGCAAGAACCAGATACAAAACTAACATGGATGAACAATTGGAATGACATCGGGGTGGAAGATTGCAGTGAAGATGAGACCAGGTTCTGCTATTTCCATCAATATTCGTGCGCCAACTTTCAACCCGTAACACTTGAGAAAGTTTATCCAAGTTCGGCCATAAAAAATCAGCGTTCTTCTTGGTTCATGAACCCAACTCGGAACTTATATCCATGGCTTGTCTTCACTGTGACCATTAAACTAGTGTATTCAGTTATGGCAAGGCCGAGCATCTTGAGTACATGTGTTCTGGCAGAGCAAATAATACACTGCAGGAAAAATAATATGAGAACACAGCATGTTCAAAAAACCCCCACCCTCCCAGATAGAAAAGAGGATTCTAGGAACATACTATGCGCGTTTCAAAATGCTGTGTTAGGATGAGAAGGAACAAGTGTGGCGTCTCACCGAGGGCGCAGAAACCTGTTGGGTACTCGCACTTTGGGCACTGCAAATGAAACACACTAGATTCAGTAGGAAGAAAAATGCATCAACGGCGGCGGCTGCCATCCTAGGATTACCTGCGACCAAGGGACTTAGATTTATCGGGGATGGATGAAGAATTCGTACCTGGTTCTCCATGAGAAAACCCTATGCAATCGCCGAGCAGGGGTTTTCTCTGAACAAGTAGACGAGGGAGAAGGGGATTCAGGCCCTGCGAAATATTGCCGCTTCGTCCGTCCAGCTTACTGCTAAAGCTAGAAAGGGGGGTTGTGATTTGACAGCTCATTGGGCATTACTGCGGCGCTACGACCGGGGTGTGTCTACCGTGAAGTTGTGCACTCTAATTTGTGCATATGGCACGTGGACATCATTGCCGGTTGCCCCACATATCAGCGAAAGGAAGTAGAAAGACAGGAGTAACTAGTTACACCTAAATATATTTTTTGACAGAGAGATACTCCCTCTATAAAGAAATATACAAATCTTTTTTATCACAGGCTCATCTTGCCGAGAAATATACTCCCTCTGCAACGCACGGGCATTATGGGGGTTCAGCTTTTTTATGGGCGTTCAGCGAAGAATATAATACTCAGATAGGATCACGGTTCTGGACTTTGGGCCGTAGGCCGACCCGTCATGTTTGGGAGCCCATGTGTTCTACCTCAGCGCTTTTCATATTGCAAGCGATCGGTATGGCGCTGGTTTTAGATGCCGTCGCAAGACGAATACACAAAGTTGATTAAATCACGACATCTGTTGGAATGAAATCGAACGATAGTTCCTAACCAGCAATTAGAGTTGCACTTGTATCAACGATATACCATGTGATAAATAATACTGTCGTACTACTTATACACACAGGACACTTGTTTCACCATGCCAGATTATTACATCAAAATCTCTCGGAGGATAGATCGGTTCGGCAGTTGCGTGCTGCTACTGAAGAATTTCAAAGTTGATTTGGAACAGCTCTCCTTGCCGAGAAAGTTCGATTTTGACATCATCCCCTACCGCAAGATATGATTTAGATTTGAACCTTGACCATCCTTTAGCATCAATCATCATGCGACCATCCTTTGTACTTACGGTATATTGAGCATGTTCATTCACACCAAGGCTGCGCATGGTAAGAGAAACTTGCCCACGGTCACCCAAATTGTTGAATGACTCCCTCGTTGCTCTAGGAATTCTCTGTTTGCAAACAAGAAGACATACCCAAACAGTTAGATCAACACAGTGAATCATGTGAAACAACATGGAAAGAAGAAAAGAACGAAGCACTTGGGCGGCCAATGCTTACCAAGAAGGTGGACATGTCGATTTTTGTAAGGACTTTGGTATATGAAGTGCGAACTGCAGCCCAGTCTGTTGCCGGTGCAACTGCACGGGCCGGAGCAGATGCAAGTGCAAGTGTTGGTGCATGTGCCAAAGCCGCTGCTGCTACCGGAGATGGTGCTCCTTGTAGAGCTGGTGCCGGTGTCGGAGCAGGTGCCGGTGTCGATGCCCAATCCTCCAGTAGATCAGACTGATCCGCTGACGCGGTTGGTGCCCAATCCTCAGCTGGATGAGACTGAGCTGCTGCCTCTGTCAGTGCTAGAGCAACTGCCGGTGCTCGATCTGTGCGAGACAGCGGTGATCGAGTCTGGTCTGCTATGATCAGCTTTCTCAACTTGACTAGGATCCGTGACCGTGATCCAATTTTTTCTTCATTTCTTTTAAATGCGAGAAGGACTAATTGTGGCATTTTTGTTAAACCAAACTGCAATTCATCATAGGGATTTAGCTTGTACTCAGACAACAGACTAATCCAATTTTTTCCAGTAATATAAGTGATGGACAGTGCCTTCATTACTGACACGACATAAGAAGTGAAACCTGCAAAAATAGCCATCGTAGAGCAAACCATATGGTTTATTCTGTGATGAATGTCACATGGCAAAACCTGCATCATAAAATTGCAGGAAAAGAAAGAAAACATGACATTAAATTAATAAGATTTAGACAGTAAATCAATAAGATTTACTTGATGTGACACGAGTGAATCCTTACCAGGAAATCACTATGTTGAAGTACTAAACAGAAGATTGATCGTCCAACTACATGTGGCATGCAGGGGCCCTGCCTACTCCCATAAGCAGGACAGTCCAAAGGTCATGACAAATCGTATGGACTGAACATCCATGGGACTGGAAATCCTAGTGGGTGCGATAAACCCTGCAATGCATAAAGATATTGGTGTGTAACCATAATTGATAAACCGTCCTCACAAAAAATATGATATGGATACTTCAAAATATACAGACTGAATTGAGTGGATAGACATTAACATAGACCGTTCTCAGGACTGACCACACAGCAAAAGCGGCAGTACTAATAAACAATACAGGGTTCACAAACACAAATCAAGTACTGAACAATAGTACTTACTACAGACAAGCAAAGTTGCACTAACTAAACTCGCAGACTATTTCTTGCCACCGACCTACGGGATGAACCCGGCATAACTGACTAGGCCATGGACTTCGTGTGAGATGTCTACATGCACCATCACCATCTTGTCAACCTTGGAGAACCTAACAGAGTGGTCTTTCCACTCATAAACATGATGATGAAGACAGGCGCATCAGATTTGTTGGGAAGCTTTACAAGAACCACACCCTTCGTAATCGAAGGCACAGCCAGGAAATTGTTGTGGTGAAGTACAACCTCGAGAACACGCCTGACAACAATGCTACAGGAAAACACTAGTTCAGGACACGTGGCGACAAGGACACAACGGCTGGATAGTTCAGCAGTAGAACTCATCATCAGGTCTTCCAGTTCACACGACATGACTTTGAGAACTTCATCTCCACCGTGGACCTGGTTCTAATTGAAACAGAAACCATATTTTGTTACTACCTCCGTTTAGAAATATAAGATGATTTTCAATATTATACTCCATATATGACTACATATACGCACAGGAATGAGTGAACAAAGACACTAGAACATGTCTTCAAAGGCATGAGAGCAGAGGGATTACATGCAATATCCATAACACAAGTTATTGAGGCAAATATACCCTCTTAAAAGGTAGCATTGATGTTCATAAAGTACACCCTCCGTCCCAAAATTCTTGTCTTAGATTTGTCTAGATATGGATGTATCAAGTCACATTTTAGTATTAGATACATCCGTATCTAGACAAATCTAAGACAAGAAATTTGGGACAGAGGGAGTAGTTGAAAGTAATCTATAAGAAATCAGTGTCAACATCTCGCATGTTTTGGTCAAAAGAGGAATTTAGAACCGTCATTTGGCACACTAAAATCACATGCAAGATCACCCAGAAAGTAGTACTACCAGTACTAGTACTGCGTGTTAGATGAAAAAACATGATCAAGATCGAGAAAAAGATTGTCAACAAGAGACATTACCTGGACTTGCTTAATGAGGGATCCCGAAGAGGGGGGCTTGGACAAGGCGATGGCTTTGAGCTTGTTTGTGGTAGTCTCGGCGGGGTGCTTGCGCTTCTTCGTACCATGAGCCTCGACGGTTTTGGCCAGAGCCATAGACGTCACGTCGGCCGGTGCTCCAGCGTCCATCCAAGAGAGGAAGCTGAGAGAGAAGAGTGAAAGGAGGAACGAGATGAGGGAGAAGCGAAGCGAGTGGGGGTCTTCTTCAAGAGAGGAAGCTGACAGAGAAGAGTGAAATGATGGTTGCTTCATCCATCCAACTTACTGCTGGAAAGGAGGGGGTTTTGTGATTTGACGGCTCATTGGGCATTACTAGGTGGTTCGATCGGGGTAATCTACCGTCACTCTACTATGGAGTAATTTAATGCATGGCTGGTGGACCCAGGTGCTGGCTGTCCCACACGCCAACGAAAGTGAGTAATTTAGTGCATGGCTGGAGGAGGATCCGCACGGTAGAGCGTGTCCACTGTTTTTCTAAAGAAAAAAGTGATTACAGCAAGCGTTTCCACTCTTACGACGGAGGAGTGCGAAACACGGCAGCCACTTGAACATACACAGTGCTCCTACTACTAGGCATGTGAAGTGGTTCATACGTCAGTACTACACAATCTTGTTGCTAGTGTAGTAAGATATGACGATAACAAATGATGTTGTGCGCATGTCAACTATTCCTATATGTAACATAGTACCGCTTTTTCGACTGTCCGGTCAAGAATGAACGGTGAGATCAATGTTAACAGAACTAGGTCCACAGTGCACGGAGAGTACAGTGCTACAGTACTCCATGAAACATGAACCATATGAAGCACGAATAGTGTTAGGCAGGGTGTATGAAGGGTGCACGGTATGGGAGCAAAAGTTCCCTTCTCGACCCACTTTTGGGTGTTTGGCAGAGTGCATGAGTCCACACTAGTAGGTTGACAAAATTACACGAAGAGGAAACAACTATATTGAGATGAGAATGCAACCAAACACACCCACACGCTTTGTGCTACAGTGACTGATCTGCACCGTCTGAGTTTGATCCAACAGTCATGTTGCATCGAGACATGGACATGCCCATGCAGAGGGCGCCTAAACACCACCGAAGTCCCTCTGCTTCTCGAGGCGCACGACGTTGGTGATGCAGGGTGCAACCGCCCGCAGATCCCGCTCCCGGTCGACGGGAGCCAGCTCGTCAAATACGGCGTCCAATGGCACGAATGGATTCCGGTGACCGAGCCCTGAAAGGATTCGCCAACAACGGTGACGGCAGCCCGCAACCCCTCCTTGTCCAGCTCAGCCCCCACCATCGCGCGGAGATGACTCAGCTCCTCGGAGATATAGGTGAAGAAGGAGACCAGGTCAGGAAGCCGCAGCTCGTTGAAGTCGACCGGGTGGTCGAACGGGTTTAGCCCGACGGCCGACATCGTCGCGCTGGCACGACGGTAGGCATTGCGTAGCCGGAACACGTGTGTGGCAACTTGGTTCACCAAGTGGCCGAGGCGATCCTGGACCTCGTCATGATCGGCCTGCTTGCGCTCCAGACGGCTCCCCTGACTGCCTATCGTATCTCCCGCTTTTTGCAGCAACGCCGCCGATGCCTCAAGCATCTTTGTGGTGGACGCCTGCCGCTTTTGAAGCTCCGTGAACTCCCACACATAACGGAGGGGCATGGCACTCCTCTCCTCCTTGAGCTCACGGAGCTCCACGCCCTTGCCCTGAGCTCTGCATCCTTGGCATGGAGCTCCTGTGTCAGGCGCCTCACCTCGGACTCCGTGATCTGCTGTGCCGCCATGGCACTAGGTAGAAGCAATGGGGAGAGGAAGCAGGTTGCGACAGTCGAAGACCAACAGCCGGAGGGGCAGCCTCCGACCAAGCGACAGAAAGGCGGCAAGTCCAACTAGTTGCCGGCCTTTTCTTACGAGCAGACTCTAGATGGTCCCTGCAAGTTCCACAGTGGCGCGAAGCTGTCAAATCATACCACACGAAAGTGCCACTGGCTCACCAGAATCGCCAAGGGAGACGGCCTCCTTCCTTCCCCGCCTGCTGGGCCGCCGCCTCCACCACCGCCCCAGCAGCCGGCTGCCCGGCCAGCCGGCGCAGTACGAGATGAGTAACCAGAACAGCATGGAGCCTATGTGGTGTTCACCAGTGTGGCTGATGATCGACGCAGCAGGCGGCTGCAGCAGCAAGAAGTAAATGCAGTAGCATCAGATGCCCCATAGTTTATGCATTGGCCCGAGAAGCCTATCAGTTGGAGCAGAGCTGATCACCCAGAGGTGATGCCAAATCCGGGCTCCTACGCCCTGGTGTTGAGTGCCACCTTGGCCGCAGATAAGCGGGCCGCTCGCTTCTCGCGAGTGCTGATAGACGGAGGCAGTAGCATCAACATCCTGTACAAGGATACCATGGAGAAGTTAGGAATCAAGCAAAGACAACTTCAGAGCAGCCGGATGGTGTTCCACGACATTGTACCTCGCCTTTCCTGCTCACCAATCGGCAAGATCCTGATAGACGTCCTTTTTGGAGACAAAGATCATTTCTGCCGAGAGCCAGTTTGGTTTGAAGTGGTGGACCTCGAAAGCCCATACCATGCGTTACTTGGCCGACCTGCTTTGGCCAAGTTCATGGCGGTCCCCCACTATGCCTACCTCAAGATGAAGATGCCGAGTTCCAAGGGGATTCTGACCATAGCCGGTGACTATAGAAAGTCGTCCGCTTGCGTGGCTGAGAGCAGTCGGCTGGCCGAGTCCCTGGTAATTGCAGCTGAGAAGAGGCTCCTTGATCAAGTCGTGGCGATGGCCGGAAAGCAGCCAGAGATGTCGCCCGACCCCAAGGAGTCGGAAGCTGAGGGCTCGTTCAGGCCGGCCAAAGAGACCAAGAAGATACCCTTGGACCCGGAGCACCCAGAGAGGTACACTGTCATAGGTGCAAACCTTGACAGCAAATAGGAAGTCGAGCTTGTCGATTTCCTCCGTGAGAATCGAGACATCTTTGCATGGTCCCCTAAAGACATGCCAGGTGTACCGACGGAATTCGCCGAGCACAAGTTACATGTCCGACCTGATGCGAAGCCTGTCAGGCAGCCCTTGCGCCGCCTGTCAGAAGAGAAGAGAAGAGTCGTTGGAGAAGAGATAGCCCGGCTCCTAGCGGCCAGCTTCATTATGGAGGTGTTTTTTCCAGAGTGGTTGGCAAACCCGGTCTTGGTGCTGAAGAAGAACAAGCAGTGGCGGATGTGTATTGACTACACAAGCCTCAACAAAGCGTACCCCAAGGACCCATTTGCTCTGCCGAGAATTGATCAGGTGATAGACTCCACAGCCGGATGCGAGCTGTTGAGCTTCTTAGATGCATACTCAGGGTACCACTAGATCAAACTGAGCCCGGCAGACAGACTGAAGACCACCTTCATTACGCCGTTTGGAGCCTTCTGCTACCTGACCATGACGTTCGGCTTGAGGAATGCCGGTGCCACCTTTCAGCGTTGCATGTAGAAGTGCCTCCTCAAGCAACTCGGCAGAAACGCCCACGTCTACGTGGATGATGTAGTGGTGAAGACGGAAAAGCATGGGACACTGATGGAAGACCTCAAAGAAACCTTTGAGAACCTACGCCGATTCCAGATCAAGCTCAACCCTGAGAAGTGCGTCTTCGGAGTACCAGCCGGCCAACTCCTTGGCTTCCTGGTCTCTGAACGCGGCATAGAGTGCAACCCTGTGAAGATCAAGGCCATCGAGAGGATGGAGGTACCCAACCGACTACTAGATGTACGGAAGTTCACCGGCTGTTTGGCGTCCATCAGCCGATTCATCAGTCGGCTGGGCGAGAAGGCTCTCCCTTTGTACCAGCTGATGAAGAAGACCACCTTTTTCGAGTGGAACCACAAGGCGGATGAAGCATTTCTCCAGCTGAAGAAGATGTTGACTACTCACCCTGTGCTGGCGGCTCCGACTCCTAAAGAGCCCATGCTCCTGTACATTGCCGCCACCAGCCGGGTAGTCAGCACAGTCATTGTAGCCGAGCGCAAGGAGGAAGGCAAGGCGCTCCCTGTCTAGAGACCGGTATATTACCTGAGTGAGGTACTGTCGACCTCCAAGCAGAAATACCCCCACTACCAGAAGATGTGCTACGGCGTGCACTTCGCCGCCAAGAAGTTGAAGCCTTACTTTCAAGAGCATCCAATCACTATGATCTGAACAGCCCCGCTGGCCGAGAATATTGGGAGCCGAGATGCTTCTGGCCGAGTGGCCAAATGGGCCATAGAGTTGGCTCCCTACACCATCTACTACCAGCCCCGCACCGCCATCAAGTCGCAAGCACTGGCCGACTTCCTCGTCGACTGGGCGGAGACCCAGTATCTGCAGCCAGCGCCCGACTCCACCCATTGGCGGATGCATTTCGACGGCTCCAAGATGTGCACCGGCCTGGGAGCCGGCGTCGTCCTCACCTCCCCTAAAGGCGACAAACTCAAGTATGCGCTGCAGATCCACTTCGCCGCCTCCAACAACGTCGCCGAATACGAGGCGCTCATTCACGGGCTCCGGCTTGCCAAAGAACTCGGCATTCGCCGGATCCTGTGCCATGGCGACTCGGTTTGGTGGTCCAGCAGTCATTTGGCGGCTAGGACGCCAAAGATGCAAACATGGCGAGCTACAGCTTCCTGGTGCAGCAACTCAGCGGATACTTCGAGGGGTGCGAGTTCCTTCATGTGCAAAGAAATGACAACGACCAAGCAGACGCCTTGGCACGAGTCGGCTCCACCTGCCAAGCGATACCATCCGGCGTCGCTCTTCAGCGCCTCCTCAAGCCGTCTATCAAGCCTTCACCAGAATCAGACTCCATCTTTGTGCCGGCTCCCCCCGAAGAAGCCGGATCCGACTCAAGAGCCCCAGCAGACGGCACGAGAATTCTTACAGACGGCTCCAAGAAAATCGCAGTTGAAGCCGGCTCGGGGACTTCGGAACCCGGCCCGAGGACTATGGCAACCAGTCCGAAGACTCCAGAGCTCGGCCTGGGGACTGCGTCAGTCGGCCCAGGGACTGCGCCAGTCGGCCCGGGGACTTCAGCGATCCAACAAGCGGCCGCGGACTCCAACCCGCCGCCTCCCATCCCAGCCGCCCTTATCCAAGTCGCACTGGTGGCAATCGAAGAAGTAGCAGCACCCTCATGGGCACGTCCCATCCTCAAGTTTCTAGTGAGCAAAGAGTTGCCAACTGATGAAATTTTGGCTCGACAAGTGCAACGCCGAGCGGCAGCCTACACAATAATCAACAGAGAGTTGGTCAGGCGCAGCGTCACTGGTGTCTACCAGTGCTGCGTCGAGCCAGAGCAAGGCCAAGCAATTCTCAGAGACATCCATCAAGGCGAGTGCGGCCACCAAGCGGCTTCAAGAGCACTCGTCGCCAAAGCCTTTCGACACGGTTTCTTCTGGCCAATTGCCCTAGAAGAGGCCAAGGAATTAGTCCAAAAATGCAAGGGGTGCCAGACGTTCCACTCCAAACCGCTTCAGCCGGCTTCTGCACTCAAGACCATCCCCATCGCCTGGCCCTTTGCGGTTTGGGGCCTGGACATGGTGGGACCATTCAAGATGGCCCGAGGCGGCCTAACTCACTTACTCGTCGCAGTGGACAAGTTCACCAAGTGGATAGAAGCAAAGCCCATCAAGAAGTTGAACGGTCCAACTGCGGTGACTTTCATCACCGACATCACGGTTCGGTACGGCATACCACACAGCATCATCACCGATAATGGCATAAATTTTGCCAAAGGCGCCTTGGCCCGTTTCTGCGCGACGCAGGGCATCCGACTGGACTTAGCGTCCATCGCCCATCCGCAGTCAAACGGCCAGGTAGAGCGAGCAAACGGCCTCATCCTGTCCGGCCTCAAGCCTCAACTGGTCGAACCACTTGAGCGTTCGGCCGGTTGTTGGCTTGAGGAGCTGCCAGCCGTCCTCTGGAGTCTGCGCACGACTCCAAACAAGTCAACCGGCTTCACGCCTTTCTTCCTCGTCTATAGTGCCGAAGCCGTCATCCCGACGGAAATAGAGTTCGACTCTCCGCGAGTCACCATGTACACCGAGGAGGAAGTAGAAAAAGCACGCCAAGATGGCGTCGATCTGCTGGAAGAGGGCCGGCTGTTGGCACTCAGCCGGTCTAGCATCTACCAGCAGAGCCTGCGCCGATACTACAACAGGAAGGTCAGGCCGAGATCCTTCCAAGAGGGCGACCTTGTGCTCCGACTGATCCAGCGAACAGCCGGCCAGCACAAGTTGTCGGTGCCTTGGGAAGGCCCCTTCATCATTAGCAAAGTGCTGGGCAACGACTTCTACTACCTAATCGACGCCTAGAAGCCCCGAGCACGCAAGAGGGATGACTCCGGCATAGAGTCGGAATGGCCATGGAACGCAAACCTTCTCCGAAGATTTTACAGTTAATGCAGTATGTACCACGCTATCCTTTGTATTAAAGTTCTGAGACTTTGGGCCCCCCGAGATGAGCTCGGGGACTGCCGTTTTTGTTATCTGTATGATAAGAATTATGCATTCGAGTATGCTACTCTTTGTCATGCCGCTTGGCGCTGGGTTCGACTAGTCGGCCCGGGGACCCGCCGTCTTGCGCTATGAAATGCTTCCTGCAGTCGGACAAGTAGTGTGCGGCTCTTAAGCCGTCTCCTGTCAGAAGCCGCAGCTCGCAGAGCGACTGTCGGTGGGCAGAGAGTAAGGAAGAATGAGGTCCCACACGAAAAAATGGCTAAGGACTCAAAGCATAAGCATAGCCCAAGCCGGCTTCCAGCCTCTCTTTGCAGAGCCGACTCTCGAATAGTCGGCTTGCCGCCTTCTATCCAACTTGTTAAAAGACTCTAAAAAAGGCCAAGTACTTGCCTTCCCTAAGGCAGCCAAGCATTTGATCCAGCGGGAGTCCGCAGAGCGGTTGTCTGACTGACAAAGCGGCGACTGTGGGAAGGCGGCAAAGGAAAAAGCCAAAAGAGCGGTTAACAAGGAAAGTTAGAATTCGGTTAGATATTTACATAACATAGGCCCCTGGCCAAGTTCAAAATACACCCCGCGGGTGGAATTGTGCAAATTAACAAGTTTTTTCAAAGACTACTAAAGCAGATAAAATAAAGACAAGACTGCAGCCTAAGAAGCGGTAGACGGGTTCGGAGGGTCGGAGGAGACGGCGGTGTCAGGTGCCGGGGCGGCCAGCTGGGTAGTCTCGGCTTGATCGTCTCCGGCGGCAGCCGACCTGGTCGGACGCGGCTCGTTGCTGGAGGTGTGGTCGAGCTGAGGCTGGTCGCCCGCTCCATCTTCTGGCGCCTCCGTCTCGCCTCCGTCCTCCGCCTCATCTTCCTCCTCGGCGTTGGAGCCGATCACGTCCGCCGAGTCCTCGTCGTAGTCCGGGTTCATCCTGAACCACACCGGCGGCACCTCCTCGCCGTTTGCGGCCCGCTCAGGGACGAAGACGCTGGTGTCTGTGTAATCGGCAATCGCCGCCGCACGCTCGACGAGGGCACCTTCCACAGCCACCAGCTCTGCCTAGGCCTCTAACCAGAACGTAGCCAGCCGGTCCAGGTCTAGCCCCGGATACCAAGCCTTGACGAATTCCAAGGCCCGGCGCGCTCCAGCCCGGGTCGAGGAACCCTTCCAAGCCTCAAGACGGCCAGCTGCGACCTCCAGCCAGTCGGCAGTCCGGCTAGGAGTGCGCAGAGCCGGCATGTCTGGCCACAGGGCGGCAATCGCCTGGGCCCCGGCACGTTGAATCCGGCGCAACAACTGATGGGCCGGCCGCAGACGAGTCTCGATGCTCAGGAGCTGCTCGTCGATGGTCAGGGGGGCGTTGGCGGCGATCTCCGCGCCATTTGCCCTCCGCGCCTCGCGATCAGCCTCGATGGCTCGAGTGACCGCCTGCGAATGGCCAGGGAAGAAGTCTGCCAAAACAAAAAGAAGCAAGAAAAAGAGTCAGGAGTCGGCCTGACTTACAGTCGGCTGCTCAAAGAAAGAAAGCAAAGAAACACACCATCGACGATGTCTTCGATCTCATGGAAGCCAGAGGTCAGCATCGCCTCCTTGTCAGTCTAGGAGGAGCGCTCGCTTTCGAACTCGGCCAGGAGAGTATTCTCTCTCTTCTCTGCCTCATCATGCGCCACCTTAAGCAGCTCCTTCTGCTCCGCCAGCTGCGCGACCAGCAGGTCGCGCTCTGTGGCGAGCTTGCTGCACTCCTCCTCCTTGGCGTGTAGGGCGGTGCTGGCTTCGCTTAACCGTTCCTTAAGAGCGGCATTGGCCTCTGAAGAACAAAGGGAAAGGACGTTAAGTCGTCAACAAAGAAGGTCGCCGGGAAGATCCGGCCCGACTGCTCAGCAGTCGGCCCGAATCTCGGGGACTACAGCCCGCGGGCGCGCCAGCGCGCTCCCGCGAAAAAGAGAAAGGAGTCACTCCGGCTCTCCGACAAGTCGGCAGTCCGCTTCCCCAGCTGCTCAACATTGTGGTTGAAGGCAGTGACGCGGAGGTTGTGATACTCCTGTGATAAACAATCAAACAGAGGTGAATATTCGGAACTAGCCAGATGGAGTACCGGGCGGCCTGCTCAGCAGCCGGCCCGAAACTCGGGGACTACACACAGTGGGTGCGCCGGCACGCCCCCACAGAGAAGAACGAGAAAAAACAAAGTCAAAGAAGAAGCATACCCGAATAGCTGCTCGCGACGCCAGATGTGCCTTGGTGCAGCCCTGGATGGCCTCGCCCTCAGCTCGCAGCTTCACCTGGACGTCCAGCAACGCCTAGTTCAGCGGACCGTCGCCGCCTCCTCGCACCCACCCAGCAGGCGCAGCGCTTGTCGCCTCGGCATCTGGGATGGCCGAGCTGGCGGCGCCGGCCTCCAAGGGGCGTGACGCCGAAATCGCCTTCTCAAGGCGGCGGCGCGCTGGTGAGGCGACTTGAAGGAGCAGCTTCGCCATGGCCTCGTCTTCAGTCAGCGGCACTGGCGGGCCTGCCGGCTGCTTACCATGCACGCTCCCCCGACGGCGGTGGAGGCAGCGGTGGCGGCGTGGCTGTGCCCGATGCGGAGGCCTCGCCACCGTCCTTCTCCACGATGGGGTTCTCCCCGCCGGCTTCTCCAGTCTGCCCCATGAACTCCGGGGGCGGTGGTGCGGAGTTCAGCGGGATGACAAGCGACGCCGATTGGCGGTACGCGGACTCCTCAGCCCGCTGTCTTGCTGCGACGGCGGCTTCGGCCTCTTCCAGCTTCCTCTGGGCGGAGGCCGCCGCCTTCTCTAGACGGCCGGCCTCCTCCTCGTCGCGCTTCTCCCGCGCGTTTCGCTCCGCGCCTCCCGGAGGTTGGCGGCGGGGTCAATCCGCCGAGTATTGGCGGACGTCTCGGCCGACCCCATGACGGAGGGGACGGCGACCCTCTCAAGGGAAAGGGGAGCCCTGAAGCAAAGAAGGAATATAAAAGACTAAGAAAAGATTCATCAAAAGAAAACAAGACGAAGGCAGAGAACACTTACGCAGAGACTAGTGGCAGCTTCTTCACTTCCTTGAGGAAGCGGTTGGCCTTCGCGACCGCCTCCTCCCGCTTGGTCGCGGCAGCCGCCCCCTTGAACTTCTTCGACCGGCCGCCGAGCGAACTCGGCCCGGCCTGGCGCTTCTTTGCGCCGACTTGACCGGCCAAGCCGGCGGAGGAACTTGCGCCTGGATGGCCGGCTTTCGATTGGTGGCGCGGGGCGACTTCCCCTTCGATGTCGTCCTCGGGACAGTCGGCGAAGGTGGCCGAGGGCCTGAGGCCGTCTCCTGCTGCTCCTCCTCCTCCGCCTTCGGCATCGGCCTCCATCGCTGCCGCCCCTAGGTCGGGGTCGTCAACGTCGCTCTCCGCTCGATCAGGGACGAACTTGTGGGGCGGTCCCGTGGTGCCGGCTGCAGGCTGAATGAGGGGGTTCTGACTCGAAGAAACCGAGAGGATCAGAAGTCGGACTCGGCTGCAGAAGAAAAACATAAGAACAAAAATACGACTTACCACTGGCGGGGGGTTGGCGCGTGAGTACGGCTCTTTACCAAACTGCCAGTCCGCTGCGAGCTCGCAGTTCGTGATGTGGTTCACCATGTTCACCACCTCCGCGTGGGGCATGTCCCTTGTGCACATCCGACTCGGGTCCCGGTGGTCGCTCATCTGACTGATCAGATGAGGTCGGCCTTGGAGAGGGAGAACTCGGCGCGCCACGAAGGCGGCCAGCAAGTCGTCCCCGACCAAGCCCTCCGACTGCGTCAGCACTCGGGGTCGCGCGACGGCGGCGGCACCTGCGGGAGTCAGCGTCTTGACCCAATGGGACCAGCTGGGAAGCCTTCCAGCCGGTGCGCCAGCTTCGTAAGGCGACAGATTGACCCAGTCACCTTCTGGGGCGACGTTCTTCACGTAGAAGTAAGAACGCTGCCACATATTCACTGACTTGATCAGTGGGATGGAGGGAAATGGATTGTCAGCGGTCGACCTTCGCATCGCGATGGAGGCACCGCAGTAGGCCAGGACGCCGACGACGTGCATGCCGAGCTTGGATTGGAAGAACTCTCCCCACATCTCGATGGTGGGGAGAACACCAAGAAAACCCTCGCACAGGGTGGCGAAGGCGGCCAGCAGCACCATCGTGTTCGAAGTAAGGTGGTGCGGCTGGAGCCCGTTGAACTCCAAGAAGGAGCGGAAGAAGCCGCTCGCCGGCAGCCCCAGGCCGCGCATGAGGTGCAAGTGGAATATGACCCACTCGCCCTCCTCCGGCGCCGGCCTTATTTCCCTTGCCGGCGCGGCACGGACATGCACCAAGTTTGCGCCGGGGAGTCGACGCGTCTTGCGGAGGAGCTCGATGAGGTCGTCGCCCACCTCGGAGCCGTCCCACACGCCGGAACGCACGGCAGGAGCCGCGGCGGCGGAGGAAGAGCTCATCGCTGTGGGCGCGGCATGGTTTGGTGCGGCGACGGCAAGAGGAAGAAGGAGCAAGGGTAGGCGGGGGAGCAGGGAAGAGGGGCGCGCGTGCCTCACCGCTCTTCTCCCCCTGCCTACTTATAGCCTCGTGGGCTGAGAAGCCGATGGGGCGGGCGTGGGATTAACTGTGCACGGGACCCCACACCCCCCATGATTTACCCCACGAAGTTACTGCGCGCAGTAATGACGTGGGAACCCCAACCGTCCGCTCGGCCGCAACGGATCCGTTCGCGTGCCGAGGCGTGGTAGTGGTGGGCCCCGCCTGACGGCCTGTCTTGTCGCGCGCGTGGGCGGGCAGACTGTCCCTGCCACGTGGCACCGTGCAATGGGTCCCCAACGGGCGGCTGCAGGGAAGCGTATCAGGCACGCCGCCAGGTTCCGCCGCAACTTTCAAACTCCTTAGGGGGCAAGATGACCCTTTGCGAGTCCGACTCCAGATAGTCGATTCGAAGGAAGAATGAAACTGTTGAGGCCCCACGACATGTCACCCTCGGAGCCTCACCAGCTTCGGGGACTACTGTCGGAGTAATGGGCCATGGGTAGGCTAACCCGGGTCCTAGAACCTTTCAAGACATCGGGGCAGGCTGCGCCCCTCAAGTCCCAGAGGCGACTCCAAGATGAGCCGAGTCCCAGAGGCGACTCCAAGACGAGCCGAGTCCCAGAGGCGACTCCAAGACGAGCCGAGTCCCAGAGGTGACTCCAAGATGAGCCGACTCCTGTCCGGCGACTTCCGAAGAGGCCGGCTATAGGGAGTCGGCCTGCAACTCCAACCACCCTGTAAATTAAGGGCAGGCATGGCCACCATGCGCCGTACCGACGGAGATCTCCGACCAGCGCGGTACTGTTGCCATGCCGGCCCTGACATCAGCCCTTGGGGGCTGAGCCCTGTGCCCACGACGGCCTGTCTGTACGACCCAGAGACGGCGGGACCCACCAGTCAACGGGAGTGCTGAAGACGGCAAGAGCGCCACGAGACGGACCCGTTGGGAATCGGCCCCCGGGAGTCAGCCGGCCCCTCCCACGGGCCCCACACGCCATTAACCAGACACGATAGGGGAATGGCAACAGTGATCGCCCGTCAGGCGGCGGCACTGTTGCCACGACCCCATGACCAAGCCAACGTCATTAGAAGCACGGCTATAGTAATCTGCAGCCGGCAAGACCCGCCCGCGGCGGACAAGGGCTGTCGGCCCCGTACCAGGCAAGTCAGCGGGACCCACCAGTCGGCGGGCCCCAGTAGTCGGCGGAGAAGACGGCGGCCTGAGAGACAGACGGCTGGGACCCGCACCCAGATGGTTTTACCATTGTACCCCTGGGGGGATAGGCCTATATAAACCCCCAGGGCACCCATGCAAAGGGTTCGAATCCATTAGCACTAGACCAGATCATACAGGGAGGAGAGAGCTAGCCTTGCCTTCTCCTACCTCCAGAAACAGCTCAAGGAGCAACCTTGTACTCACTTCGCCTTAGTGACCATGCGGAGACCCCGTAGAGCAGCAATAGGGGTGTTATCTCCTCGAAGAGCCCTGAAGCTGGGTAAGATCCACCGGCGTGCATGTCTTCGCCTCATCCCGTTTCTAGGCACCGGCGACGTTCTACTCACCCCACCATGATAAGCCACCCTTAGGCATATGTCGCACCCAACCCTCGACAAGTAGTAGGGGCGGTGAGGCCTCCGCGACATCACAGCCGGCCACAGGCGGCAGGAGCAGGTGACACGACCGGTGCTGCTTTGGGCGGCTGGAGCAAGAAGACCAGAGGTTGAAGAAGCACTACGGCCGTTGGATGGTCATCATACGGTCACTGGAGCTAGAATCGTTCATATATAGACTAAAGTTGACAAAGGCCTCCATCCCAGCCATCCCAGTCAACTTAGTAGGCCCACAAGTCAGCCTCCCACCAAGGTGGGTCCCAGCTAGCAGGGGGTATTCATTTTTTGTGCGTAATAAGGAGGCACTTCCGGTGGGTCCGAGCTGACAGTAGGGGGAACGTTTTTTTCGCGAAATACGGTGACCCATCCTATGGGTCCCAGCAGTCAGGGGGAATTTTTTTTGCGAAATACTGGTGGCCCGTCCGGTGGGTCCCTGCTGTCAGGTGGAGGAATAATTATTTTCCGCGTAATAAGGAGGCACTTCCTTGCGGCTGCCGTGGACCCAGCTGTCAGCCTCTCCACGTACAATACTCTTTTGATGGAAGTCGGTCGTTGACCACATTGACCACGCCGCGTCGAGATCACCACGGCGGTGGACGACGGCGAGGCCTAGGAAGGGGACGATGCGGAGCCGGGGAAGACGCGGAAGTGGAAGCCCGCGCGGAGAGGAGTACGAGGGTTCACCGGTTCGGCTGCGGTGTGAGGCCGCCGTCGCCGCAGAATAACAGGGGGTGTGGGTTAGTAGAGGGATGCCCTGGCCAGCGGTTGGAGTAGTAGGGGGCGCTGAGGCCTGCGCGGTAGTACAGCCGACCACGGGAGGCGGGAGTAGGCGGTCCCAATGGCGCTGCTTTGGCGTCTAGAGCAAGAAGGTCAGAGATTGAAGAAACACGACGGCCGTTGGATAGACATCCAATGGTTACATCTGCGAGAATCGTTTGTTGACGTATATAATAACTAAAAAAATCTTGCATACGCGTCAACTAAACAAGCCCACAAGTCAGACCACTCCCTCTTTTTTTTAATAATTTACATATAGCTCATGGCAACTTCTTATGCAATTTATTGCAGTCGTTTTTTTGGTTGGCCAAGGCCAATTTCGCATATTTCTGTCGGTTCCAAACTATTTTTAATACCGAAATGTCGAGCCAGATTTAAAGTACTTTGAAGATATATTTAAATTAGGTTAATGCCCAGTGAAATAGGAATCTGAAAATGTGAAAAAATTCAGAAATTATAAACTAATTGCTAATTGTCATCTGTTTTTTTATATTTACAACCCATTTCATATTACTTTCAAGATTTGCAGGCGTCTTGAAAGAGTTGCAGCCCATCAGGGCGTAGAAAAATAAGTAGGTCTGGATTGGGTATTCTTTAGAAAAAATAAACTGGGCTCATTTTCACAAAGAAAAAATAGCTGGGCTGGTCACATGGTGAACATAAAATATAAGCCTGGGCTAGACGGGCCACAACCCAGTTCAAACCCTACTCCGTCTCAACAAAACCAAACAAGAAAAAATACTGCTCGAGTAGCTACGTCCCAGGTGCCAGCCGATCTTGTGCTGTTTTCTTGTCTATTGACTATATATGCTCACAATGTCGTGGGTACCAGATGTCAGGAAAACACTAGGAGGAAGCATTTTATTTTTCCATACGCTGACGTGGTGGGCCCCTACTAGCATCCTCTCCACGTACTTCTGCCGATTCCTGTTGTTTGTTGACCATGTAGACAACGCGAGAGGGCGGCGCCGCGGCGAGCGCACCAAAGCGCGCGGAGGACGTCGGCGTTAACGATTTAGGAGACAGTGGGGCGGCGATGCGTGCGCTGAGGTGCAGCTAGCCGTGGGAGGCGGAAGCAGGCGGCCCCGCTGGCGCTGGTTTGGTTTTGGCGGCTGGAGGAAGACAAGACTGAAGAAACACGACAGACTATAAAAGCAACAGGATTACTTAACAACCTTAACTGAAACCAGCAGGGGCACTTAACAACCAAAGCTGGAAGCAGTATGAGTACTCATAGAGGTTCAACCATACAAAGCACGCCTCGAACAGTGCGACTTTGGCTACAGTTAACCAAGGGTGAGGCCCCCAAGCCCCAAGACAAGGCCCAAGCGCCACCCCGCGCATCCACAACCTTCTGAAAGCGGCTTCATGTCGCAACGTGGTCAATAAACAGGATATTCGCTTTAGAGCCATGGAAAAGCATGAACATAATCTTCTGTCCTATTCTCCAAGATGGACGGGCCTTCATTATTTGAGACCACCCATGAATAAGTATCTTTTCACCTCCAAGGGGAATTGAGTAGGTCGACATAAACATCATGTTGTGACCAAGCGCAAGTCTGACCCGACCATGGTCAGGCATCTGTATAGGAACAATAGTACTCGGCAGTTCCTATTGCAAGAAGATCACAACTGTAGAACTGTGTATAAGCAATAGTTTATGAACAACATATATAACAAAAAACAGCTCTTACCATAAGTTTCTCAACACAGTTGGACATGTTTAACGAGTGCAACAGTGGCACACATATCCCACGTGGCCTTCCACCATTGAAACGCCCCACAAGGACCTCAAGACGATCAATAAAGTGTAGGAACTTGTGGATGTCGATCCAGTGAACTTCACTGTAATTAGTAACATCCGAGTTATTATAGAGTAACAAACGAGTAGACTGCTTAACTCTGAAAAAACCTACACGTGCCACCAATTATAAGAAAATATTAGTTAGAAGTAGCATCTTCGTGAGAGATTCGTTGCTACTTCTAAAGTTAAATTGTGATTAGTTAGACAGAATAGGTGGATTAAGAAGTAATCAAGGCAACAAGCAAGAACCAGATACAAAACTAACATGGATGAACAATTGGAACGACATTGGGGTGGAAGATTGCAGTGAAGATGAGACCAGGTTCTGCTATTTCCATCAATATTCGTGCGCCAACTTTCAGCCCGTAACACTTGAGAAAGTTTATCCAAGTTCGGCCATAAAAAATCAGCGTTCTTCTTGGTTCATGAACCCAACTCGGAACTTATATCCATGGCTTGTCTTCACTGTGACCATTAAACTAGTGTATTCAGTTATGGCAAGGGCGAGCATCTTGAGTACATGTGTTCTGGCAGAGCAAATAATACACTGCAGGAAAAATAATATGAGAACACAGCATGTTCAAAAAAACCCCACCCTCCCAGATAGAAAAGAGGATTCTAGGAACATACTATGCGCGTTTCAAAATGCTGTGTTAGGATGAGAAGGAACAAGTGTGGCGTCTCACTGAGGGTGCAGAAACCTGTAGGGTACTCGCACTTTGGGCACTGCAAATGAAACACACTAGATTCAGTAGGAAGAAAAATGCATCAACGGCGGCGGCTGCCATCCTAGGATTACCTGCGACCAAGGGACTTGGATTTATCGGGGATGGATGAAGAATTCGTACCTGGTTCTCCATGAGAAAACCCTATGCAATCGCCGAGCAGGGGTTTTCTCTGAACAAGTAGACGAGGGAGAAGGGGATTCAGGCCCTGTGAAATATTGCCGCTTCGTCCGTCCAGCTTACTGCTAAAGCTAGAAAGGGGGTTGTGATTTGACAGCTCATTGGGCATTACTGCAGCGCTACGACCGGGGTGTGTCTACCGTGAAGTTGTGCACTCTAATTTGTGCATATGGCACGTGGACCCCGTTGCCGGTTGCCCCACATATCAGCGAAAGGAAGTAGAAAGACAGGGGTAACTAGTTACACCTAAATATATTTTTTGACAGAGAGATACTCCCTCTATAAAGAAATATACAAATCTTTATTATCACAGGCTCACCTTGCCGAGAAATATACTCCCTCTGCAACGCACGGGCATTATGGGGGTTCAGCTTTTTTATGGGGGTTCAGCGAAGAATATAATACTCAGATAGGATCACGGTTCTGGACTTTGGGCCGTAGGCCGACCCGTCATGTTTGGGAGCCCATGTGTTCTACCTCAGCGCTTTTCATATTGCAAGCGATCGGTATGGCGCTGGTTTTAGATGTTGTCGCAAGGCGAATACACAAAGTTGATTAAAGCACGACATCTGTTGGAATGAAATCGAACGACAGTTCCTAACCAGCAATTAGAGTTGCACTTGTATCAACGATATACCATGTGATAAATAATACTGTCGTACTACTTATACACACAGGACACTTGTTTCACCATGCCAGATTATTACATCAAAATCTCTCGGAGGATAGATCGGTTCGGCAGTTGCGTGCTACTACTGAAGAATTTCAAAGTTGATTTGGAACAGCTCTCCTTGCCGAGAAAGTTCGATTTTGACATCATCCCCTACCGCAAGATATGATTTAGATTTGAACCTTGACCATCCTTTAGCATCAATCATCATGCGACCATCCTTTGTACTTACGGTATATTGAGCATGTTCATTCACACCAAGGCTGCGCATGGTAAGAGAAACTTGCCCACGGTCACCCGAATTGTTGAATGACTCCCTCGTTGCTCTAGGAGTTCTCTGTTTGCAAACAAGAAGACATACCCAAACAGTTAGATCAACACAGTGAATCATGTGAAACAACATGGAAAGAAAAAAAGAACGAAGCACTTGGGCGGCCAATGCTTACCAAGAAGGTGGACATGTCAATATTTGTAAGGACTTTGGTATATGAAGTGCGAACTGTAGCCCAGTCTGTTGCCGGTGCAACTGCACGGGCCGGAGCAGATGCAAGTGCAAGTGTTGGTGCATGTGCCAAAGCCGCTGCTGCTGCCGGAGATGGTGCTCCTTGTAGAGCTGGTGCCGGTGTTGGAGCAGGTGCCGGTGTCGATGTGTCAGGACCCCGACTCAATGCCACATCGATCTAGCATGTAACACCTCATCTCACTTTGCGGCCTCACGCACGGTATCCCCACGGGTGTCGCCTTACCTTTGCCCGGGACCGTTTGCGCATTTTGGCACACGTATATGATGATGTCGCTAGCATCCATATGATAAAGAGCCCGGGCTGACATGGCTAGTCGTAAACCCAAAGTGGCACTAACTTACAGGGACAGGCATTCATGACCCAGCATCAAACGTGTCGGTCATCAGCGAGTGAATCCGGGCTGTAGCACTGGGCTAACAGGACTCCGGTGAACCGGGCTGTAGCGGGCTAGCAGGACTCCGGTATTCATCGCGTGACATTTCCCCGAAGGGACAGACACAGGATCGAAGAAGGACACATGCCGGCCAACCTAAGTGTTCCGGAGCAGTAGCAAGCTACCAGTGCTCAGTGGAAGCACTAGGAGACATTTCCCGGTAAGAAAGGCTACTAAGAATAAACAACTAGATAGTCAGATCCCACACATAGCAATACACATTACACGTACGCATAACATGCAAGTATGTGCTGTACAACATGGCATCACAGCATAACTCAACAACTCATATAGATAAAGGCTCAGAAGAGCCGTCACAACATTATTACAAACAGGGGTCACATGACCCAACAGTCAGAGCAATCAAGCAACAAGCGGAAGCATTACATGTCTGAGTACAGACATCTACAAATGAAAAAGGCTGAAGAGCCTGACTATCTACAACATCCGATCAAGATCGTAGCTGAGGTACTAGCTACTAGTCGAAGTCCATGGGAACACTAGTAAGACCGAAGTCTCCGCTACAAAAACATAAATAAAGCAACATGAGTACAAAGGTACTCAACAAGACTTACATCAGATCCTATCATACATGCACTTGTATCAAGAGGGTAACGTGGGGTTTAGTTGCAGCAAGCCAGCTTTGACTCTGTGGCTATCCTGTTCTACGACTACCAGAAACTCTTGAGGTGAAACAACGTACACGAGTCCACTAATCACCATACAATACACTACTATGGATTCATTCCCGTCTCCCTACGAGAAGGCCATCCATAGCACTCACACTTGTCTTGAGCATTTTAGAGTATCCACTTCAAGTTTTCTATGTACCATATAAGCATCCAAGAAGTCCATAACCGCGGACCCGGCTATTCGAATAGATCATGTTAACCCTGCAGGGGTGTACTTCTTCACACACGCTCTCGCCACTTACCGCCATGTACACGTCATGTATCTCGGCAACCTTCAAGCGGAAGCCTGGCGAGGGTGTCGGCCACGACCTGACTAACCACACAAGACTCTAGTCCAGGTTTATCGCCTATTCGGGTTCCATCCGCAAGGAGATCCGGCCGGGGTGTCGCTTACGGCCCCAAACGATGTGTACAGGGTTCCCGAGCCCACCATCCGGGTGCCACTCGGTACACCAGGCCACGTGTGCCTAGTCTGTCCCAAGCCCACCCTGCCGGGTGCCACTTGGTAGAAAAATAGCACTACCTACAAACACCAGAAACTAGTTGCGACTCCTGGACAGAGATCAAGTCGGTTAATAAGTCGAGAGGGCTTGGAGCGCCCGGAGCCCAATGTGTGGTAGTATCGAGTCATTGGACAACATACATAGAACTCAGTGCTTAAGGACGGTTCCAATGAGACAACCCACCATGTACTCCTACATGGCCTCTCACCGCTACCTTTACCAAATCGTGTTCACACACTTCACTCTCAGCATCAGAACATATCGTGACACTCCAATTCATTCCCAATGAATCAGACCTGACACAACTCTAAGCAATAGCAGGCATAGCATGGTAGGAACACAACAATGGCTTCAATCAACTCCTACACATGCTAGTGGGTTTCAACTATTTACTGTGGCAATGCCAGGTCATGCAGAGGAATGGTTTCAACTACCGCAGCACAAAGTAGCATATGAATCGTTGTTGTCCTAATGCAATAACTGAGAGCAGGAGCGAGAGAGTAGGGTTTTATCGAAATGAACAAGGGGGTTTGCTTGCCTGGTAAATCAACAAGGGAGGCACTGCTTCACAGACAGGTACTCTGGAACGTCTCCGGAGCAGGACCTATCGAGAAGGGACGGTGCCGGCAATCAAAACACAATCATATGCAACAATATGATGCATGAGAATGGCATGTAGATGAGATGCTGTTTGAGCTAATGCAACTAGTAAACATTTGGTTTGAAGTCCATTTGAACCTTTGGTTCAAATGCATTTTTAAATTGAGTCTCTTATATATGCCATAATGTGTTTTCTCATATTCAGCATGTATAAGTTGGTTTATCATGCATGAAACTAGTACAGATGGAAAGATTGCATTTTTCTGATAATTTATCATATATAAATTATTTTAATCTGAGCTACGGTTGAATTGTTATGAATTTTTGAAGTTTAAATCAATTTCTGGATTTTCTGAATTATTTTAATTCCAGAAAATAAATAATTGCGTCAGCATGACGTCAGCACGACGTCAGTGGTCAACGCGGCTGTCCAGGTCAAATCTGACGTGTGGGACCCACACGTCAGTGACAGGGGGGTTAACAGGGGTTAATTTAATTTAAT